>NW_006238980.1:1282853-1324804 GCF_000226075.1 Solanum tuberosum | reverse complement strand
TCTGGGAGGGGCTGCACCTGGCCATCCACAGACCCCACCTACGTTCCATGGGTTGTGCCTGTCAGTAGCACTTGGAACTTCAGTAATTGACCTACATAACCTACATATCTGGGACATAGCTTCTCTTTCTTGCCAAATCTCATCACTCCCATAGGTGACAGTCTCAGGAAAACCAAGTCATCAATTTGGAACTCCAAGTCCCTTCTACTCACATCTGCATATGACTTCTAGCGACTCTGGCTATCTTTACTCTTTATCTAATGAGCTGAACTTTTTCTATAACATTATGAACCAAATCTGGCCCTATCAAGGCTTCTTCACCTATTTCAGAACAACCAAACGGATATCTATATTTACGCCCATACAATTCCTTATAAGGGGACATCTGGATGCTGGAATGATAGCTTTTTGTCACGACCCAAGCCTAGGGCCTAGACGTGACATGGCGAATGATGAACCCGAAGGAACCCCAAACAAGCCTCTCAAACTTGTCATCACACTTCATCGGTCGCGGAAGTACATTCAACATTAATTAACGGGAAATAGGGACTAAGGGCAAACCATTTCAAAACGACATCATAGAAGAAGAGTCAAGCTCATTTACAAAATACTTGTCCAACGCACACCTCTACATACATAGATAGGACGGGGCCATGACATTCTACCGGCTCCCCTCATAGTCAAAATACAATTACAAGCTAAAGTCTCAAAACATAGGAGTAGGAAACATAACATAGCCCTCGAATCATTGAGGACTCACCAACAAACTCGGATAAGCGTCGTACTAGCCACGTGAATGGAGAGAAGGATCAAGAGTAGCTCCGGTCCCTACATGGTGACATATGCGTTAGTACTTGGAATGTACTAAGTATGCGGGGTGCAACACAACAATAAACAAGGACACAATCGAAATACAAGAAATAGTTTCATAGGCATTATGAATAACAATATGAGGATGCATGATCAAAGTGAAGTCAAAACATGTTTAAGTAACTCTATACTAATAGTAGATATCATATGTGTATGCATGATCCAACCAATCTATAACCCCAACTTAGGATGGGGGATGCCGTTCACACCCGGACACCCTGGTGGCAAGGTATAAACCCCTCACATGGTTGATGTTGGTCACACCCCAAGCATCCTAGGTGGTGAGATATAAACCTCTCACATGGTTGTCCGGTTCTTTTCCCCCGGACCGGGCATGGTCATGCAACACTTTATATAGGAAATTCCCATTAGGCTCTAATGCAATCTCACGTATGGAATGAACATATACACAAGCTTAGTTTGTCATCAACACATCTCTGGATTTCCATACATCTCATAACTCAAGCTTTAAAGCATCGATTCATCAATTCTCCATAGTTGGACATTTTGTCAAACACCTTGAAGGCATGTAATGGAATCAAAGAGCATGGAAAATAGGGTAGTAATTATGCAGCCAAACCAGTGAACAACCTACAACAACACCTTTTTAACACCCACAATACCACATGAAAATCTCCACATCCATTCCAAATTTAGGTTCAAGTTCTAGGGTCACAACATGCTCAAAACAATCACTTTTCATGTTTAAAATTCAATGTGCAGGAAATTATTACAAAGAACAAGACTAATTTATGAATCTTAACTTAAACCATGAATTAGTGAGTAGAATAGAGTCTAGGCACTATGGGTGGAAGGACCCATGAGTTCAACACCACATACCTTGAGTTTTTATGAAGGTCTTGAGAGTGTCTTCAATGGAAGCTTGGAACTTGGAGCAAGAGTCTCTTCAATCTTGAGGAAGGTTTTGGATTAGGGTTCTTGAGAGAACTTGAGAGAAAATGTGTCTAAGTATGGGAGAGGTGTTTTGGGAAATGTTTTAGAGATGGGAATTGAACTAATGGTATATAGGAAATAACATATGCCCTTTGGAAAAATGGTCCAACACTTAGAAAAAAAAATGAGGCGGGTGAACAGTAAAAACGCTCACTGGAAATTGCCTTTCCTGCCGGACATATTTTACGAAAATGGGCATAACTTCTTCGTCCGAACTCCGAATGAGGTGAAACGAAGTGCGTTAGGTAGCTAACTCAAAGGGCTTTCCATGGATATATAATTGTCCACCCAAATAATTTGTGTGCTAGGAGATATGACCCTCCAAAGTAGACCCTCGAAAAAGGCTTCACTTGGAAATTTCGGATTTTGATACGGTTGCTCTAAAATTTGGGTTAGACCCATTTCCCACTCAATTTGACCCCCTAAACAAGAATATGAAGTCGGATTTTCGAAAAACGAAACGGATTTTGAGATATATGGAAATTACAATTATAGGTGTTTCCGAAGCACATTTTCGGGCATTTTTGGGGTCGTTTTACTTTTATTGTTGGCGAACGCTATAAGAGGATGGTGATCATTCCAACTAACCTTGAATTCTATCACACAAGCTCTCAACATGTCCTCTAAGGTCTGAATGGTACGCCCTGGCTGACCATCTACCTGCGGATGAAATGCTGTGCTGAGGTTTACCTGGGTACCAAGACCTTTCGGAAATGACTTCTAGAAAAGAGAGGTAAACTGAAGACCTCTATATGAAATTATAGACAAGGGAATCCCAGACAACCTGACTGCTCATTAATGTAAAGCTTGGCATAGTCCTCCGCCGAATCTGTAGTTTTAACAGCCAAAAAGTGAGCGGACTTAGTAACTCTGTCTACTATCACCCAAATGGAGGCATGTTGCGTATGAGTACGAGGTAAACTTGTAATGAAATACATGTTGATCACTTCCCACTTCCATGTAGGAATGTTGATCTCTTGCGTCATACGTCCTGGTTTCTGACGTTCTACCTTCACTTGTTGACAATTAGGGAACTTAGCCACAAAACTTGTTATATCTCTCTTCATGCCATTAAACCAAAAGACTTCATGCATAACACAATACATCTTAATGGAGCCTGGATGAATAGAATACTTGGTGTAATGGGCTTCTGTAAGGATCTGTTGTCTCAACTCACCCACCTTAGGAACACATAAATTACACTGATAGTGAAGTACACCATCTCCCCCTTGGGAGAAAACCTCAACCTTCTGCTAATGAACTGCACCCTTCAATTGAAGTAATATATGGTCATTGTCTTGTATTTCCCTAACCTTCGCTACCAATGAAGATTTTGACCCATTATGAACTATCACACCATCATTTGATATGTTCATAAGTAAAACTCCTAAGCGAGCAAGACGGTGAACATATTTTGCCAATTCATTCGTATCTTCCTCAACATGTGCTACACTACCCATAGATAGTCTGCTAAGGGCATCAACTACTACATTGGCCTTAGAGGGATGGTAAAGCACACTCATGTCATAGTCCTTGAGGAACTTAAGACATCTCCTCTGGCGAATATATAACTCTTTTGGGTGAAAACATATTGAAGGCTTTTATGGGCTGTGAACACATCTATGTGAACAACATACAAGTAATGTATCCAAATCATTAGGGCAAAAACCACCGCTGCAAACATGAGTTCATGAGTCAGATAGTTCTTCTCATGCACCGTAAGTTGTATACAAGCATAAGCTATAACCTTACCTCACTGCATCAACACACAACCTAGGCCAACTCTCGATGCATCACAATAGATTACATAACCGTCTGAACCCTCTCGTAGAGTCAAAATAGAAACCATGAAACCCCCATGTCCCCAATTTATGAATTGTGATGTGGATGAATTATAGAAAGATGAATTTCATGAGAATGTGCTTGTAGTAATTAAACTATTTGAATCATGTTTTTATCCATGTCTACTGTAGTAATCCTAGATGTGTTGATGAATCATTATCACGATGTTTATGTATATGTTTTATGAATACTTCATAATAAAGTGTGTGACTATGATGAAATTGTGATGTTGTGACAGGTTTCCTTATTGATTGGTATACCTTGAATTGGTAGGATTAGGGAATCCTCTTCATGTGTAATTAAAATTGATCTTGCTTAATATACCTTGAATTGGTAGGCTTAGGGCATCCTCTTCATGTGTATTTAAAAGTGATCTAGATTGATATACCTTAAATTGGTAGGCTTAGGACATCCTCTTCATATGTGTAATAATGAACCATGAATGGATAGGCCAATGGAATTCCTTTCATCAAATCCTAATGAAGTATTCTAAGGCTTTGTCTTGAATCAATAGGCCAACGTCATTCCTTTCTTGATAAGTCAATGAACTATTGTAATGATGAACCCTGATTTGGTAGGCCTAAGGCATTCCTTTCATGAGTGTCTAATAATGAACCTTTAATCGATAGGACAATGTACCCCTTTCATGAGGATTCAATGAACTATCCTAGTAAGCACCTTGAATCGATAGTCCAATGGCATTCCTTTCAAGGGTAACAATGTTAAAAGAGAATTAGGTACTCTATGGGAATTTAATGCTTAGCACCGAGTGGATATTATCTGGTGGAAACTCTACCTATGTTAGGCCGGGTTTCTGGTAAGAACCTTCTTATCCCATAACTATGTGCCCACATAGGATATTAGCTAGTGGATCTACCTAAGCTAAATTACCGGTTCTACCTTAGGCAAGTAGACCAACTCTTTTCGGTGTGACATGAAACCAGATTACATGATTTACTCACATGGTCTATGTCGGTTATGGCTTGATGAGTCCACAAATTGGACTCATTTAGGGCTTTATTTTGATAGAAATAGTGTCCTCGAATGCTTATTTTGTCTCAATATCTAATGAAAACTCCTAAGTTTAAGGATTTGAAGTTTTAGTGGAAGCATGGACACTTAGGCGCAAAAAGGAACAAAACAGGGCTGAAAAGAACGAAGAAGCTGAAGCCTGAGCATCGCCAAGCATCTTTGGCGATTCGCTGAAAGGACAGACTCCCCCCTTTGTTCCAGAATGCAAAACCATGAAGGAAGAGGATCAAAACAACTATGAAACGAGCAGTCGGCGCTTCGCCAAATAGTTCCGCGAAGCAGTACTACACTGCCCAATGGTCCAGAACGTGAAAAAATGCTGAAGGTAAGCACTAAACGGCGATGAGACAGAACAAGGGCGAGTCACTGAGTCATTCGGCGAACTCGACTAGCCTCGCCGAACTATCCGTTAACACTAACTTCTGTTGGCTATAAATACTAAACTCTTTATTAATATTAGGAGTTCCGAATCATTATTATTATTTTTCATAATAGAATAGTACTTTTTAGATATTTTCTCTCAAGTTTGGAGAGGGTTTTGTGGGAAACTTGAAGAGAGAAGGATTTCATCTTCCCCAAGTTGGAAGTGGGTCTTCTCCATTCTTCTTCCTTTGTTGAAATCAAGGTTTAATTTCTTATAAACATTTCATTCTAGTATCATTTTAGGTGTATTTTGTTATTTCTTGATGTGTGGCTAAAACCCCCCATTCGTGAGGCGTGATTCAACAAATATGTGTTGATATTGTTGTTGGGTTTTGCTTGCTGATAGGTTAGATGTATTTTAATGGTTATTTCACCTAGTGGATGTGGTTTAATTTAATGAGTTTGTAGCTGCAAATAGAAAACCACCCAAGTGTTTTCGGCTTGCCTGAGAGGGAGATCGTAAACCAAGACCACTAGACTGATGGCTTAAGGAGTGGGTTGACATGAGGTTCAGCTAGAGAGGGTGAGCCCTAGTCCCATATCCTAACACTCAGTTCGAGAGGAAACTTATTTCCATTTAGCTACGACTAGTTAGAGCTAAATTTTATTTTTCTATCAATTCTCAAAACCACTCCCTTGGGACACGACCCCAACCTTTAGTTGGGTTACCATACTATCGACGATCGTAGACACTCATACCGTAGGTTAGTATCATTGGTAGAATTTTTAGATTAGTAGAATTTTAGTTCTTCTTAGTTGTAATTTACTAACTTAATTTTTAATTTTGTTTTGTTGATTGTGTGAACATTTCAGAAAGCATGAGTGTTAACAGTAGTAACGGGAGCCAGGTGGGCCATCAGGACGACATTGACAACCTCAACGATGTCCAAGATCCCAACATCAATGATCCACATCTCATGGGAAGTGTTGGAGCGATCTGTCTACCTCCAGCAGAGGGAAATGCATTTTTCCACATAACGAGCAGCATGTTGCAACTCTTCGAACTAAAGGGACTTTTCACTGGATTAGCACATGAGGACCCACGTGAGCGTCTTCGAAACATTGTAGATGTGTGTGGACCATTCTCGTTTAACAACATCTCGCAGGAGTCGGTTCCATTAAGGCTATTCACTTTCTCATTGATGGGGGAGGCGTGCAAGTGGCTAGCTGAGTTGCCACGTACCTCGATCACTTCGAGCGAGGAGTTGGTTACCGCATTGAATGTGCAATTTTTCCCTCCCTCTATGATGATGACTATTCGGGATAGCAACCAAAGCTTCAAGCGTCTGAATGGAGAGCCTCTGCACGAAACTTGGCTCCTGTTTAAGAAATTGGTGCTACAATGCCCAACCCATGGGCTACCTGATAATGTGCTTCTTCAATACTTTTATCGGAGTCTAGACTCGGTAAAAAAAGGTGTAGCTAACCAACTCTCGCCCAGAGGATTAATGCAACAACCATATGCAGTGGTAGCTCAACTTCTCGATGGTATGACAACTATCAATAGGGCATGGTACACCCGCGAAGACCAAGTCTCACCGGTCACATTTCAGCTATCCAAGGAATAGGTTGAGAAAGATAATGAGAGAGACCAAAACATGGCCAAGATCATGATGCAGCTTGACATTTTATCCAAAAATGTCATGGGGGCTGGTACCTGTGGTGTCAATGCTGTGGGAGTCGGGGGTGCAAATCCTGAGGCGAAGAAGTTTGAAGCCATATATGACGAGGAAGTAAATTTTCTAGCTAAGGCGGGGGCTATTGTTCGAACTACCCAAGGCAGGGTAGTAATCAAGGATGGGTTAGAGACGAAGGCTGGAAGGATCGAGATCGTGAATGGAGGGACTGTAATCCAAATTGGAAGGATGGGGAGAAGAATAGATTTGTGCCTTCCCACGAGCGTTAGAAGCCCAAGGATTCGGTAGGTATTAGATCCGAGGATATGCTCTCGTGTATCCTAAACAAAGTTCAATGGTCTGACAAAATGCTAAAAGGCATGAAAGAAGATGTGTCTACCCTCATCCATACCGTCACCTCTCATTCAGTTTCAATCAAACAATTAGAAACCCAAATGGGTCATATATCGTCTCATCTCAATACGAGACAACAAGGAGGTTTGCCTAGTGATACTATGGCTAACCCTAAGAGTGAGCTCTGAAGGTTAACTTGCGTCGTGCAACGACGTTAACTAAGGCATTGTTTGGGTGTCAACCCAAAACCATTTACTCGCCTTTTGTTATCTTGATAAAATAATAGTGTGATATTTGTACAGATTGAGTAAGGAAACTGCTTGAAACGATGTATGGAGGCGAGCAACAGTTCAGCTTGGCGAATCGCCTACAAGTACGGCGTACCCGATCATTCCCACTATTTGACGCAATATATCTTAAAGGTTGAAACTCGGCGGAGTATAAATTTTGTCGGCGCATCACCAATCCAATTGGCAATCTCGATAAGGACCACCAATACACTACTCACCTGAACTGAAAACTCTGTTATATTTGGCGAGGAAATTAGATATTCAGCGTTTCACCAAGTGATGGAGCAAGATCGACTACCATCGCCGAAAGAGCTGAAACTGACGGTCACAAGCCACAGGTTTAAAAGTTCCATTTCATTCACTTTCTTTCACTTTGTCCCATTTCACAAACTCACACTCGCACTTTAGTAGTTATATTTCTCGCACTTTTAGAGTATTTTACATGTCAAATTGTGCTCGGATTAGGATCATACTGCTGCCTAGCAAGTCAATACTATCTAATTCGGCATCAAAGGTTGGTAATCAAACTCCTCAGTTATTTGATCAAATATTTTACTCATTTCCATAATTACTGACAGTATAAAATCTCTGTTGATTCTCTGAGTTACTGGGATTGTATATATTATCGATTAAGCCTTAGTATTTTCTACATGATTTGAGGGACTAGCACTTATCTTTGCTTTGAGTTGAACTGTTACGTGGTGGGACTAGAAGTTTCTTTGGGTTTTTGTTGAAATTGAGTTATATAAGCGTAAATGCGTTATCTATGGTTGCGGGGTGAAATTTGAAAGGATGTGTTGAAAATAGACACGTTGAGCTGATCAGCGAGATGAACAAAATCCATCAAACTGCTCAGCGGTTCGCCTAACGTCCCCATTCCTCCTTTAACTGAAACTTTATGTATTGATCGATCGGTGATTTTCGGCGGTCAGTTTAATTCGCAAAATGCACTCGGTGACTCACCGAAGGATCCCTTGTTCGCCCTTTTTCTGCACCCTTGTATAAGTTGTACTTCACTTTCAACTATTGGCCTAACATGATAGGTACTCCGCCAACTAGCTTGGCTAAGCGATTCCATGCCCAGAAACACCCTATTTTTTTTCCTGTTTGAATTGCTATCTAACTTATCCTCAAAGTCTTTCCAGTAATGGCTAGACCAAAATTCGCAGGGAGAAATTATCCACCCAGTCACATAAGAGCACGAGAGTTTAAGAAAGATGAAAAGAAAGCAGAGTTAGCCAAACAAAGGAAATATACTAAGGAAGCCACGGCAAGGAGACGAATTCCCATCGACCCTAATGTGCCTCCAGGGACTCGGAGTTTAGTTAATGCAATGCGGACCTTTGAAGCAGCTCATGAGATAGACCAAATCATTGCAGCTAATCTTGCTGCAGAGGCTAAGGCAAAGGCAAAAAATGAGAACCAAAACAACAATACTCCGGGGACCATTGTTTCACTTCAGGGAGATAAATCGGGCACTGATACCCTGGCAGATAGAGAGACTGCATAGACAGGACTCGTCTTTACCTCTTTCTATGTCTAATCTTTCTTCAACTCTAGGTACTGTCATTATTTGTATTTGAGGACAAATGATTTTATTTGTGGTGAGGTGAGGCACACATTGTTTTACTTGTTTCAAATACTTATGTTTTGGTGGACATTTGGTTATCTGTTTTTAAATGTGTTTTTAAAATTACTTTTTGTAGATGTTTGAGCTCATGGCTCTCTTTTATTTTAAATTTCAAATGATTTTGACCCTTCCGAAAATTTTTGCATTTTTCACACATTTTTGCCACCCCACCTAAGTTGAATATTGTTGTTCTTTTGCAAAAATATGAGTCTCAGCTTCGATCAATACCGATGATTTAAATAGTGCTCTTAATTGAACGAACATGAATGTACGACTTTGATGAGGCCAAATGAAGTTGCATAGACAATATGTGAACTCTTTGCATCTCATTGTGATTAGCCATTTATCGAATTGATTCTCATGTAATGACCGTTGCACAGTAGCGAAACTGTGTAGTCTTGTTTGACTTAAGTGTCGATGCCTTGTGTGATTAGCTTGCTTTGAAACTTGCATGAATAAACCTAGAATTTGCCCTGTTAGTCTGATTCATTTTGAAAGGTGTCCTCTTGAGATGATCTTAGGCAACTTTAAAGAGTGTGAGGCAAATTTGACATATACATCTTTTGTGGCCTACCCGTGAGCGTGCGAAATTCTTTTCAACACCCTTTGAACCTTACCTTTCTTTGGAAGAACCTTGATGAAACCTAGACCTGACTTGACCCATTACCTATAATCCTCTTGACTTGTGGTTTAACCGAATAGCCAACTTAGGGCAAAAGCCTAAGTTGGGGGTGTAGTGAAAAGGAAAAGGAGAAGTCAAGAATTGCAAGAAAAGTTCCGCTTAACCTATGGTATTCCATAAAAATGGAACCCCTTCAATTTCTTTCAAAAAAAAGTGTGAAATAAAGTACGAAGGGAATCGGGTTTCTAGCATTCCATGGAGGTGAATAAAAAAGTGACTTAGAAGCACTAGCAAAAAAAGAAGTGATAAAAGAAAAGAAGGGAATGCCTTGAGAATACCACATCTCACGTGGAAAATTCACTGAGCCTAAATGACCATACCTTTGCACTCAGCCCCATTACAAGCCTAAGAAAGACCTTTTTAATCTTGAGTAAGCCAAATCGAAAGTCGATTGGAAAATAAGGGCAAACCTATGGGTGAAAACATGCATTATGTTCCTCTTTTTGAGTGTGAGCGTTGCATCTGATTCATGATCTTGAATTGATTCAACTATGTGTGTGAATATGGAATCATTCTTCATTTTAGGGTATTTAGATACTTTTTGTTCAGCTTGAACTTGCACAACTAGCAAGTATTGCGAGCAAGAGAATCTTAAATAATGGTGTGTCACAACTTGAATCTTTGAGTACACATTTGATCCTTGCACAAGTAAATTGAGTCTTGTTGTGTGCACTCATGATTGAGTCTTGTGTAGCATTGTTTGAGACACCCTTGTTGAACGGCTAAACTCCTGTTTGCTTGAGGACAAGCAAATGTTTAAGTTGGGGGTGTTGATGAGTTGACAAATTGGACTCATTTAGGGCTTTATCTTAATAGAAATAGTGTCCTCGAATGCTTATTTTGTCTCAATATTTGATGAAAACTCTTAAGTTTCAGGTATTTGAAGTTTTAGTAGAAGCATGGACAATTAGGCGCAAAATGGAACGAGAAGGCTGAAAAGAACGAGGAGGCTGAAGCCTGAGCATCGCCAAGCATCTTTCTTGATTCGCTGAAAGGACAAACTCTGCCCTTTGTTCCAGTATGCAAAGCCCTGAAAGAAAAGAATCAAAATGGCGATGAAAGGAGTAGTCGGCACTTCCCCGAATAGTTTCGCAAAGCAGTACTATACCGCCTAATGGTCCAGAACAGGAAGTTTCTGAAGGCAAGCACTAAACGGCGATGAGACAGAAGAAGGGTGAGTCGCTGAGTCATTCGGCGAACTATACTAACCTCGCTGAACTATCCGCCAGCACTAATTTCTGATGGCTATAAATACTAAACTCTTTATTAATTTTAGAAGTTCCGAATCATTATTATTATTTTTCATAACAGAATAGTACTTTTTAGATATTTTCTCTAAAGTTTGGAGAGGGTTTTGTGGGAGACTTGAAGAGAGAAGGATTTCATCTTCCTAAGTTGGAAGTGGGTCTTCTTCATTCTTCTTCCTTTGCTTAAATTAAGGTTAAATTTCTTATACCCATTTGATTTTAGAATCATTTTAGGTGTATTTTGTTATTTCTTGATGTGTGGCTAAAAACCCCCATTCTTGGGGTGTGATTTAGCAAATATGTGTTAATATTGTTGTTGGGTCTTGCTTGATGATAGGTTAGATGTATTTTAATGGTGATTTCACCTAGTGGTTTTGGTTTAATTTAATGTGTTTGTAGTTGCTAATACAAAACCATCCATGTGTTTTCGGCTTGCCCTAGAGAGAGGTCGCGAAACCAAGACCGCTAGACTGATGCCTTAAGGAGTGGGTTGACATAAGTTTCAGCACGAGAGGGTGAGCCCTAGTCCCATATCCTAACACTCAACTCGAGAGAGTTACTAGGTAAGGCGTAGGCTGGTCTTCATGTGGCAAATGGGTGTCCGAGAGGAATCCATTTGAAACGGGGTAAGTTGCCCGAGAGGGAAGTTATTTCCATCTGAAGCTTAGCCTAGTACCTAGTATCTTGCAAATTTCCTATTGAAAGCATGTACCCAACGATTTATCTCAACCTGTATTGCGGTCACACCCCAAGAACATTTCCCCATACTTGAGTTTCTTGTTAATTTTTGTTGTTTTTACTACTTGTGACAAAACCCCTAATTGATATTTGATACTTTTGTGTCACCCCCTTTTATTTACTATGTTTTTGCTCGTTAATGTTTATAGCTACGACTAGTTAGAGCTAAATTTTATTTTTCTATCAATTCTCAAAACCATTCTCTTGGGACACAACCCCAACCTTTAGTTGGGTCACTATGCTATCGATGATCGTAGACACTCATACCGTAGGTTAGTGTCGTTGGTCATGATCATCATCAAAATGGCACCGCTGCCGGAGAGTTGTGTTATTTGAGAATTTTTAGATGAGCAGAATTTTTGTTCTTCTTAGTTGTAATTTACTAACTTAATTTTTAGTATTATTTTGTTGATTGTGTGAACATTTCAGAAAGCATGAGTGTTAACGGTAGTAACGGGAGCCATGTGGGCCTTCGGGATGACATCGGCAACCTCAACCCGGTCCAAGAGCCCAACATCAATGATCCATATCTCATGGGAGGTGTTGGATCCATCCGTCTACCTCCAGCAGAGAGAAATGTGGTGTTCCACATAATGAGCACCATGTTGCAACTCTTCCAACTAAATGGACTTTTCAGTGGATTAGCACATGAGGACCCACATCAGCATCTTCGAAACTTCGTAGATGTGTCTGGACCAATCTCGTTCAAAAACATCTCGCAGGAGTCGGTTCGATTAAGGCTATTCCCATTATCTTTGATGGGGAAGGCTTGCAAGTGGCTAGCTGAGTTGCCACGTAACTCGATCACTTCGTGGGAGTAGTTGGTCAGAGGATTTAATGTGCAATTTTTTCCTCCCTCGAAGATGATGACTATTCGGGATAGCATCCAAAGCTTCAAGCGTCTGAATGGAGAGCCTCTACACGAAACTTGGCTCCGGTTTAAGAAATTGGTGCTACAATGCCCAACCCATGAACTACGTGAAAATGCGCTCATTTAATACTTTTAACGGAGCCTAGACTCGGTAAACAAAGGTGTAGCTGACCAACTCTTGCCCGGAGGATTAAAGCAGCTACCATATGCAGTGGCAGCTCAACTTCTCGATGGCATGACAACTATCTACAGGGCGTGGTACACCCGCAAAGACCAGGTCTCACCGGTCACATTTCAGCTATCCAAGAAACAGGTCGAGAAAGATAATGAGAGAGACCAAAACATGGCCAAGATCATGATGCAGCTTGACATTTTATCCAAAAATGTCATGGGGGCTGGTACCCGTGGTGTCAATGATGTGGGAGTCGTGGGTGTGAATTCTGAGGAGATGTTGAAGCCATGTATGACGAGAAGGCAAATTTTCTAGCTAACGAAGGCGGGGGCTATCGTTCAAACTACCCAAGGCAGGGTGGTAATCAAGGATGGGTTAGAGATGAAGGCTAGAAGGATCGAGATCGTGAATGGAGTGACCGTAATCCAAATTGAAAGGATGGGGAGAAGGGTATATATATGCCTCCCAACGAGCGTCAGAAGCCCAAGGATTTGGAAGGTGGTAGATCTGAGGATATTCTCTCGCGTATCCTAAACAAAGTTGAATGGTCGGACAAAATTCTAAAAGGCATGAAAGAAGATGTGTCTACCCTCATCCATACCGTCACCTCTCATTCAGTTTCAATCAAACAGTGAGAGACCTAAATGGGTCATATCGCGTCTCATCTCAATCCGAGACAACAAGGGGATTTCTATAGTGATACTATGGCTAACCCCAAGATTGAGGTCTGAAGGTTAACTTGCGTCGTGCCGCGACGTTAACTAAGGCACTGTTTGGGAGGCAACCCAAAACCATTTACTCGCCTTTTGTTTTCCTGATAAAATTATAGTGTGTTGTTTGTACAAATTGAATATGGAAAGTGCTTGAAAAAATGTATGGAGGTGAGCAACAGTTGAGTTTGACGGATCGCCGACAAGTATAGAGTACCCGATCATTCCAACTATTTGACGCAATATATCTTAAAGGTTGAATCTATAAAACTCAGTAGAGTATAAATTTTTTCAGCGCATCGCAAATCCAATTGGCAATCTCGATAAATACCGCCGATAGACTACAAACCTGATTTGAAAACTCTGTTATATTCGGCGAGGAAATTAGATATTCGGCATTTCGCCGAGTGATGGAGCGAGATCGACTACCATCGCCGGATGAGTAGAAACTGGACGGTCACAAGACACAGGTTTAAAAGTTCCATTTCATTCACTTTCTTTCACTTTGTTCCTTTTCAAAAACTCACACAAACACTTCAGTAGTTATATTTCTCGCACTTTTAGAGTATTTTACATGTGAAATTGTGCTCAGATTAGGATCACATTGCTACCTAGCAAGTCAGTATTGTTTAATTCGGCATCAAAGGTTGGTAATCAAACTTCTCAGTTATTTGATCAAACTTTTTACTCATTTGCATAATTACTGACAGTATAAAATCTTTGTTGATTCTCTGAGTTACTGGGATTGTATATATTATCGATTAAGACTGAGTATTTTCTGCATGATTTGAGGGACTACCACTTATCTTTGCTTTAAGTTTAAATGTTACGCGGTGGGAATAGAAGTTTCTTTGGGTTTTCGTTGAAATTGAGTTATGTAAGCGAAAGTGCATTATCTGGGGTTGCGGGATGAAATTTGAAAGGATGGGTTTAAAATAGACACGTTGAGCTGATCATCGAGATGAACAAAATCCGCCAAACTGCTCGGCGATTTACCTAACGTCCCCATTTCTCCTTTAACTGAATACTTTATGTATGGATCATTCTGTTATTTTTGTCTGTCAGTTTTATTCGCGAAATACACTCGGTAACTCGCCGAAGGATCCTTTGTTCGCCCATTGTCAGCTCCCTTGTATCAATTGTACTTCACTTTCAATGATTGGCCTAACAGGATAAGTACTTCGCCAACTAGCTTGGCTAAGCGATTCCACGCCCAGAAACACCCTATTTTTCTTCCTGTTTGAATTTCTATCTAACTTATCCTCGAAGTCTTTGCAGTAATGGCTAGACCAAAAGTCGCAGGGAGAAATGATCCACCCAGGCACGTAAGAGCACGAGAGTTTAAGAAATATGAAAAGAAAGCTGAGCTAGCTAGACAAAAGAAATATACCAAGGAAGCCATGGCAAGGTGACAAATTACCATCGACCCTAATGTTCATCCCGGGGTTCGTAGTTTATTTAATACAATGCGGACCTTTGAAGCAGCTCATGAGATAGACCAAATGATTGCAGCTAATCTTGCTGCATAGGCTAAGGCAAAGGCAAACAATGAGAACCAAAACAATAATACTCTAGGGACCATTGTTTCACTTCAGGGAGATGCATCGGGCACTAATACCCTGGCAGATAGAGAGACTGCATGGACAAGACCCTTCTTTACCTCTTTCTACGTCTTACCTTTTTTAAACTCTGGGTACTATCAATATTTGCATTTAAGGACAAATGATTTTATTTGTGGTGGGGTTAGGCCCACCTTGTTTTGCTTGTTTCGGATACTTGTGTTTTAGTGGACATTTGGGTTATCTATTTTTAATTGTCTTTTCAAAACTGCTTTTTGTGGATGTTTGAGCTCATCGCTCTCTTTTGTTTTTAATTGCAAATGATTTTGACCCTTCCGAAAAAGTTTGAATTTTTCGCACATTTTGGCCACCCCTCGTGAGTTGAATGTTACTGTTCTTTTGAAAAAATTTGAGTCTCGGTTTCGATCAATACCGATGACTTAAGTAGTGCTCTCAATTGAACGAACATGAATGTACAGCTAACGAAGAGGCCAAATGACGTTGCATAGACAATATGTGAACCCTTTGCATGTCATTGTGATTAGCTATTTATCGAATTGATTCTCTTGTAATGACCTTTGCACAGTAGCGAAACTGTGTAGTCTTGTTTGACTTAAGTATCGATGCCTTGTGTGATTAGCTTGTTTTGAAACATGCATGAATAAACCTAGAATTTTCCCTGTTAGTCTGATTGATTTAGAAAGGTTTCCTCTTGAGATGATCTTAGGCAACTTTAAAGAGTGTGAGCCAAATTTGACATATACTTCTTTTGTGGCCTACCCGTGAGGGTGTGAAACTCTTTTGAATACCCTTTCAGCCTTACCTTTCTTTGGAAGAACCTTGATGAAACCTAGACCTTATTTGACCCATTACCTATAATCCTCTTGACTTGTGGTTTAACCGAATATCCAACTTAGGCCATAAGCCTATGTTGGGGGTGTGGTGAAAAGGAAAAGGAGAAGTCAAGAATTGCAAGAAAAGTTCCCCTTAACCCATGGTATTGCATAAAAATGGAACCCCTTCAATTTCTTTAAAAAAATGTGTGAAATAAAGTACGAAGGGAATCAGGTTTCAAGCAATCAATCTAGGTGAATAAAAAGGTGACTTAGAAGCACTAGCAAAAAAAAAGAATTGATAAAGGAAAAGAAGGGAATCCCTTGAGAATACCACATCTCACGAGGAAAAGTCACTGAGCCTAAATGACCATACCTTTGCACTCAGCCCCATTACAAGCCTTAGAAAGACCTTTTAGATCTTGAGTAAGCTGAATCGAAAGTTGATTGGAAAATAAGGGCAAACCTATGGGTGAAAACATGCATTGTGTTCCTCTTTTTTAGTGTGAGCATTGCATCTGATTCCTGATCTTGAATTGATTCAACTATATGTGTGAATATGGAATCATTCTTCATGTGAGGGTATTCAGATACTTTTTGTTGAGCTTGAAATTGCACAAGTAGCAAGTATTGCGAGCAAGAAAATCTTTGGTAATGGTGTGACACAACTTGAATCTTTGAGTACACAATTGATCCTTGCATAGGTAAATTGAGTCCTGTTGTGTTCACTCATGATTGAATCTGGCGTAGCACTATTTGAGACACCCTAGTTCAACGGCTGAACTCAAGTTTGCTTGAGGACAAGCAAAATTTTAAGTTGGAGATGTTAATGGGTCCACAAATTGGACTCATTTAGGGCTTTATTTTAATAGAAATACTGTCCTTGAATTTTTATTTTGTCTCAATATCTAATGAAAACTCTGAAGTTTCAGGTATTTGAAGTTTTAGTGGAAGCATGGACACCTAGGCGCAAAATGGAACGAAAAGGCTGAAAAGAACGAAGAAGCAGAAGCCTGAGCATCGCCAAGCATCTTTGGCGATTCGTCGAAAAGACAGACTCCTCCCTTTGTTCCAGTATGCAAATCCCTGAAGGAAAAGGATCAAAATGGCGATTAAAGGAGCAGTCGAAACTTCGCCGAATAGTTCCGCGAAGCAGTACTATACCGCCTAATGGTCCATAATAGGATGTTTCTGAAGGCAAGCATTAAATGGCGATAAGACAGAACAAAGGCGTGTCGCCGAGTCGTTCGCGAACTAGAGTAACCTCGCCGAACTATCCGCCAACACTAATTTATGATGACTATAAATACTAAAATCTTTATTAATTCTAGGTGTTCCGAATCATTATTATTATTTTTCATAATAGAATAGTACTTTTTAGATATTTTCTCTCAAGTTTGGAGAGGGTTTTGTGGGAGACCTGAAGAGAGAAGGATTTCATCTTCCCCAAGTTGGAAGTCAGTCTTCTCCATTCTTCTTCATTTGCTAAAAACAAGGTTTAATTTCTTATACCCATTTGATTTTAGTATCATTTTAGGTGTATTTTTTTATTTCTTGATGTGTGGCTAAAAACCCCCATTCTTGGGGTGTGATTTAGCAAATATGTGTTGATATTGTTGTTGGGTCTTGCTCACTGATAGGTTAGATGTATTTTAATGGTTATTTCACCTAGTGGTTGTGGTTTAATTTAATGGGTTTGTAGTTGCAAATGCAAAACCACCCATGTGTTTTCGGCTTGCCCGAGAGGGAGGTCGCGAAACCAAGACCACTAGACTGATGGCCTAAGGAGTGGGTCGACATGAGGTTCAACCCAAGATCCCATATCCTAAGAATCAGCCCGAGAGAGTGAGTGGGGTAAAGCGTAGGCTGGTCTTCATGCGGCAAATGGGTGTTCGAGAGGAACCCATTTGAAACGGGGTAAGTTGCCTGAGAGGGAGCTTATTTCCATCTAAAGCTTAGCCTAGTCACTATTATCTTGCAAATTTACTATTGAAAGCATGTACCCAACAATTTATCTCAACTTGTATTGCGGTCACACCCCAAGAACATTTCCCCATCTTGAGTTTCTTGTTAATTTTTGATGTTTTTACTACCTGTGACAAAAACGTCACTAGTTAGAGCTAAGTTTTATTTTTCTATCAATTCTCAAAATCACTCCCTAGCTAAATTTTATTTTTCTATCAATTCTCAAAACCACTCCCTTGGGACAGGACCCCTACCTTTAGTTGGTTTACTATACTATCGACGATCGTAGACATTCATACCGTAGGTTAGTGTCGTTGGTCACGATAAGCATATGTACTATGGTTACTCAAGAGGTTCTATGAAGTATGGGTGGGTGTATGGGACTTCATCCATGCATTGCACAAGTAGGCATTGAGAGTGTCTCTGGTGTGTTCCTCAAATGTCATAATGTCGAATGAAATGATTGTGCTTATAATGATGCTAATGAGAATGTTGACATGAAGGCTAAATGTAATGATGAATGCTTCATTTGGATTGTTACTATGAGTTGTTTTCCTTGGTATGACTTATTAAATGAGAATGTTCCTTGTCTATGAGTATTAACTAAAGATGAGATCAAAGAATGGTAAACATGACTATAGTGGCCTCAAAGGGATACTTAGTATGAGTGGTATTATGGGATGCCATTCATACACTGCATAAGTATAACTTAGGGCTACCTAAGAGATGGTTCTATTATGTTATAATGATTTACATGATGAACATGCTTATGACTTCGGTTTTATACTAAAGTTCATGATGTTTCTCAAACTTCGCCTATAGCATGGTTTTCAACTACAATGTCCTTTTTAGCATGTTTTCAAGGATTTTGTGCATGGCTATAATACTTAGTGTATTTTTGTACTAACCCATATTTTCTACATTTTCATGAAGTGTAGGTTATGCTACTTAAGGTGATCTTCTAATGGTTAAAGCTTGGATAGACTATTCTCCTAGCATTTGGTGAGTCCTCAAGATTCGAGGATGTATGAGTCATTAATAGGTTCCTTTCTTGTCATTTTCTTTTTTTGGCTAAGTTGAAGGGCTGTGACCCTATTGTTGATTCAAATATTGTATTAGATGGCTAATTGAGACAAGTTAGACTTCCCCTTGCTTTTATAAAGGACTTCGATTGTATGCATAAACGCTTTTAAATTCCGCATCATTTCTTATGTCTTATGTTATGATATGCTATGAGGCTTGTATGAGGTTCTTCGGAGTCTTGTACGACATGTCACACCTAGGTGGTCGCCCTTGGGTCGATACATTAGGATATCATCAGTAAAGACGATAACGAACAAGTCCAAATACTGCTTGAACACCCTGGTCATCAAGTCCATGAAAGTTGCAGGACCATTGGTTAGTCCAAATGACATAACTACAAATTCATAATGACCATACCGAGTTCTGTAGGCTGTTTTCGGGATGTTACTATATCTAACTCTGAGCTAATGATAATCGGATCTGAGGTCTATCTTTAAAAACTAACTAGCACCCTAAAGTTGGTCAAACAAGTCATCAATCCTGGGAATAGGATACTTATTCTTGATTGTGACTTTGTTTAACTATTTATAGTCAATGCACATGCTGAGAGAACAATCTTTCTTTTTCACGAACAACATTGGTGCACCCCCTGAGGAAATACTAGGTTTGATGAAGCCCTTATCTAGAAGGTCTTTCAACTGCTCTTTCAATTCCTTAAGCTCAGTTGGATCCATTATGTAAGAAGGAATAGAAATATGTTGGGTATCTTGAAGGAGATCAATTCAAAAATCGAGTTCCCTTTCGAGAGGAACTCCGGGAAGATCTTCTGGAAACACTTCTGGGAATTCATTAACTACTAGAACTGACTTAAGATTTAGGGTTTCAAAGCTTGAATCCTTAACCCAAACTAGATGATAGATATACCCCTTGGAAATCATCTTTTTGGCCTTAAGGTAAGAAATGAATCGACCCATAGGCATTGAGCTACTACCCTTCCATTCTAAGATTGGCTTGTCTAGAAATTTAAAACGAACAATCCTAATTTTACAATTGACTGAGGCATAAGAGGAATGTAACCAAGATATGCCTAGAATGATATTAAAGTCCACCATTTCTAACTCTACAAGGTCTGCTGGGGTAACTTTCAGAGAGATTGTCATAGGGCAATTTTTGTATACCCGTCTAGCTATAATTGGGTCACCAACTGGGGTAGAGACTGAGAAGAGTTCTTAGAATGTTTCTGGACTGACACCAAACTTCACTACTATATATGGAGTTACAAAGGAAAGAGAAGCCCTGGATCTAACAAAGCATAAACATCTAAGTGAAAGACTCGTAACGTACTAGTGACCACATCAGGAGAATCTTCCTGATCCTGGCAAGCCTGAAGAGCATACAACATGTTCTGGCGCTAACCGCAAACTGTACCAGATGAAACACCCTACTGAGTTGGGCTAATTGCTAGTTTTGTTGGGGATGTAGACTGAGCCCTACAATTGTTACCTCTCTGACCCTGTTTAAAACAAGGGAAATCCCTCAACCTGTGACAAGTCTGACCACACCCAAAACATCATTCTTCTCCTGCAAGACACTCATCCGGATGGTTCTTACCACACTTTGGACAAGTTGGGTTGGTTCTGGTACCTGATACAGTTCCTTGAGACATAGAGCCTGATACCCTACTTTTCTAATCTTGTCGAAATCCGGAGGATGGAGCACTAGTTGATGAAGGTGCTGGAGCTGTAGATTTTTTCTGAAACTGAGAGCTATTTCTACCACCCAATTTTTGCTGAGAGTACTCATAGTTTCCTGTCCTAGCCTTTTTGTTGTTGTTAGCCTGTTCCCTAAGCTTGTCTCCCTTAACCTACTGAGCATGAGTCATGAGTCATGAGCCTAGAGATATTCATGTCATCCAACAACATAGAATTTCTACACTCTGTCTTAACTAATTCAGACACACCATACAAAAACTTAGACATATGTGCCCTCAAATCAGCAATCATATGCGGAGCATACCTTTAGAGTTGGGTGAAATTTAGTCCACACTCTTGGATTGGCATTGTACCTTGCCTCAAATTCATGAATTCCTGAGCCTTAGCCTCCCTCAACTCTCTCGGAGAGAATCTGTCCAAAAAAGCTCCAATAAAGCATTCCCAAGTCACAGGAGCCGCATCCTCACCCATGTTTTCTTTCCACTACGTAAACCAAATGTGAGCTACATCTTTGAGCTAGTAGTATGCCAACTCTACCCTATCATTTCCAATCAATTGCATCACTCCAAAGATTTTTTTGACCTAATCAATGAATCTCTTGGGATCTTCTCCAACTTGCAACCCTAGAAACTCAGGCGGATTCATCCTAACAAAATCACGGACCCTGGCTGTTGTTGACCCATTATTAGCATTGTTAGGAACTGGAACCTACTAAGTCTTCCAATTTGTCACACTCTAAGCCAAAAGTTGAATAGCATTATGAAACTCTGCATTCGAAACTTCCTGATCTAGGACTAGAGGAGTTGCGTTAGCATTGCAGGCATTTGTATTCCTTGCGTAAGCTCTACGATGAGGCATGATGTGAAATGCATAGTGACTAGTTAGAAGGTAGATCATACAATGCACGATAAAAATAACAAGAAAGTGAAGTTTTCCTTAAACACTTTATAGCCTCCCTCTCATTAGATCTGGTGCACTTCACACCCATTTAAAAGACTTTATTTAGTGCAACTTTTCAGACATCCTAGGACTCTTAAACCTAATGCTCTGATACTATATTTGTCACACCCCGAGGCTACCCTCTAGACGTAAATATGGGACCTAGGATCACGAGTGACCCCAAGCTAACCCTGAGCTGGCATATCATAAGCAACTGAATATGCTATAACAATTAAGACTGATGCGGAAGCTAAATCATGATAAATCTTAATAGTTGAGGATACCCAAACTGATCAGAATATATAAAACTATGATTTTAATAACAACTGAATGATCAAACTCAAAGACTAAAGTTGAATCTAAACTATGTCTGAATTAAGCCTCTAGTTGGCTAGAGATGTTGGGACATACTCCCAGCTAACTCTAGCAAATAGTGAAACTGAAATGAAGACTAAAACTGGAAAACATGTTTATTTTCCTCGAAGAATGAGGACTCACCAATGAAGCTGATGAACTAGAGATCGGGAATCGATCTATGCGTGATCTGAATGCTGAGGACCAGATCCTACATCACGAGAAGATGTAGTGCAGAGTATGTTTCAGTAGTTGAATGGTATCGAGCATGCAGGATAGAATAAAGCTAAAGAAAGCATATAACTGAACAAAGCCATAAATCAATGATATAATCTGAACATGATGAACATACTGAATATGAACTAAACTAAATGCAATGACTAAGTAAATAACATGTTGAAACTGAATACTGAAATGTAAATGGGAACTTAGTCAATGCACTAGAATCTGACTGTAGGAGCTACTAATAACTGACATAAAACCACATGAGCTAAATGTGGAGTCTGATGTATACACCCCATTGAGAGGACCCAATATACCCTGCCAGAGGTATAGAGACATTGCTAGCATGATCACTAAAATGTAATGCCCACGGAGGGGACTTCTAAACCTACGGGGGCACGTAGTTCTGGGACTATTCAGGTATGGTGAATTCTAGTCCACTAGGTCTAAGCCTACTCCAAACTAGATTGTATATAAACAATATTATGACTGAAATGCTGAAGTACGGGAAAGCTCAATTATTAACATGCAAACTCTGAGAATGCATCAACTATAATTGATAATGTGACATTTGTAAACTGAAGCATGTATACATGTTTAAACTATTCTAGCAAGTATAACTCATGAACTAAACAATTCTACATCACTAGGGTTTTGAATTTCATACAAGGAAATAATCAAGAATATGATAATCTGATTTGGATCAATATAATAGCGAAAACTCAACATTTTCTAACATTCAAGAAACCCTAGGTCTAGGTAATAGTAAGGGAATCAAGATTCTGACTAAAATCTAGGACTCTAATGGGTGAAAGGAACCCACTAGTGTAATCCCACATACCCGGTGATGAAATTTATGGAGAAATCATTTCATTTCGGGGCTGGAACTGAAGGAAACCTTGATCCGTTCTTGAAAATCTTGGTCAACTCTTTCTCCTCTCTGGTTCTAAGTTTGATTGATTATTTCGAGAATTATTTACCTAGGGTAAGTTCTAATTGAGAGTTTTAGGCTAAAACTGATCCAAACCACGTAGTTTAAGGGTTAAACGAAGTAGTTTAGAATGTTTAATGCATAGGAAAAGGCCAAACGACTACTGACTTAAAAGCTTTCTAGGCCAACCAACAGACTGACTCATGATATGTCATGTCAACCGTTGAGTGGCTTCAGAGAAGGAGTTCTGGGGCCTCGATCCACGGGCCATAATCTGACCTATCGTCTGTAGGTTTGGCCGTGGGTTGACCCTTCGACATTGTTTCTAGATTTTTTTTGGGAGGGGATGTAGGCGGAAATCCATGGACCCACACCTACGGTCCGTGGGTCACCCTACGGTCTGAGTGTGGTGCCCGTTGGTGGCACCTACAACTTCTGAAATCTGCATCCTGGTATGTCCAAGATACGGGGTGTTACAAAGATGGAGTAAGAGTAATTTGTGGGTTAACAATGTTTACTTCTGACAAGATGCAGGGTTTATATGTTTTATTGTTGTTAGATTACAGTGATTTTATTTAATTGTGTTTCTATTGACAGATTGGATATGCTTTTCCTCTACCTACTGGCATAGTTTTCCTTAGACTATGGTGGTTTGCTTAGATTTGCACTCAGTGTGAGATTCATGGTTTCTTAACATTGGTCTCTATTGGAGCTAACTTAATTCTTCATATTTTTTTAGTTTTCTTAGAGGATCGCTAGTACAAGATTATTGTTAGAGTTGGGATGAAAGTAGTTGCATGGTTATGTGGGCAGTGCTTAGGTTGTATTGGTACTTGTTTTATATTGTTCAGGGTGGGAAGAATATTTGTAATGGCTAAGAGGTATTGGGTTTGGAGTTTGAAGCGGATAATCCTACTTATGAGCTAGTTTACAGCTTCTCTTTTTTTTTAGTCGCTTCGATCTGTGGTATCTATGTGGTATTGATTCATCTGAAATTTTTCTATTGTGTTGACTTTGGTTAGGGTTGACGCAAGACATTGTCAAAGGAAAAAGTTAGGTTGCTACATTAGGTTTTGGAGTGTTGTAGTCAATTTTAGGATTTCCTATCAATCTGAGTTCTTAGTTGGCGTTGCCTGAAACGAGAGGTTATCTATAGGTCTAGCAATTCTTGGGGTCCCTCAATACTTATCATTGGAGCCCCTAGGTTCCTTCATTTCCTTGACTTTCGCGAACAAAATTTCTTTTTAGTGGTATTGGTTGTAATGACATTCGGGGGTCATTTCTGTGGTTTCAAATGTTTCTACCATATTACCCCTTCCTGTAGTTTCCTTTTGGATTTAGTGTGATGTTTGGTTGGGTGGCATGCTTCTTGAGGTGATTTGTGCGAGTTTTTGAATTTGGAACCTATAAGCTTAAAAGAGTTGACTTTAGTTAACATTCAGAAATTCTAGCATCAGAATGAAATTGTGTCAGTTCCATCAGCTTTGAAAGGGTCATTTTAGTCTAGTGTTATGATCGATTTGTGTTTTGAGGCTTCTGTTAGGAGTTAGTGTGACTAGGCCTTTTAGGTTTAGAGTTTTCCTTAAAGTTTGACTTTGGTCAACATTTTTTGGCGAACATGCACGAAATAGAATTTCATCAGTGCGGTTAGCTCTGGAATGCTTAGTTTGGTCTTGAATGACCTTTGGTTTAGTTCTTGAGGTTATTTGGTTGAGTTTCTAACTTTTGGCGTTTTGTTTTTGTTTCTTTGGAGTTTCTAACTTTTGGCGTTTTCACAAAACAACCTCGAATGGCTGTTTAATTGATTCCTGTAAGTTTGAAATGTCGTTTCCTAGTTGTTTATACTTTTAGTTTGCCTCGGTTGCACTGCGAAAGAATTTCTAGGGCTTTGCTTGATGTTTTGGACATTTAGCCTATTTGCTGAAATTTCTAATTTCTAGTGCGACGGCTTAAGCAAACTCTTGATCAATTAAGAGAAAGGCATCATAGGGGTGGGGCCTTCGCTTTTTTGAAGGCCCCTTAAGTGACCAAGTGCCCGTTTAAGCGAAGGGCGCCTCATTGGTTAGCTCTGGTTTTTCAAACATTTTGTCGCATAAGCGAAGTCCACTTTTGCGAACATTTGTTGGCTTTTGTAAAGATCGCTAAGTTAAAATCGACACTCTTTTATCCTTATTCAGACCTTAATAATTGTAGGTACAAAGTTTTGTTTTGGGTGATTGAAGTTGCGTTTTCATCGTAGTAGGCATGGATACGTGTTGGATATGTCAGGGGAGAGTGAAGATCCTTGATTTGAGGTATATCCTTCTCCAAAGAGGGCGGCCCAACCCTCTTTCTTGTTATTTTATGGTGTTTAATTGCATGTTGTTTTCTCCCTTTCTGTAAATCCAATGCTGACCCATTTTGGGACACAAGCTCGTAAAGCAGTGTACGACCTATTAATGGAGTCAAGTTTGGGATCTTCATTGCGGGTATCTTTTTTTTTTTACTCGAGTGTTGGGTGCATCTCCAATTAAGGCGATTTTGGTGTCTAATCGTTCGTGTTGGAATTGTTATCAATAATTTTCCAGTGCTGGTGATCGAAGGTGATTTGAAGAGCAGTAATCCTATTCAACACTTTTGGAGCGCGAGTGTTCGGCTTCAAAGTAGGCTATAGTCTACTTGTTCTTTAATTGAGCTTTCTTAGATATGTTTAGCATTTATTGCATGGAATTTTTGACTGTGTAGTAGGTTTAGGTTTATGTCCCTTAATCTTATTTTCTTGATTCCCCCATGAACCTTATGTTAGTTAGAGTTGCGAAATCCTTAGATAACGTTAGAGATTCTTCACTTGGGCCACAATTTAACGCTATTAATACTTTTATGGTGTTTTTTGAAACTTGTTGGTACTAGGTGTCATTATTACCTTAGAATAAACTTTTGGCTAATCCCTATTTCGATATTGTGTGGGTATTTCTCTGGGTTGGTTTGTTCTACTAGAGTGGAAACTCTGAGGTGGTGTGGATTTGTGAGGATTCACTTTGTTTAGGCTTGTTATTGTGATGAGTTCCTTATCCCTTGGTTAGTTTTGGATCCTTTGGTGCTTATTATTGTCATAAGATGGAGGTAGTTGAGGATATACCCTCTTTTGGTAGAACCTTTATGTGAAGGAAGTAATGCATGTGTGCTCCTTCGATTGTAGATACTTATTGATCCCTTACACTACTTGTTTAGAGCAATTACATTCTCTTGTTATGTCTGTTGTGTTGGTTAAAGTGTTTTGTGCCGGAGGCCTTGGTCGAGGACCAGCTTGATCCCAAGTTAATTTTCATACTCTAGAATTAAGATAATTGTTATTTATCCTATTTTTTATTGTGAGTGTGATGTTTGGATATTTGTAATCGCATGGATTTCATTGGTTCCTCATGCTTATGTGGCTAGTAGTACTACCCGGTGCATGCATTGGTTCTCAGCATACTTTTGAGAAACAAGGGTTCCTGCTTAATTACTTTTTAAACTTATTTTTATGGGGTTCATACTACCTTTAATATTTTACAAATGGGCTTAAGGTTTAGAGACATCTGGGATGCGCTCATTTTTTAAAATATTTAGAGGAATCTAGGATGCGCTCACTTTTACAGACTTCGAGAAATTTGGGATGCACTCATTATTACTTTACCGGTTTAGAAGTTGTTGACCTTTTCTAATTATTGAGGTTAAGATGATGATTTTCTTGTTTCAAACTAACGGAGCAGAAAGCCCTAGATTGAGACTAGAAAGGTATATATGGACAGTCAGGAGTCCTGGATTCCTCTGTCTGTGTGACCCAGTGAATAGGAAGAGGGAGGCGTGCATGGGTCCTATTTCGTTGTCTAGGACTAAGGAGTAGGTTTATATACTTTTACACTATTGGTACTACTGATTTTTATTGCATAACTCACATTCATCATGCATTGCCTATCACAAGTATAATTGATTGTTGTTTGTACCTATTGGTCATATAGGCAGTTGTACGTGTTTAGTTTGTTGGTGTGCACCTTCTGGGAACATAGGTCTTGGAAAGTTATTGTTTTACTAATTGCTAACTCGTCGCAGTATGTAGGGTGGTCCTATGCTTGAAGGTCGGTATTACCTTTACTCCCCTTTGGTTTATACTCTTCTGCAGGTGTTGGCTTGGCACAACCTTCCTTGTTTTTATGTGTATTTGTAGGTTGTTCCTATTATTGTACTTTTTGATAGTTTTTTCCATTAGTAGAGCTTTGTGTTATTTAGGTTGATGGGCTAGCACATCGAGGTTCATCCCTTATTTTATCTATATATGTTTCCTTTACTCTATGTTCCTTACTACATTTGACTACTTTATGATATTCTTGTTGTTCCCTTAGTAATAGGTGATATATGCTCCTTTCTTACCTATTGTTTATGTTTTCTTTATCCTTGGATCTCATTCAGCCTATGCCTACTAAGTGACACTTTTTGGTAATGACACTACACTTCTGCACCCTATAGATCATAGTACGAGTTCTCACCACTAATTAGGTCTCGTGCGAAGAACCTTTTGGATTCACAGATTTTGGTGAGCTCTTGGCTTTCATAGTTTCCTCACTCTCCCCCCTTTTTGGATTAGGACTAGTCTTCACTTTGGTTCCAGAGATAGTCTATATTATTGTATTGTTGTTTTACTCTTGTTTGAATTGTTGTTGAACCATTGGCTAATATATTATTGTGTTGTTGTTGTACTCTTGTTTGAATTGTTGTTCAAACACAGGCTAATACCACGTCTTGGGTTTTTTTTTTGTTGATTTGATTCTCTCGTTTCCTTATTCTTCTTATTATTATTGTTTCTCTTCGGCAATTCTTTTCTTTCGTGCGATAGCACGATACTTCTAGTTTTGGCTTATGTGTTAGGCTTACCTACTTGTGGGACGTAATAGGGGCCATGAAAAGCAAATTTTTTGGGTCACGACTAAATCATCCTTGATACTTTGTCTTAAAGAATCCTTGAGTCATAAACTCTTTAAATCACTATGCATGCATATAAATATAGCTTAATTCATAATTATGAAATACATGTATAGAATGGGTTCATATAAACACCATTGAAACATTGAATAATGATTATATCATGAATAATAATAGCAATCGTAATGAATAAACTTTTATTCAATTGAACGCATACACAAATCATAAAACCCAAGAATTAGTGTGAGCATTAGAAGAGAGATTTTTGGGTTTCTTTAGGACCTAATGGGTGAAGTGTAACCCATTAATGAATTTCCCACATACCTTGATGAAACATTAGGTTTAACTTGGAAGAGGAGACTTGGAGCTTGAAGGAAGCCTTGATTCACCTTAAGAGAAATCTAGAGAAGAATACTTTAGGGTTTTGAGAGAATGAGAGTGAATGGGGAGGGTTTGAGTCTTAGAAAATGTTACAGGTCCTTAAATTAGGCTAGAAATGTAGTTGCGGAATTAAAAGACTAGGAAAATACCATATTAACCTTGAGAAAACAAGTGTCGGACTACCCCAAAGACCCCACATATGGTTCGTACACTCAATCACGGACCATACTGTCCATTCATACTTCCCTTACTGGATGTTCACATATTTGACCACAAACCATGAACAACAATCTACGGGTCATCAATCATAACACAACCCATACACACCCCTCAAACACTTAGGCATGGAACCACGGATGACCAAGTACAGACCATATATTTCCTTCTACGAACCAAATAATTCAGTCGCATACCACTTACTAAAAAACCCTAGTCCTAGTAGACAATCTATGATTAACAAATCACAAAGTCATATTTTCATGTATGACCCGTGCAAGCTACTGGTGGAACTCGAAGCACCAAAAATCACTAAGTTAGAACTTCAATCCATGAGATAAAAACACGTCCCATAGACTAATCCAAGAGTCATCGTACTGTCTCATAAAACAATATGTGGTACTTGAATTTTTTCAAAAAATTCCAAGGCACTAACAACAACTAGGCATCCACGGCCCGTGGAACGATGTATGGACCGTACATGTTACTCGTGGATCAATGCGCTAGAAAATTTTCTATAACTTTTGACTACCAATCTAACTTTTCCACTTCCGAGGTGTTACAATATCTCCCCCTTAGGAACATTAGTCCTCGAATGGGATTCAAAAAAAATTAGTAGAGTAGGGAAGTGATCTAACTGCCCAAAATTAATACAAAATAATCAAAATTCATCAAACCAAGGAGTAATCGATTACAAGGTAAAACATGAACATTAAAAATAATTTAATGAACATACATGCATATGGGAACATGAGAATAACTGAAATGCATGAATCTAAAAGAGTACATAAGGTGAACTAATACCTCAAATTAAAACTTAAGCGAAGGGAAGAGATGAGGTACTTGGAGATCCCAAGTAGTACCCTCAACTAAGTGATTCCTCCAAAGAACTTAAATGAAAGTAACTTCTTTGTTTCTCAACTTCCGGACTTGACGATCCATAATCTCAACAAGAACCTCTGAATAAAAGACACTTTCTTTCAGACCAACACTCTCCAATGATACAACTGAAGTAGGATCACCAATACGCTTTTTCAACAACAAAGCATGACACACCAAATGCAATGATGACATATTTTGAAGGCAAATTCAACCCATAAGCCATATTTCATAAATGCCTCAAAATCTTATATGGGCTTAAATAACGGGGAATACCCTTCTCTTTAATACCAAACCTCATCACACCGTTCATAGGTAAGATTTTTCAAGTAAACCCGATCATCAAATGCAAATTCAAGCTCTCTTCGTCTCACATCCCTAAAAGATTTTGGTGCACTCTCAGCCATTCTCAATTGATCCTGGATAAGTCATAAATTCTCTATAGCCTCATGCATTAACTCTTGCCCTATCTAAGCAACATCTCTAAATTCAAACCAATCAATAGGAGATCTGCACTTCCTACCATAAAGAGCCTCAAATGGAGTTATCTTAATACTCGAGTGTAACTGTTGTTATAAGGAACTCAATCAAAGGTAAATGATCAACCCAATTACCTTTAAAGTGAATCACACAAGCTCTGAACATATTTTCTTATGTATGAATAGTATGCTCGGCATGACCATAAGTCTAAGGGGGGAAATTTGTACTAAGCTTATGTTGAGTACTAAGACGTTTCTGACACAATATAAAAAATTGAGAAGTGTTGGGTACTTCTATAAGAAATGATAAATAAAGGCTCTCCATGCCACTTTACTATCACCTGAATATAGAGCCTAGCGTAGTCTTAAGCTGAATATCAGGTTTCCAACGAAAGAAAATAAATGGACGTAGTCATTTGGTTTACAACAACAAAAATTGAATCATATTGTCGATGAGTTTGCAATATGCCCGTAATGAATTCAATATCAAAATCTTCATAATTTCAAGTAAAATGCTACTATCTTGAGTCATACTTCCTGGTTTCTAATGCTCAAACATTATTTATTGGTGATTTGGACACTAAGCCAAAAATTCTGCAATATTCTTCTTCATTTCATTCAACCTATAGACCTCTCATATGACACAATACATCTTGGCGTCTCCCAGATGAATAGAATATCGAAAACTTAAAGCTTTTAAGAAAATATTTTTCTTCAACTCTGCAACATCTGGAACACACAAACGACCTTGGTAAAAAAAGCACACCATTTTTTCCTTGTGAGAAAGCCTCAATGGATTTTTCTGAAACTGCCTTTTTCAACTCACCAATATTAGGAGCATTATCTTGCTTTGCCTTAATATCTGACACAAGAGACAATTCTGGACCATTTCAAATAATGATACCTCCATCATCATAATCAACCAAGTAAACGCCCCAACAAGTTAGTCTATGCACAACATGAACCAACTCATTTTTATCATCATCAATGTTAGTAACACTACTCATGGACAATTGGCTAAAAGCATCTTCAACCACATTTACCTTACACAGATGGTAAATAACACTTATGTCATAATCCTTCAACAATTCAAGACACTTCCTTTGGCACATATTAAAATCCTTATGTTTAAATAAAAATAGTAAGTTCTTATGACCATTAAACACATCCACATGAACACCATAGAGATAGTGCCTCCTTATCTTCAAAACAAACACCACTACCGCCAACAGAAGTCATGAGTCGGGTAATGCTTTTCATGAACCGTAAGTTGTCTACATCCATACACAATAACCATACCATGTTACATCAGAACCAAACCAAGATAAATCCTTGAGTCATCACAGTACACAACAAAACCATTGGATCGTTCCTTTAGAGTAAAAACTAGGGCTGAAGTAATGGAGTCTTCAACTCTTGCAATTTTTTCTCACAAGCTTCCGACCATTGAAATTTTACTTTCTTTTGAGTCAAAATAGTCAAAGGAGAAGAAATAGAGGAAAATATTTCCACAAATCGTCTATTGTAAATGTCTAAACCAAAAAAACATTAAAATTCTGAAGGGGAATGAGGTCTAGGCTAGTTCTTAACTGCCTTGGTATTCTTAGGATCAACTTGAATAACTTCACCCAAAACAGTACGGTCAAGGAATGCAACCGACCTCAACCAAAACTCACATTTTCTAAACACAGTGAACAACGAATGATCCTTTAGGACTTGTAAGAAAATCCCTAGATGATAAACTTGGTCATCCTCACTCCAAGAGTAAATCAATAAATCATCAATAAACACAATCACAAACATATCAAGGTATTGCTTGAACATTATGTTCATCCAGTCCATTAATGTTAGGAGCATTTGTTTGTCCAAATGACATAACTAATAACTTACAGTAAACATATCGAGTTCTAACAATCATCTTTGAAATGTCACATTCTCTCGCTTTTAAGTAAGGATAACCTGATTGAAGAATAGTCTTTGAGAAGAAAATAGCACACTGAAGTTGATCGAACAAGTCATTGACCCTATGAATAGGATACATATTCTTTATTGTGACCTTGTTCAATTGTCGATAATATATATACATACAAAGAGAACAATCCTTATTTCGAATAAAAACTATTGGACCACTGTATGGTTAAATACTTGGTGGAATGAAACCATTATCCAATAGGTATTTTAACTAATCTTTTAAAACTAAATGTTTTTTTGGAGCCATTCTGTAAGGAGGAATAGAGATAGCTTTTGTATATGCAAGAAGGTCATTTCCAAATTCTATTTCCCTTTCAAGAGGAACACTAAGAAAATCCTCAGGGAAAACTTCTTAAAACTCATTAACTACTAAAATAGACTCAAGAGTAGGGGACTTCAAAATCCATATACCTAATCCATACAAATTGATAGATACAACCAATATAAATCATCTTTTTAGCTTTAAGGCAAGAGATAAACCGACTTAAATGCGTTGACTACTCGGATTCTATGGTCAATAGAGGGATAAGAAGCATGAAGTTAATCCATACCAAGTATGACATAGAAATCAATCATGTCTAAATCTACAAGGTAAACTGAGGTGAGTTTTAGAAAAACATTGATATGGAACTTCTCATAAACTCATTTAAAATTTTCGAATAGCCGATAGAAGTAGAGACTAAGAAAGGTTCTAAGAGGATTTCAAGGCCGACATCAAACTTAATGGAAACATAGAAAGTCACGAAAGACAAGGTAGAACTTAGATCTAGCAATGCATAAGCATCAAACTGGAAGACTTGTAACTTACTAGTGACCACATCTAGAGAACTCTCCTGATCATGGAAATTCTGAAAAAGTATAAAACTTGTGCAAATACTAACTACCACCAGAACGAGAAGAAGAACCCTGTTGAGTAGGAGGATCTGAAGAAATACTAGGATGAGTATGACGACTATCTCTACCTTTGCTACCTTGTGAAGGGTTATCTGTCAATATGTGAGACACCTTATGATGACCATAACATCCATCTATATTCGCTAAGCATTTCCCTGTATGAATGGTGCCACACTTTGAGCAAGTGCAGAAATTCTGACCACAACAAGCACTTCTTTGAGGCTTAGGATTAGAAACCAAACCCTTGTTAAACCTCTTTACTAGAGCATTAGATGAAGTCGGGCTGGAGAATTTCGTTCTTAATTGAGAATGACCAAAACCATTATCACAACACAAATTACCCCCTAGACTTGACATGGAAAATAGGATCAAAGAGAACTTAAATAAGTCACTTGAAATAAGCATGAAAGAAAGATAACAACAGAAGAAAATAAATGAATCATAAAGTGGAATATAAGTTTTAAAAGCAATGTCTTAACATAAGATAATTTGAGAACAAGTATGAAAATGTGGAATCATACTATGTCTTATAACATGCCTCTACTAATCATAGGTATGGCTCAGACTAATCGTATCTCAAAAAATAGACTTTAAAAAGAACATAAAATTGATAGGTGGCCTCGCCCTCAATCCATGAAGACTCACCATCCTGCAAAGAAAATGATGATCAATTCACTAACCACGCCCGGAAGAAGGAACATCAGACCATATATTGTGAAACAATATAGGCACAAGAGATGTATGTGACAGTATTTAGAATGCACTGAAAATGGAAAATGCATAAGCATAAACATTAACGTGCTACGTTTAATACATGATAATGTGTAAACAAGTAAAACATATAAACTTGATAAAAAAATTTCATAAAACATAGGAGAAGGTCGATGCATTATTTGAAAATCATTACACAAGCTTAAACCATAGTCGTTTGAGGAAATCATGACATAGTCAGAAAACAATATTTCTTTATTTGAGGTTTAACATTAATCAAAATAAACCATGTGATCTATAGAATAGAGTTTGATGTTCTACTCCCTGCCCAAAAATGAGTGTCCTACTTGCCAAGGTAAGAATTATGTCCTTAAGCTTAGGTGAATCCACTAGCTAACGTCTTTCTAAGAAAAAGTCTTGCGGGGGGACGTAGTTAAAGGATAAGGAGATTATTATTAAAGACTTAGCTATACTAATAGGTGAGCCTCCATCCTAAAGTCCACTGAATGCTAATTAAACACCCAATAAAAATAAGCATAATCATTTCATAATCATAATACATGGAAGGGTAAAAATCTAGTACTACCAATATAATTATAAACTTCATATAATAGAATAGCTCCTTTTAAAACCATGATTTCATAACATATGCATAAAGACACTTATCTAAAGCATCTAAATCATGATCATGTTTCATAATGAGAATACTTCAATTGGAAGTAACCTTTTCATAAAGACATTGATTCTTTATCAAAAAGCCTCCTTGATTCATAAAATCCCTCAATTGATGATACATGCATCATCTGAAAACAAAGTTCATAATCATAAAATAGGCATATAACATGGGTTCATATGAAAATCATTGAAAATATTTAATTATGATCAAATCATGCATAATAGATCAAATATATTTAGTTGAGTCATAAATAGTTGAACCTATAAGAAAACATGCAAAACCCTATAATTTTGGTTAGAATCAATTAAGAGAAATTGATAATTCTTGGGACTCAATGGATGGAAATGGATCCATTGAACAACTTCCCAGATACGTTGATAAACCTAAGCTTTTGAATGTAGAAGGAAGCTTGAAGATCGAAGAACCCTAGAAATTTCCTTTGAGTCCTTACGAGAAAAATTAGAGAGAAAACCTTCAGAGCTATTAAGGGTTTTTTGTGAATCTGAGGGAATAGGTAGTTTTTGAAGGGTACAATTTTTTATAGGACTAAGAAAATGGCTAGAAACGACATAGTTTAGGTTTTAATAATGTAGAAAAGGATCCAAATAACCTAGAACTAAAACATTCATACTGACCTACTGACCCATGTACGGTCTGTAAAAGCTCCTATGGATGATACTAGCCAATCGTAGGTCACATTACTAGAGACCAAAATCCTTAGTCAAAACCACAGCCATTTCCTATGGCATGTCGACCACCATACGACACATAGGTCCCTAACATATAACAAAAGTCCAAAATATCTTCCCAGTCCAAAAACATTCCACGAGCCATGATTTACAGACAGTATGTGCTTGTGTGGTCCATACAGTTCACCCGTATAACTTAAGGTGCCAAAATAACCAACGTTGGATCTCCATCTATGGTCACTTCCTACGGCTCGTAGAGGTTCCTATGGACCATCTTGTTGGTCTGTAGACCTTCTTCTAGGACTTGTCAATTTCGCAAAATTTACTACTTGCTGCCATGACTACCTCTTATGGACAGGTCCTTGTACCGTTCGTACGTGAGTCCATACAAACTTGCACCAGCAACCATTACTGAAACTTTTCTTTCCAACTCAACTTATCAACTTTTTAAGTTTTACAATATCTACCCTTAGGAATATTCATACTTAAATGGGACTCAGACAACCATGAATATATTATGAAAATAGATCTAACAACTCAACATGAATGAAATCATATGAAACATTTATAAAAAAAGAAGGAGCAATCAACCCAAAGTTAAAAAATGAACTTTAAAACTTATTTCATTGTCACAACCCAAGGTAGCCCTTATGCGTAACATGGTGTACAAGACCCCGAGAAGCCTTATACAAGCCAGTTAGCAATCATCATACAAGATAATAGAAATATAAGTGATTTAAAAGACAGTTTCAACACATAAGAGTTTATAAAACGAAGTGGAAGGCTAAGCATCATCTCAAAGCCATCTAGTACATAAGAAGTGATTGGTACGTAGTCCGTACATCAAGTTCAAAACTGAAAGTAAAGAAAAAAGGGAAATAAAAGTTTGGTCCTCGAAACATGAGGACTCACCAATCTTCAAGCTTCTACTATGAGATCCCTAGTCACAAAAGTGCGAATATGTAAGGTCGGTCCCTATATTTGGGGAAATGTAGGCAAGAGTATTTGTTAGTACAAATGTGTACCAAGTATGATGGCAATGCATAAAATGTATTAAATCATGCTTAAAACGAGACATTTTCATGATATGTGATGACCAAGCAAAAACATTAAATTAACGGTTAGAAAACATAAGTCATAAAACATGGTCAATGCATGTAAACATCATCTTAAAACACATATAAGATACTTCTTGACGTAATCTTGATTCATTAATGTGGGGGAATTACCTTTAACTGACATGTAAGACCATGTGAGTTATTGACATGGAATCCAGTGCGTACCCTACACCAGAAAATGGTGTCCTAACTTTCCAAGGTAAGAACCACCAACTTCTAGCTTTTGTGGATCCACTAGATAATGTTTATCTAGACAACCTATAGTGGCACATATTTTATGTGACATGGGTAATCTCCACTTGTCCAGTCAGTGTTAAGAATAACTCCCACAAAATATTCATTAGTCTTATTCATCTTTTCTTTAAAGGACTTCAGCAACCACCTCTAGTCTCTATATCATGTGACACGGGTAATTTCCGCTTGCCTCATTCTTAGAATAGCTCCTTAACTTTGATTCATTTTAGGTGAGAAAACCTTTCAACCTTAGAATCCTTTGTGAGAGGAAAACCTTTCAAATTCATGCATGAGGTAATTATGTGAGAAATCCTATCACAACAATAATCAATAACAACAACATATATGCTTTACTCTCAAAGCAACTTACATCATATTTCATCAATTTCATAAGAACATGCATATTTTCATAATTTAGCTTTCAAAATTTATAACCAACTTTCAGTCATCAATTTCTAGAAAGCATGGGTTAAGCATGGGTTCATGTGGACTTATCTTAAAAACACGGAATCTTGACAATTCATGCATAATAGATTATAAAATAATCAAATGAATCAACATTGAAAAGAACTCATGACATAGAAAAAAATCCTAACTAAATTGGGAATTTCTAACTTTGTAAATTGCTGATTTGGGAATTCCATGGAGGAAAGGGCTCCATGGATGAAAACTATCATACCTCAATGCTAAAAGATTGCCTTCAATGGTGGAATTTGAGGCTTGACTTGAAACCCTAGGTTGACTCCTTCTTCTTCAAGCTTTCTAGTGAGAGGAATATTTTGGAGTGGAAGAGTGGTTCTTCTTTTAGAAATTTGAGAGAATGATTTCAATTGGGGAAATTTGGGGGTAAAAAGAATTATATAGGGCTTTAGGTTAAGGGTATAACCACATAGGATTAGGCTATAATAACTAGAAAAAGACCCTAAAGCCCTTAAGGAAAATAGCTGCCGACCTCACCCACAGCCTAACCCACGGTCCATTGGTAAGACCATTGTCACGACCCCAGAGCACCCCCTAGTCATAACACGGTATACTTGACCCCGAAGGAGGTCTAATACAAGCCTCATAGCATTCTTGAACATAAGAACAAAGGAAAATAGAGGAGAATAAAAAACTTTCTTTACAATCAAAGACATTTTCATTAAAAGCAAGCGGAAGACTTTCTAGACTTTGTATACAATGTCTCAAACCATCTAATACTTTGAATACAACATTGGAACTTAGCCCATACAAAACTATAACATAAACTAAAAGACATAAAGGAACAAAGTGGGTATTGTCCTCGAAACTATGAGGACTCACCAAGTCTTTAATCTTCAAGCTCCTTAGAAACCTATCTTCCAAGTAAAGACATCCAATATCTCCAAATCCTACACTTTGATAAAAAGGGAGTAGAAATATGCGTTAGCACATTAGATCTACTAAGTATGGAAGCAATGAAAAAACATGTTTAAAATGGACATTTGCTTGACAGTCATGCATTTATGCCAATTTGGTAAAACCTTCATGAATATCAACATAAGAGACACAATATTCAAACATGATCAACATACAAGTCATTTATCACAATAGAGACATGTTCAACACATACAACCCATTACCTTCATCTAAACCTTCACTTCAAGTAACTCTTAGGCTATACCTTGTGCAATGTATGGATAGCATCCTATACCACCATCCATGCCAAGGCACCACCCTAAGGTAACCACAAGTGAACTTTCCATTCAACATTTCCATCTTTAAAAATACTCATTCATAAAGACATAAATATTTCATAAGACATGATCATCACATAAGGACCATAGCCTAAGACAACTCTAAGTCACACTCGTGCAATGTGGGAGTAGCATCTCATACTACTACTCTCACTAAGCGCTCCGTTGAAGTCACCATAAACTAAGCCCATTATTACTAAACAAGTCATAACAAGTAAGTACTCATATATACAATCCAAGTATAGCATGCATTCTTTCATTACACATATAAGCATCTAAGTCACTCATTTGTTAACTTCATTAAGAACACCTTCATTCATTAAGACATAAGATCAACATTCTTCATTAACATGATCATAAGAGTCCATTCATTTCATTAACATTATAAGGAACACAACATGACCCTTCTCAAAGCGTGCTTGTGCAATGTATAGATGGCGTCCCATACCACCACCCACACTAAGTAGTGCATTCTTAAGAAGCCATAGTTCATTCATATTCTTTGTGGTGGTAAGCCATAACAAACATAGACTATGTGAACAATTCATGAAATCCTAGTGTCACCCTCACCGGATGAGGGATTCCTACTTGCCTAAGGTAGAACCATTGTTCTTTAGCTTAAGTGGATCCACTAGCTAGACCTTTGTGGGTACATAGTTAAGGGATAGGGAGATTGCTACTAGATACCCTACCTCAATTCACGGTTGAGCATCCATATCAAGAGGTTTCTACTAGATACCCTGCCTTAACTCACGAATGAGCATCCACCCCAATTCATATCCACTCGGTGCTTGGCATTATTCCCCACTAAGTACTTTACATTCATTACATTAGTTCATTATGGGATAAGGTATTGCTACTAGATACCCTGCCTCAACTCACGGTTGAGCATCCATCCCAAACCTAACATTCACAAAAATGGGATATAGGGATTGTTACTAGATACTCCACCTCTACTCCCGGAAGAGTATCCATCCCATCCCAACATTCATTCATTGGAAAGCTCATAGATTTAAAGATGAGAATAGCCTTTCACCTAAGAACCCCCTTATTATGAGAAAGTCTTTTCACAACAAGTCATTATCATTCATTAAAGTACAATTGAGAATAGTCTTTCAATAGATCACTTAACATTCATTAACATTATCATAGAACTTCATTCATTAGTCATTCACGAGTGTGTGAGTATGTGAGAATAGTCTTTCACATATAGCCTCATCATTCATACAATTGCTTTCTACACATGATTATAGCTCATTCATAAGGATCACACACATATAATTCTCATCATATTCATAAATTAACCATTCATTCATTCATGAGTATCAAATTGAGAAATAGCCTTTCAATAATAACACATTTACACTCTAGACACAATCATCATTATATCATTGAAATCCCATGCATATCCTTCACATCACATTCATATATACAACATCATGATAATACTTCAATTACTCACACTATGCCTTCAAGGCAGTGATCACAATGTACATAATAAGTGAACACCTCCACCTTTCAAGTGGATCAATATACAAAGTAAGTAAACACCTGCACCTTTTAAGTGGGTCAATATCTCAATCACAATTCTACTCCACTATGTAAATTAGGTCATCACTTGCCCTTTCAAGTCCATGATCATAAGTCATCAACAAACCTTTAACTAATACAATTTGGCATTAATAGTAATTCAATTCAACAATCTAAATCCATTTAGGCATAATCCATCAACACTCATTAATGATCATCGAACCCACTTCAAAAGGTACAATTTTGGAATTGAGAGAATTCATGGGTTCATAGAGTATTTTCATCATAAATCATCAATTAAACATCAACACAATCATACTTTGTCATTAAAAACCATTTGAAAACGTTAGATGAAAGAACCCATGAGATTGAGTGAAAACCTAGATTTTCATGATTTGAAATCTTCTTTGAATTGGATCCTTGAATGGAAAATTAGACAAGGATTAAGACTACCATACCTTGCTATTGATACCCCATGAAAATTGAAGAAGAAACACCTTGAAATCCCCAATCCTATCTTCAATTTGACCTTGATCTCCAATGGAGTTTCTAGAGAGGACTTTAGGAGGGGAGGGGTTTTGATTTGTGGAATTTGAATAATGAAATATAAAATAGGTTTTAACACTTTTAATACTCTTCAAATATGTTAATAAACCCAAAATAACCATCGAAACATTTAACTAGCCAAGGGAGGAATTTACCAAACCACCCTTGACTTGGCCGTCTTGGGCAGAAAACTATGGCCATTCACGAGACCCCATCCACATGGCGTGGATGGACCTACGGGGCGTGGACCCCTTCCGTAGGTCACCAAACTTTGGCCGACTTTCTGTTTTGGGGCAGCCCTGGCGGTTAGACTTAGGGTCCTCCTCAAGAACCCTTAGGGTGGTCCTTGGGGAGTCGTACCTTGCAATTTGACCCCTAAACCCCTCAACCATGGCTCAGGACAACATTCCACAACATGAAACCTCACACCAACTCAAACACACACACGTTAGGCTCTAGTTTCACGTATCCATTTTTAGGATCGTTACATTATACCCCACTTAGGAACATTAATCCTTCAATGACACTTAAAATACATTAAGGGGTTAACGACCCCAATAGGAAGCCCAAAGAGCATGCAACATTAAGCACAATGCACAAAGCTAGGAGGAAACATCAACTCCACATCAAACAAACTCAATGCAATACAACCAAGTAGGAACTACATCTACAAACTCATTATGCACAAAAACTTCAACATTTCTTATTTCCTTGGAGGCATTACCTTCATAAAAGCACATTTAGGCATGTTCAACATTTAACCTCATGAAGCATATAGACAACTCATACTAAATGCACAATAACATGAGGAACATAATTCATGAAAACTCATTTTCTCATTAAAACTAGAATTCAACTAGAACATGCATAACATTAGGAGACCATGGAAACAAAATATCACACATGACTCCACAACATGAAACAAGCTACAAGGAACTCTTTGTCTTAGGCTTAAATAGGCATATAAAGAAAGAGGTAAGGATATCGGAATCCTCAACGACTTTACTACTCAACATACCATCCTCCCACTTAGGAGTAAACCCAACTACGGTTAATCATGAACACCACAAAAGGACCTTAATCAAGACATTCTCCACTTACAAGAAACTATCAACATACTGGTGTTTTTAAACTAGGATGGTTCTTATTAAGCAACTATTTCTCACAATCAACCTCACCACATCACTCAAGGTCTCATATGAGTATACTACAACGAGTCTAAACTCCTCAAACTCACTACACCTCTTAAGGTGAGAACATCAATCAAGACTAACTCATGAACATAAATGGCACTCAAAGACCTTACCATCTAAGCACATTATCCACCACTTGGGAGAAAGCCTATACAAACCCCTTAAAACTTCATTCCTTACAATTCTAAGGTCGGAGCAAACATCACTAAACCTTCATACTCATCACAACTAAGCCGGGTTCTACCAACAACACACATAACCATAAATCAACCCATTCATACTAAAGTCAACATCACATTCTTCCATCTCACATCTATCAAGTCACATAGCCCTAGTTGGTATCACAACCAACCTTTTCTCTCCCTCAACCCTTGTAACATAACCCTTTCAAGTGGTCATACTCTAAAGACCATCACATCAGGAATAAGGGAAAGACATTATAGAGCTAAACTCTATGGCACAACTTGAAGAATGAAGAAGTGAAACTTTCCTAACCCCCAATAGCCTCCTATTCATAATGTGGCTCGCTTCACATTATAAACAAGACTCTACTAGATATGATTTGAGATATCCTAAGACCATTCCAAAATCTTGTGCTATGATACTATGTTTGTCATGACCCGAGAGCACCCTATAGTCGTAACACGGCGTACTCGACCCCGAAGGGGGCCTCAGACAAGCCTCATAGCATTCTTCAACATAAGAACATAGGAAAATAGAGGAGAATTAAAAACTTTCTTTACGATCGAAGACATTTTCATTAAAAGCAAGTGGAAGACTTTTGTAACGACCCGAGAGCACCCCCTAGTCAT
>NW_006238980.1:1280333-1282098 GCF_000226075.1 Solanum tuberosum | reverse complement strand
GTAAGAGTTCACAACTTTCATACCTTCATTTACTTTTACATTAGGGAAATATTGCAATAACCGACATAGACCATGAGAGCTACATGGAATCCGGTGTTCTACTCCCACACTGAAAAGAGAGGGTTAACACCTGCCTAAGGTGTAACCATTCGTACATAGCTATCTAGGTGGATCCACTAAGCTAGAGTCCTATGTGGGCACATAGTTAAGGGTCAAGGAGATTTCTTCTAGAAACCCTAACTTACTAAACGTGGGGGTTTCCATCTCATGAGACAACACATACCGTGGGTAATCCGCACTTGCTAAACGTGTGGAAACCCATGTGGGCAGGCGGACTTACTAAATGTGAGACCCACATCTCATTTGCAAGCCCTTTCAGTGCTAAGCATCTAATTTCATTTTGTAATCATCTTTAGTCATCACATAAGTTCACATTAGCCTTTTTTAGACTCTTATGTAGACATCTTACCGTAATATCTCATATGTGTTCATAAGTGAGTAACAATCCTTTCACTTTAGAAACACTTAGCTAGTGAGTAAACCTTTCACTTTACATTACATTATAATCATGAGAACTAACTTTCAGTCATATAGAAATCATACCATGACATACATAGATACTTCATAGCTAATTCAAGTATAGAGGGTTAAGGATGAGGAAACTAGGTCATCAACACCACAACAACACATTAGGTATAGCATCATTACAATCTAAGTAATTCACCTTCCATACTTGAGTTCAAAGAAGAACCAACCTTCATACCTTCTTGCCCTTCGTGGGACATCCATACTTCAATTACCCGCAATTCATAACCAATACATAATGCAAGGTAATTCATGAAGTAATAACATAATCAACATCAATATAAGCAATTCCCATATTCCCTTCATAGCCTTCAAGACTTCATTCAAAGTCTCAACCCTAATTTCATAGAAATTATACATAACCTAGGGTAGAATCATCATACAAACAGGAATTACATAACATCACATTCAATTCATAGCCTTCAATCAATATCCAACACAAACTGGGTTAGAATTAGGAAAAGAAGGAGAAAATGGGTCTCATAGGGAATTCTTCAAGAAACAACCAATACAAAATAAATTCATTCATAATTGTTCATATAACATCAATTAAAGTCAGTTTATAACATCAATTTCACTTTAGAAAGAAGACCCACGTTTTTGGATTGAAACCTAGAAATTGGAGATTTTGAAATTCATCTTGAAGGGGCCTCTTGGGGAAAGGAATCCCAAGAGTGATAAGAAACCATACCTTATTGATGAATTAACCACGAAAATCCGAGTTGAAACCTTGGAGAGTTGGTCTACTTCTTGAAGCTCCAATCTTCTTCAATGGAGTTCTTGAGAAGAGAGAGAGAGTAGAGAGAAGGAGGAACTTTAGGTTTGGATCTTTGGGGTTTTGTGTTTCAGTCATAAAAGTGAGGTAAATTGACTTAAAAATCATTATATACACGTCCCCTAAAGTAACCTAAATACCCTTCACTTAGTTGGACTCTTTAATGAAGTAAAAATCAATTTCTAATTTCTGGATTTTCGTCGCAGAACAAGTCCGCGACGCGGAGCTGTTCCATGAAGATATTGGGAATTAAATTTCGAGACAGTAGAGTCTGCGACACGACCGCGTCGTGAACTAAACTTTTTCTCCTTGAGGGAGCTAGTCCGCGACGCGCACTTCTTTCCTCTAAGTGCAATTTGCAAGCTGCCTTGGCAGCTTGCTTGGCCAAGGTTGGGGTCCTCCTCG
>NW_006238980.1:1277000-1280138 GCF_000226075.1 Solanum tuberosum | reverse complement strand
CGCGTCGCGAACTAAATTTTTTCTCCTTGGAGGAGCTAGTCTGCGACGCGGACCTATTCCCTCCAAGTTCAATTTGCAAGCTGCCTTGGCTGCTTCCTTGGCCAAGGTTGGGGTCCTCCTCGGGGCCCTTTAGGGTGGCCTCGGGGCATCGTATTCAAACATTTTGACCCTATAAACATATATTTACCTAATTTAAACCTTTTTACAAGATTATTCCATCATGCGACACTCCCAAACTTGCCCAAAACCTAAGGATACACTAGAACACATTCTTCTCTAGTTTCCGGACGTCGTGGTCGTTTCTTGACGTTTAGACTTTTACTCTTCCAAACCAAGTCCATTACATTACTTTAGGTTTAGAAACCTAATTTTAACTATTTTTAAGTTATTATTCATAAGGTGAGGCTCTAACTTAAGTCATAGAATTTCTGGGGTGTTACAACTTTCTAGACTTTATATACTATGTATCAAACCATCTAATACTTTGAATACAACATTGGGACTTCGCCCATACAAAACTTTAACATAAACTAAAAGACATAAAGGAACAAAGTGGGTATTGTCCTCGAAACTATAAAGATTCACCAAGTCTTCATCTTCAAGCTCCTTAGAAACCTATATTCCAAATAAAGACATCCCATATCTCCAAACCCTACACTTTGGTAAAAAGGGAGAAGAAATATGTGTTAGCACATTAGATGTACTAAGTATGGAAGCCAGGCAAAAACATGCTTAAAAGGACATTTGCTTGAAAGTCATGCATTTATGCCATTTTGGTATAACCTTCATGAATATCAACATAAGAGAAACAATATTTAAACATGATCAACTTACAAGTCATTTATCACAATAGAGACATGCTCAACACATATAACCCATTACCTTCATCTACACCTTCACTTCAAGTAACCCTTAGGCTATACCTTGTGCAATGTATGGATATCGTCCCATACCACCATCCACATCAAGGTACCACCCTAAGGTCACCATAAGTGAACTTGTCATTCAACCTTTCCATCTTCAACAATACTTATTCATAAAGAAATAAGCATTTCATAAGACATGATCATCACACAAGGACCATAGCCTAAGACAACTCTAAATCACACTCGTGCAATGTGGGAGTAACATCCCATACTACTACTCTCACTAAGTGCTCTTTTGAAGTCACCATAGACTAGGCCCATTCATACTCAACAAGTCATAACAAGGAAGTACTGATATATATAATCCAAGTATAACATGCTTTCTTTCTTTACACATATAAGCATCTAAGTCACTCTTTCATTAACTTCATTTAGAACACCTTCATTCATTAAGACATAAGATCAACATTCTTCTTTAACAGGATCATAAGAGTCCATTCATTTTAGTACCATTATAAGGAACACACTATGACCCCTCTCAAAGCCTACTTGTGCAATGCATGGATGGAGTCCTATACCACCACCCACACTAAGTAGTGCATTCTTAAGAAGCCATAGCTCATTAACATTCTTTGTGGGGGTAAGCCTTAACCGACATAGAGCATGTGAGCAATTCATGGAATCCCGATGTCACCGTCACCGTCACCGGATAAGGGATTCCTACTTGCCTAAGGTAGGACCATTGTTCTTTAGCTTAAGTGGATCCACTAGCTAAACCTATATTGGCACATAGTTAAGGGATAGGGAGATTGCTACTAGATACCTCGCCTCAACTCACGATTTAGCATCTATCTCAAGAGGTTGCTACTAGATACCTCGCCTCAACTCACAGATGAGCAGCCACCACAATTCATATATACTTGGTCCTTGGCATTATTCCCCACGGAGTACTTTACATTCATTACATTAGTTCATTATGGGATAAGGGATTTCTACTAGATACCCCGCCTCAACTCACGATTGAGCATCCATCCCGAACCCAACATTTACTAAAATGGGATATAGGGATTGTTACTAGATACTCCGCCTCTACTCCCTGATATTATACTTCCCGTCCCAACATTCATTCATTGGAAAGCTTATAGATTCAAATAGGAGAATACCCTTTCAGCTAAGAACCCCTTTAGTGTGAGAAAATCCTTTCACAACAAGTCATTATCATTCATTAGACTACAATTGAGAATAGCCTTTCAATAGACTCATCATTCATTAACATTATCATTGAACTTCATTTATTAGTCATTCATGAGTGTGAGTGAGTATGTGAGAATACCCTTTCACATTTAGCCTCATCATTCATACAATTGCCTTCTAAACATGATTATAACTCATTCATAAGGATCACACACAAAATTCTCATCATATTCATACATTAACCATTCATTCATTCATGAGTGTGAAATTGAGAAATAGCCTTTCAATAATAACACATTTACATTCTAGACTCGACCATCATTCTATCATTGAAATCTCATGCATATCCTTCACATCACATTCATATATACAACATCATGATAATACTTCAATTACTCACACTATGCCTTCAAGGCAGTGATCACAATGTACATAATAAGTGAACACCTCCACCTTTCAAGTGGATCAATATACAAAGTAAGTAAACACCTCCACCTTTCAAGTGGATCAATAGCTCAATCACAATTCTACTCCAACATGTAAATTAGGTCATCACTTGCCCTTTCAAGGACATGATCATAAGTCACCAACAAACCTTTAACTAATATAATTTGGCATGAATAGTGATTCAATTCAACAATCTAAATGCATTTAGGCATAATCCATCAACATTCGTTAATGATCACCAAACCCACTCCGAAACGTTCAATTTAGGAATTGAGAGAATTCATGGGTTCATAGAGTATTTTCATCATAAATCATCAATTAAACATCAACACAGTAAAAATTTGTCATTAGAACCAATTCGTAAACGTTTTATGAAAGAACCCATGAGATTGTTGTGAAAATCTAGATTTTCATGATTTGAAATCTTCTTTGAATTAGCTCCTTGAATGGAAAATTAGACAAGGATATAGAACACCATACCTTGCTATAGATTCCCCACGAAAATTGAAGAAGAAACACCTTGGAATCCCCAACCCTAGCTTGATCTTGACCTTTATCTCCAATGGAGTTTATAGAGAGAAGACTTTTTGGGAGGGAAGGGTTTTGATTTGGGGTTTTGAAATAATAGAAT
>NW_006238980.1:1260242-1276732 GCF_000226075.1 Solanum tuberosum | reverse complement strand
TTTGAATGGATTGTTGTCACTTTTTTCATATTTTAAATGAATTGTTTCTTTTATTTTTGTGTATGGTTAATAACCGAATAACCGAAACCGATAATCACCAAACCGATAAATGTATATTGTATTTGGTTTGGTTTGGTTTTGATAATTTTAAAACCGATTAAGGTGGTTTGGTTTTGGTTTTGACCAATAACCGATCCAAACCAACCCGTGAACACCCCTAACCATACCTTACTATTCATTCCTCACAAAAATTGAAGAAGAAACACCTTGAAATCTCCAACCCTAGCTTGAACTTGACCTTGATCTCCAATGGAGTTTCTAGAGAGAAGACTTTAGGAGGGGAGGGTTTTTGATTTGGGTGATTTGAATAATGAAATCTAAAATAGGTTTTAACACTTTTAATAATCTTAAAATATTATAATAAACCCAAAATAACCTCCAAACATTTAACTAGCCAAGGGAGGAATTTACCAAACCACCCTTAGATTGGCCGCCTTGGGTAGAAAACTGTGGCCATTCACAAGACCCGTGGATGGGGTCACGAACCATGCTATTACCTCTGTGTTTCATCGATGTGGCCTTATTTGGGGGTCCTTGACCTACAGAGGCCATCCATGGGGTGTGGTTGGACCTACGGGGCTTGGACCCCTTTCGTAGGTCACCAAACTTTGAACAACTTTCTATTTTGGGGTAGCCCTAGGGGTTAGACTTAGGGTCCTCATCAAGGACACCTAGGGTGGTCCTTGGGGAGTGGTACCTTGACGTTTGACTTCTAAACCCCTCAACCATGGCTCGGGACAACATCTCACAACATGAAACCTCACTTTAACTCAAACACACACACGTTAGGCTCTAGTTTCACGTATTCATTTTTAGGGTCGTTACAACCATGGACCGTCCTGGTTGGTTATGTTTGATATCAGAGACCACTATTTTTGGAACCTTAACGACGGCCCATACCTACAGTCCGTGTGTCCATCAACGGACCGTGGACTACAGCCGTATGTCCCAACCCTTGGCCTCAAAATCTCTCTGGCCTCAAAATCTCTCTAAGTCTGGCACTCGCTTATGAGACCAATCTACGAATCATGTACTCACCAATGAGCCCTCTTTGTGAACCGTCGGAAAGTACTTTAACCCATCATTCTTATAAAATTCTAACTGGCCAAACTCACCACTACCAACAGCCTGTCACCCCACCTACGGGTCATGATTGGTGTCGTCTGTGTTGTAACCAGGTCTATGAAAAACTAAAAAAAATCCCCTTCTTAGATTCGAAGTTTTACATTATTCCCCCTTTGGGAACATTCGTCGTCCAATGAGATTCAAGATATCATAAGGAAGGTAGGAACTTAATCTAACATCCCAACATGAATGAAAATGCACATATCTGAGGAGGAAACATCAACTCCAAGCTAAAGCATGCTCAAACAATCATATCATGAATCTTATATGCAACTCATACTCAAATGCACATAAACAAATATATAGAAGTCAATCAAGTAAACTCATTTTCTCAAAATTTAAGTGTTTCATGAACATGCATAAGTAAGGAAATAATGGGAATATCTAAGACACATGACACTTAAAGAGTAAACCATGAGGAACTCAATACATCAAGCTAGAGAAGGGATGGAGGGAAAGAGATGAGGATAACGGGACATCATATCAGGGTCTGCCTCCCAAGTAGCACCCTCAACTAACCGATTCCTCAAAACAACCTTCACAGAAGCAACTCTTTTATTTCTTAACTTCTTAACTTGTCGGTCTCAAATATCAACCAGAACTTCCTTAAATGAAAGATTCTCCTTCACTCCCAAACATTCTAATAGAAGTATAGATGTGGGATCTACAACACATTTTTCAACAAGGAGACAAGGAAAACTAGATGCACCGATGCCAACTCATTAGGCAAATCAAATTGATAAGCAACCTTGCCAATTCACCTTAAAATCTCATATGAGACTACATAATGGGGACTACGCTTCCCTTTCTTCCAAAATCTCATTGAACCCTTCAAGGGTGAAATTTTCAATTAGACCCAATAATTTACCCCAAACTGAAGATCTCTTTATCTAACGTCGTCATAGGAATTTTATCGACTTTGACAACCATTTTTAACCTTTCTCTAGTAAGTTGAACTTTCTCCATATCCTTGATGAGTTCGAGATCTGGACTCATTTTGGGCTTTAATTACAATGATTTAGTGTCTTCAAATGCTTATTTTGTGCCAATAACTGATGTAAAACTCTTGATTTCCAAGTACATGGATCGAGGAACAAAGCAAGGACACTAAGTGGCAAAAAGGAACAAAGCAAGTTGAAAGAATGAAGAAATGCAAGCCTGGTGATCTCCGAGTCCATTTGACAGCCTAAGTTCCAGTCTGCCAAGCCCTGAAGGAAAGAACCGAGTCGGCGAGAGAAAGGAGCATTCAGTGGATCGCTGAGTAGTTCTGCGATGCAGTGTTGAATCGCCCAAAGTTACGGACCTTGAGGAAGCTGAAGGCCAAGGCAGAAAGGAGATGGAATTGACCAAAGGGCGGATCGGCGAGTCCAACTTACTTCACCGAGTGGCTCTTTGCAACATATTTTTGGCGACTATAAATACATATTTGAACATTTAGTTTAGTATAATATTTTCATTAGATAGAATTTTTATTTCGAATTGTAATTACTTTGAGTATTGAGACAAGTTTTCTCTAGTTTTTCCTTACCTTTGAAGAATTGAAGCTTTTCACTTTTGAGAAATTGTAAGTGGGTCTTTGAGATTCTTCGACTTGGAACATTCTAAAGACGAAATTAATCTTACCAAGTTGATGGAAACTCAATTTGGTAATGATTTTTATCTTTTAATAATGTTTATCTAAAACCCCAATTCTTGGGGTGTGATTATGTGATTATGGGCTTATTTAGTTTATGGGTATTGCTAATTGTTAGTTTAAATGTTGTTTAGAAGTAAGTTCAATCATTAATTGTGGTTTAATTTAAGAATTGTAGTTGCAATTAAAGTTCTACCCTTGTGTTTTTTGCTTGCTCGAGAGAGAGGTTTTAAACTTAAGATTATTGATTGATAGTCAGTAGCTATTGGGTTGTCATGGGTTCAGCTCGAGAGAGTGAATCCTAAACCCTTTTCCACACATTCAGCTCGAGAGAATGAATGGACTAAGGTGTGGGCTGTTCTTATTTTTCATGCTTGTTGATGTTCGAGAGAAATCAACTTTATTCGGGGTAGATTATTCAAGAGAAATTTTACCTCATCTATAGTCTAGCTTACTCACTAATATCTAGCTATTTTCTAATAGTTGCAACTACCCATTTGTCTACATTAGCCTATAATCAAATCACATCCCAAGAACCCATCTCATTATTGTTATTTTGTATTGTTTGTTGCTGCTATAGTTGATAATTTCAAATAACCCCCCTCCCCCATTTGACATTCGTGTCACCCCTTGACTTGAATTATGTTTTTATTCAATGATGTCTATTCTTATGACTGATTTGACCATGTTTACACTTTCCTATTGAATGTTAAACACGTACCACTCCCTGTGGGATTCGACCCCAACTCATATAGTTGGGTTATATACTGATTAACGATCGTTGACGCTTAGAATTGGATGAAGTGTCTTTGAAATGTTATTAATCAAACCTCATGTACCGATTTAGGACCTTCAAGGAGTCTTTACCCACTACAAACTAACCTATAAGAAATCTACACCTCCTACAATATGGAGCCTCAAATGGAGCTCTACCTTTCTTGAATGGTAGCTATTTTTATATGCAAAATCAATCAAAGGGAAGTGATCATCCCAATTACCCTTGAAGTCGATTACACATGATCTCAACATATCTTTCAAAGTTTTGATAGTAAGCTCTGCTTGCCTATCGATTTGTTGATGAAAGGTTATACTAAGCTTAACACAAGTACCAAAACCCCATCGGAGAGATTTCTAAAAAATGTCCTTCTTCATCCCATTCCACGAAAAGACCTCTCGCAAATCACAATACATCATAGTGATTCCCGGGTGAATGAAATATCGAGAAATATGGGCTTCTGACAAGATTCGCTCCCTCAATTCGTTGATAGTAGGAACACATAAATGACCTTGATATCTAATTACACCATCTCCCCCTTAGGAGAAAGCCTCAACAGACTTTTTAAGTACCACTTCCTTCAATTCGACCAAGGTCGGATCAAGGCCTTGATTGGCTTTCACATCTGCCACAACAGACGATTCTGAATTGTGACCCATAACACAACCTTTAGTGGAGTCAACTGAAGGAACACCCAATCAGGCCAATCTATGAACATCTCGAACCAACTCCTTTTTATAATCCTTAATATGAGTAGCACTACCAATCTATAATCGTCTAAGAGCATCGGCCACTACATTTGCCTTGCCCTGGTGATAGAGAATACACATGTCATAATCCTTTAGTAAATCAAGCCACCTTCTTTGGTGAAGATTTAGATCTTTCTGCTTAAACACATAATGCAAACTATTGTGGTCGGTAAAGAAATCTACATGAACTCCATACAAGTAATGCATCCAAATCATTAGAGAAAACACAACCGCCTCTAGTTCAAGGTCATGCGTAGGATAATTCTTCTCATGAATTTTCAATTACCTTGAAGCATAGGCAATAACTTTCCCATTTTGAATAACTACACCAATTCTTGAGGCATCACAATAAACAACAAATACATCAGTCGTTTCCAATAAGGTCAACACTAGAATAGAAGTAATTCTAACTTTCAATTCTAGGAAAATCTTTTCGCATGCTTCTAAACATATAAACGTAACCTTCTTTTGGTTCAATGTTTTCAATGGAGAATGAATCAAAGGAAACCCTTCAACAAAACTTCCTTAGTAACCAGCTAAACCCAAGAAACTTCTAATATCTAAAGGGGATAGAGGTCTAGGCCCACTCTTCACCGCACCCGTCTTCTTAGCATCTACCTCAACACCCTTACTGAAAACAATATGACCAAGAAAAGTCACGGACCTTAACCAAATATCACATTTACTAAACTTTGCAATGAGTTGTTGGTCCTTCAGGACATGCAACACTATTCTCAAATGATTAGTATGCTCGTCTTCATTCTTTAAATAGACCAATATAAATAATTTACAAGTGGTCTAGGATTTTGGGGATTGGAAATCAATATCACGTAGGGGTGATTTTGTTTCTCTATAGTGCTAGACAAACATGGATAGGTTGGGTTATTCAATGAAAATAATCTTTATTCAATCTCATAGCATCAGTTCATATAATCTACTCTATATCTCATCTATATGCATAAGTAATAAACCCAATACCTTACACGTTTCTCTTTAACGATGAAAAAAAGGGAAAATAGATCCCACAAATAATATCTATTCTCAAAATAATTAGAGACGTCAAACCTATATTTCAAGTATCGAACGAATTACACACTCAATTAATCTCGTTAGAGCACCAATCAGAGATCAAAAGTAGGAATTAAGTTTGAAACGTTAACACATAAGTTAACCCCATGCTAATTAGCCCAAATCCATGGATTAAAAATAATAAAACATAGCATAACACAATACCCACTACATTTAATCAACACCCAACCCCATAATTCCACCCCTAAACTTTGGAGTTTTAGTCACCCATCATAAAGTGTAAAGAAATTATACCCTGCATAGAAGCAGCCATGGGTAAAATGAAATTAAGCAATTGCAAGAAATACCCACTTTCATTTCAACATCAAATTGTCAATTTCAAGAGAAAATTTGAAAAAATTCAAAACTAAAAGTGTTCTTCATAAAATAACATGTTTGTCTCTCTAAATGATTGAAAACTCTTTAACATCTTTCAAACCCTTCTTTCTCTCTCCTTTGGGCTATTTATAATTTGCCAAAATTTGGTCAAAGACACAATACATGACCTATTTAGTCGTGCTCACCGAGCTTATTCAGCAAATCACAAACTGCTCCTTAGCTCACCTTTCTTTTGCTTTAGGCTTTGTGTTTTTGAACCTCAAATAGTGAGCTCATTCGAGTAGGCCTTTCTAATTCAGCAGATCACCAAGTACCGACTTTTTTCACCTTTAAAGCCTTTTATTATTATTCTATCTATTGTCACCTCCGCGATGGTTTGCAAGTTCTACTTTTGCATTTGGCGAATCAACTCTACTCTTTGAGTTGGCTGACCTACCTCAATTCATTCAACTATTGAAAACTATTGATTTAGGTGAGTTCATTCCAATTGGTTGATCAACCCTTCGTGTTAAGCGACCAACAATGTGGAGTTTATACTTCCTTTCATGTTTTTTCCCATTCTTTCAAACATTCATCCTTGCCTTGTCCTTTATCCTTCATAGGTGCAATTCATCAAAATATCATAACAATAGGACATAATTATGCATTGGGGACACAAATTGTTGAACTAAATAGGCTTCAAATGAGTGTAAATCTACCACTAATTATAGGTCCTACTTAAAAGCATGCTTTTTGAATCGTGGAATTTGATTTTGTAGTCTGATTGTCTAATTTGGATAAATGCAAGAAATGTTCTTGGGCACAAACTTTTAGAGGAAACTCAAATGCTCATACCTTTTGTGACTACCTTGAGAGGATGTGAAACCATTTTGACACCATTTCAGTTGGAACATTATGTTGTCAAACTTATTAAAACCTTTAAGCGAAAGTGTCCCTCACTTCTCACCCATAAATCCTTATCTATGCTTTGGTTTATTTGAATATCAAACTTATGTCAAAAGCCTAAGTTGGGTGTGTGAAATTGAAAAAGGATAGAAAGCCAAGTGAAAAGAAAATAAAGAAAAAGTGATATTCATCTTTAATGTTTGTTGCAAAATGAAGGAACCCTTTCTTATAGATAAAATAATGAGCAATACTTCAAAAATTGTAGTAATAAAGAAACTTTGAGGAAATAAAAGGGGTATCCAAAAAATTGAATGAATAATTGTGTTTGAGTCTCCAAGTGAATAGAATAGTGAGCACTTTAGAAGAGGTGAAGATGAGTACAACAATGTTTTAAAAAGGTGATGTTACTGAGCAAAATTGACCATACCTTTACCCTCAGCCTCATTACAAGCCTACGAAACCTTAGAGATCTTGCATGAATAAGGTAATGTGATTATTGGAAAATATAGGCTAACCTATGGGATACATATTTCATGTGTTTCTCTTTCAAATAGTGAGAGTTGTTTTGATTCTAAATTTTTTATTAATTTTCTTTGTGGGAGCATGTAATCGTTTTTGGTGTGAGCGTACTTGAATGTATTTCTTGAGCCATGGTTTTGCATTAGAAAGAGAGTACTAGTGTGATCAAGCTTTGATTGATGACATCTAGTCATCATTTGAAGCTTTTTGTGCATGATTGAGTGTTGCATATGCTTGATAGTAATCTTGTGGTGACACTTGCATTGTACCTATCATTGAGAACTGTTGAAGACACTCTTGTTGAACTAATTTTTTTTAATTTACTTTAGGACATACAAAAGTTTAAATTGGGGGTGTTGATGAGTGGCAGAATTGGGCTCCTTTAAAACAGTTTAGTATTAGTTCAACAATTAGTATCATCAATGCCTAATAATGTCCTACATTTGATGATATATTAATTATTTATAACTATGGAGGCTAAAGCACAAGGGAAGGATGAATAGATGATAAAAGAGGCCAAAAACACTTAAAAGAGTAGAAATTCCCAACCTGGTACAAAAAGGTTGATCGCCCAATGGGTTGAATAGCGTCGAAGTTGGCAGTATTTTATACCCAACTATCACAGTAGATTGGCAAAGAGAGAACACTTTGGCGATTCGCAAAATTGAAAAAGATGAACGCAAAATCATTGCCAATAGTGATAGATTGATGAGTGAAAATGAAGGCTAAATTAGGCGAACTATGTGAAATTCAGTGACTCGTCTATCATGAAAGGTGTATTCTTTCTAGTCCACCCCTTGGAGATCAAACATGTGAAGCCTAAATAAATAAAAGTGAGAGCTTAAAGAAAAAAATGGTGATTTATCGAATGATTTCAGGCGAGCCCAACTAATGTCACTGAATGGATGCGAAACAAATTTTATGGAAAGTATAATAGCTTGGAAGAGAGAGAAAGTTAATCTTTTTTTTTTTTATTCTTTAAACATTAAGGGAGAAAATATTCAGTTTTGTTTTTAGTTTTACGATTTAGGTTATCCTTGTATTTGATATTTACGGGTTCAAAACAAAGTTGGTATTGAAGATTATTTTTCAATTTCAGCACATTGATGGTTGCGAACTTCATTGGTATAATATTTTTTTTCATTTTTATGATGTGTATCTTAAACACAAAGTGCTACAGGTGTGATTATCGGGTTGGGTGTTTAATGAGTTTTAGATTTACACATATTTAAGGCCTATTTAGCTGAATAATTTGTTTCTTCAATGCCTAATTATTTCCTATTAAATTGATATTTTGATGATATGCAACTATGAAGGCTAAGGGACAAACAAAGGATGAATGTTTTGAGAGAATATCCAAACACATGAAAAGAAGGGTAAAATCCACATTGTTGATCTCATAACAATGGTGGATCACCCAATGGGTACGACCTCAACCAAGTTGAGATTTCACAACAACTGAATTAAATGAGGCATGTCGGGGAACTCCAAGAGGAACGACAACTTGACAAATGCAAAAGGTGATTAAGGTGACCATCGTTGAAGGTGACAATGGTAGGAGAAAATTGAAGGCTTCTAATGTGAATGAAGGTGGTACTCAATGATATGTCGAATGTGAAAGGTAGACTAGAAAGAGCTCTCTGACTGAAGTTTAAAAACCAACAAGCTAAAGCAAGAAAGGCGAGGAGAGGAGCAATAGGTGATTTGCTGAACGGGATCGGCGAGCTCTACTAAAGTTACGTAAATGGTAGCGTAGTGAGTTATGGGAAAGTAATGCTCTCAACAGTGAGAAAAACTTTAGAGAGATAAACATTTTTAATTTGTGAATACTTTTCTAGTTTTCGGTGTTTTTTAACTTTACTCCTGAAATTGAAAATTTGAAGTTAAAATCTAAGTGGGTATTTCTTTTAATCATTTTAGACTAAGTAGGATCAAGAATATGGAGGATTTCTTTCTTATATAGAGTTTTTGATGTTATTTAGTGAAGGCGTGAGGAGGTCAAACCTTTGTTTCAATTTGTTATTGTCGAAAAAGTCCAAATAAATTTATTCAAACTTATTTTATTGAAATGTGATGCTATTAAGAACATTTTTTCGTGCATAATTCACTAGAAATACGATTTAGGTTCTTATTCTTAACTTTCATCCAGTTAGGTATATTTGCAATAAAATGGAGTGTTCATTTAAATAGCTCAACCTCTCTGTTTTAACATGCTATCATTTAAAAAGTATCGAATTGCAAGATTGTTATTTCTTCTTTTTCAAATTCAACAACCTGTTTTGGCTTCCGACTAGCTGCATTACATAAATTAAAAATGAGCATATTCCTAACTAAAAATAGTCATTGCACCTTTTGTAATTTTTATCTTTAAAAGTAGCTTAAAAGTTTTGAAGCCAAATGTACTTAAGTCCTTGATTTGAGTTGCATTATTGTCAGGGTTGTATATAGTTCTTTGGCAATTTTATCTTTCCATTATGAACTCATTGTTTGATGAATCTATATTGGTACATGCATTAAGTGCTTATTCACGGTTATGAGACCTACAAATAGTTCCCTTGGAAATTAGTCAACATGTTTCAATTGCTTTTGTAAATAATACATTTTGTTTCGATGTAGTTATAACTTGAATTGGACGAATTTATGTGTCACGGCACGAGCCTACAACCTGGGAGTGGCCGGCACTCGAGAACCATTGCTGGCCTTAACTAAACACTTGACCTGGCTTAACTCTTAGCGGAAGACTTACTCATAAATAAGATGAACTCAAATGGTAAACTTTACTTAAAGTCTTGAAAATGAATAACTCATAACTGTGTCAAAACATTCACTGCAAAAAGAGGCAACTCAAGTCTAGAACATTAACAAAAGAAAATGAAATAGACTTCTCAATACTCTACTATCTATGAGGCCTCTACTAATTGAGATGGATGTCGGGACAAGACCCACGACATCCTAATAAACAAACTAAAATGCAAACTCACTGTGAAACCCTCCGGAAAGCTAGGAGGCTCACTAAATCTAGCAGGAACTCAACTGGATCAATGAAGCGTTGGTTGTTGATCTTGGTTACCTGTATCTGCATCACAAAAGATTCAGGCCAAATGGCGTCAGTACATAAAATGTACAGGCATGTTAGGGGAAATCTTAAACAAGACATAAGCTTGAACTGGAACTGAAGAAACCACTTACCTCGTCTCAACTCAACTCAACTCATTTCAATATAAAGCACTGATAAAGATGCAATTTAAAGAAAAGCTTTTAAAATAGTAGATAGTGACTCAGTGAATTGAAAAATACAATCATGTCTCAGTTTGTAGGCAAAAATACAAAATAACTCTGTTTGGGAGATTCTCTAACCGACAAACATCACTATGAGTTATCTTATGATACAACGTCTAGCCCACGCTGCCAGAACTGTCCTAAAATTTTCTGGGGTCTAGAAGTTACTAACTATGTGGATCAACTAGTCTATGCTTAAAAGCAATAATGAATCGTCTAAAAAGTATGAACATTTCTACCCACGTTAGCTACATGATTTATGGGGGCTGTGAGTTGTTCGAACTTTCCCCCATATCGGTGCTCAATACTACTTCCAAAATGTAACTAGCTCATATGTTTAAAAACATAACTGTTTCTTTGGTTTTGAGAGTATTACTCAAAAATATTCCTATAAAGAGATGGTACTAAAACTGCTCATGAAAACTCTTTTGGAAATCAGTGTTTCCTCTCATCTTAAATGTGAAAACAATTACTCATGGGAATACTTAGTTCCCATATATCATTTTAAAGAAAATGACCTCAGCTCTACTGTTCCTCAAACTCAATGCTCAAGTCTTAAAACAAGTTTAAAAATAATTGTAAAAGACATTTTGAAAAGACTCGAAGAACTCTCAAAACTTGACTCTTAGCTCTACCTTGAATTTGCATTATGGATTCAAGGGCTATGATCTCATGTTATGGATTATCTATCGATATTTAGATGTAATTTAGAGTGTAGAGATCAACTATAAACCATAGGTGCGATTCGAGGGAACTCATATGAAAAGAAGGACGAAAGAGTAGGGGACCTGGTGACATTGGCGCACTGAGTGGCGCAGGGCGCCAACCCTTGAACTACAGAAGCTAACTTGGGGAGCATTGTGCGGCGCAGCGTCTCAGGACCAAATCTACATAAATTGACTTGAAGCGCACAGAGTGGCGCGGAGCACCATCCCTTCTCCTAGAAAAATTGAAGAATTTGGTTACTCGTTTTCTGACCCTAATTCACTTAGAATCGATTGTTTTGCTCCCCAATCACTTATATTTGAATACCCAACAATAGTATACAATAATCTACTCAATACTACCTTCGAAACACTACCACTTATATAAAAAATTCATCAAAACATCAAGAAACAAGATTATGAATGAAACTTCAATAAAACTCATAAAGAACTCAAATCCTTCAACTTTAAGAATGAAATTACGCTGAAAATAATATGATTGGTGTGTGGGTGAACGAACCCAATGCTATGTGAAATCAGATACTGCTTAGGGATCAAACCCTTGGCAAAAATCCGCAACAAAACTCCAAAAACTTGACGAACACCTTGAATCTTCTTGTCTTTTCTCCTCTTGAACTCTTTGCATAAAACCCTATTGTAAATTTGGATTGTGAAAATAGAACCAAATCAGTTTAGACCCCTAAATATTACCAAAATTCGGTTAAATCTAAAAATGGTAAGGAAAAGACAAAAATACACCACATATTTTCGGGTAACTTTCCATAACTGGACAGTCCGACTTCAAACGGGCATATCTCCCTCATACAAGCTCGAAAATTATCAAACTCGGTGGCGTTGGAAAAAGGATTCCATAACCTTTCATTTGATATTTTATGGTCCACCTAACTCATCATTTATTGAAAGTTCTGGTCATTTGAAGGTTACCCAAAACTCCTAAGTCATGCATAACTAGCAAAATTTCAGATTTTTCTATTTCCAATTTAGTTCTTTCTACCGTTAGCTCTTTCAAATACAGAGGAGTTACAATATCTTCCTCTTCGGAACATTCGTCCTCGAATAAGATAACTCTAAGTAGACTAAGGGCTGTAACATCTAACATCCAACTCAAACACTGAATATGCATAGTAACACAACATTTCCACTAAAATAAATGCCAAGAAACGGATTAGTACCTTAATTTGGAATTTCTCCGGACTCAAAGAGATATGGGTTTCTCTTCTTCATATCCTCTTTAGCTTCCCAAGTAGCTTCCTCAACAAATTGATTCCTTCATAAGACCTTAACTGATGCTACCTCCTTGGTTCTCAACTTGCGAACCTGACGATTAAGAATTTGAACGAGAATCTCCTCATAAGATATGATATCCTTAATACCAATATTTTCAGTCGGTATAATAAGTGAAGGATTGCCCATACACTTCTTCAACATTGAAATGTGAAATACTCGATGGACTGCTGCTAACTCTGATGGTAGCTCCAACTTATAGGCTACATTGCCAACCCTCTTGGATATATTGTAAGGGCCAATATACTGGGGACTAAGCTTGCCCTTCTTGCCAAACCTCATAACACCCTTCATGCGTGAAACTTTCAAGTAAACTTAATCGTCTACCTCAAACTCTAAGTCTCTTCTCCTAACATATGTATAGGATTTCTGACGACTATGCGCTATTTTCAACCTTTCTAGAATTATCTTCACTTTCTCCATAGCTTGATGAACCAAGTCTGGTCCTATCAACATAGCCTCACCAACCTCAAACCATCCAATAGGAGATCTACATCTAATCCCATAAAGTGCCTCATAAAGAGCCATCTGGATGCTAGAGTGGTAACTATTGTTGTAAGCAAACTCAATGAGAGGTAAGAGATCATCCCAATTACCCTTGACATAGATCACACACGACCTAAACATATCCTCTAAACTTTGAATCGTACCCTCTCCTTGACCATAAGTTTGGGGATGAAAAGCAGTACTAAGGTTCACCTTAAAACCTAAACCCTTCTGGAAACACTTCCAAAATTATGCGGTGAATTGCGCACCTCTATCTGAAATAATGGACACTGGAACTCCATGAGGTTTGAATACTACTTGAATATATAACTTAGCATAACACTCTGTTAAAAAGGTAGTGTTTACCGGTAAGAAATGAGTTGATATAGTTATTCGATCTATAATCACCCAAATCGAATCATGCTACCTGTGAGTTTGCGGTAAACGAGTAATGAAATACATATTGATCATCTCCCACTTCCATTCCGGAAGTTCTATATTTTGAGTCATACCACCGGGCCTCTGGTGCTCTACCTTGACTGGTTGGAAATTCGGGTACTTAGTACCGAACTCTGCAATACAATTCTTCATACTACTCAACTAATAGACTTCTCTCAAATCGCGATACATTTTTGTGGAACCCAGATGGATACTGTATCTAGAGCTATAAGCTTCCTCCATGATCTGCTTTTGGAGCTCATCCACCTTTGGTACACACAATCTACCTTGATATCTCAATACACCATCTCCCCCTTGTTCAAAATCCTTCACTTTATGCTTATGAACATGTCACGACCCAAGCATAGGGCCTAGACGTGACATGGCGAATAAGGAACCCCAAATAAGCCTCTCAAACTTGTCATCACACTTCATCGGTCGCGGAAGTACATTCAATATTAATTAACGGGAAATAGGGACTAAGGGCAAACCATTTCAAAATGACATCATAGAACAAGAGTCAAGCTCATTTACAAAATACTTGTCCAACGCACACCTCTACATACATAGATGGGACGGGGCCATGACATTCTACCGGCTCCCCTCATAGTCAAAATACAATTGCAAGCTAAAGTCTCAAAACATAGGAGTAGGAAACATAACATAGCCCTCGAATCATTGAGGACTCACCAACAACTCGGATAAGCACCGCACTAGCCACGTGAACGAAGAGAAGGATCAAGAGTAGCTCCGGTCCCTACATAGTGACATCATGTAGGCAAAATATGCGTTAGTACTTGGAATGTACTAAGTATGCGGGGTGCAACACAACAATAGACAAGGACACAATCGAAATACAAGAAATAGTTTCATAGGCATTATGAATAACAATATGAGGATGCATGATCAAAGTGAAGTCAAAACATGTTTAAGTAACTCTATACTAATAGTAGATATCATATGTGTATGCATGATCCAACCAATCTATAACCCCAACTTAGGATGGGGGATGTCGTTCACACCCGGACACCCTGGTGGCAAGGTATAAACCCCTCACATGGTTGATGTTGGTCACCCCAAGCATCCCTAGGTGGTGAGATATAAACCTCTCACATGGTTGTCCGGTTCTTTCCCCGGACTGGGCATGGTCATGCAACACTTTATATAGAAATTCCCATTAGGCTCATAATGCAATCTCACGTATGGAATGAACATATACACAAGCTTAGTTTGTCATCAACACATCTCTGGATTTCCATACATCTCATAACTCAAGCTTTAAAGCATCGATTCATCAATTCTCCATAGTTGGACATTTTGTCAAACACCTTGAAGGCATGTAATGGAATCAAAGAGCATGGAAAATAGGGTAGTAATTATGCAGCCAAACCAGTGAACAACCTACAACAACACCTTTTTAACACCCACAATACCACATGAAAATCTCCACATCCATTCCAAATTTAGGTTCAAGTTCTAGGGTCACAACATGCTCAAAACAATCACTTTTCATGTTTAAAATTCAATGTGCAGGAAATTATTACAAAGAACAAGACTAATTTATGAATCTTAACTTAAACCATGAATTAGTGAGTAGAATAGAGTCTAGGCACTATGGGTGGAAGGACCCATGAGTTCAACACCACATACCTTGAGTTTTTATGAAGGTCTTGAGAGTGTCTTCAATGGAAGCTTGGAACTTGGAGCAAGAGTCTCTTCAATCTTGAGGAAGGTTTTGGATTAGGGTTCTTGAGAGAACTTGAGAGAAAATGTGTCTAAGTATGGGAGAGGTGTTTTGGGAAATGTTTTAGAGATGGGAATTGAACTAATGGTATATAGGAAATAACATATGCCCTTTGGAAAAATGGTCCAACACTTAGAAAAAAAAATGAGGCGGGTGAACAGTAAAAACGCTCACTGGAAATTGCCTTTCCTGCCGGACAGATTTTACGAAAATGGGCATAACTTCTTCGTCCGAACTCCGAATGAGGTGAAACGAAGTGCGTTAGGTAGCTAACTCAAAGGGCTTTCCATGGATATGTTATTGGCCACCCAATAATTTGTGTGCTAGGAGATATGACCCTCCAAAGTAGACCCTCGAAAAAGGCTTCACTTGGAAATTTCGGATTTTGATACGGTTGCTCTAAAATTTGGGTTAGACCCATTTCCCACTCAATTTGACCCCCTAAACAAGAATATGAAGTCGGATTTTCGAAAAACGAAACGGATTTTTTTATATATAGCTAAACAAGTTTCCGGTAACTTCCGAAGCACATTTTTAAGAACTTTTTGGGTCAAATTCAAATATAATCATTTCATTAAGTTCTCGACTCCAAACTCACATGTGAGGCTCTAGTTTCACTAGTTCGTTTTTAGGGTCGTTACAAGAACCCATGTACTACCACACGAGAGCATTCCCAACTCCCCAAAACCCAACTAAAAGATAGCTACATTCCTATCACTCAGTGGCGAATTTAGAGCCAAAAAATAGGGCACTGGCACCCATGGTCTCATCGTAAAATTAGATATTTTATATATATATTTTCTAAAATTTGTATAATATTATATTTTGGCACCCGTACTACAAAAAGTCTAAATGGTCCACATGATTTAATGTTGAGCTTTTGACCTTGAAGATTAAGGATCAATTTTCACTTCAATACATTTTACTTGGTGCACCCTTGTTCGAAAAATCCTAAATTCGCCTCTGCTATCACTAACCTTATTTGGTTCATGACAGTCCTCGATTCAACGAGTGAAGCTTATGCCCTCGAGAACCCATGTACTACCACAGGAGAGAATTCCAACTCCCCAAAACCCAACTAAAAGATAGCTACATTCCTATCACTCAGTGGCGAATTTAGAGCCAAAAAATAGGGCACTGGCACCCATGGTCTCATCGTAAAATTAGATATTTTATATATATATTTTCTAAAATTTGTATAATATTATATTTTGGCACCCGTACTACAAGAAGTCTAAATGGTCCACATGATTTAATGTTGAGCTTTTGACCTTGAAGATTAAGGATCAATTTTCACTTCAATACATTTTACTTGGTGCACCCTTGTTCGAAAAATCCTAAATTCGCCTCTGCTATCACTAACCTTATTTGGTTCATGACA
>NW_006238980.1:1256584-1256822 GCF_000226075.1 Solanum tuberosum | reverse complement strand
ATGAAGAAGGGAAACCTTTCCTAAAACGTTTTGTAGCCTCCCATTCATAGTCGTGGCGCACTTCACAACAATGATTAGGACTCTACTCAACGCGGTGTGTTGGACTCCGAGGATTTAACAACATAGTGCTCTGATACCAAGCTTGTCACAACCAAAGCCAAGGGCCTAGACGTGATATGGCGAATGAGGAACCCGAAGGAACCCCAAACAAGCCTCTCAAACTTGTCATCACACTTCA
>NW_006238980.1:1240328-1255220 GCF_000226075.1 Solanum tuberosum | reverse complement strand
ATATATGTCATTTGGAAGAAATGGTCCAACACTTAGAAAATATTTTGGGCGGATGAACAGTAAATGAACAGTAATTTAGCTACTGGAATTTCCGTTTTCTGCCGGACAGACTTTACGAAAATGGGCATAACTTCTTCGTCCGAACTCCGAATGAGGTGAAACGAAGTGCGTTAGGTATCTAACTCAAAGGGCTTTCCATGGATATGTTATTGGCCACCCAATAATTTGTGTGCTAGGAGATATGACCCTCCAAAGTAGACCCTCGAAAAAGGCTTCACTTGGAAATTTCGGATTTTGATACGGTTGCTCTAAAATTTGGGTTAGACCCATTTCCCACTCAATTTGACCCCCTAAACAAGAATATGAAGTCGGATTTTCGAAAAACGAAACGGAGTTTTTTATATATAGCTAAACAAGTTTCCGATAACTTCCGAAGCATATTTTTAAGAACTTTTTGGGTCATTTCAGAACATTTCACTTCAATTCAAGCAAAATAGGGTCTAGATCTTGTTTCTCTTTTACTTCATACACTAATGATGATTCAGCCCCATTAATCACCACCAGTCCTCCTTCATTGGAATCCATCCACCGGACTCCTAATTGTGCAAGTATGTGCTAATGTTTTGCTAACTCTTTCTTGTCATCCTCAATATGGGAAGTACTACACATAGACAATCTGCTCAAGGCATCAATAACTATATTAGCCTTACCTGGGTGATATAGTATACTCATATCATAATCCTTGGGTAACTGCAACCAACTCCTCTGTCTGAGATTAAGCTCTTTCTGGATGAATACATATTGAAGACTCTTGTGATCGGTGACCACATCTACATGAACACCATTAAGATAGTGATATCATATTTTCAAAGAAAACACTACAATAGCAAACTCTAGATCATGGGTTGGGTAATTCCCCTCATAAATCTTAAGCTGCCAGGAGGCATAAGCTATAACTTTGCCATTATGCATCAATACAAAACCCAGTCCAACTCTGGACGCATCACAATATACCACAAAATCGTGTGTACCTTCTGGTATGGTGAACACTAAGGCAGTAATCAACCTAGTTTCAATTCCTAGAAGCTTTTCTCACAAGCTTCAGAACATTGAAACTTAACTATTTTCTGAGTAAACTTAGTCAACAATGATGAAATAAACGAAAACCCCTCGACAAACCTTCTATAATAACCAACCAATCCCAAGAAACTCCTAATATCTCTTGCAGATGTGGGTCTAGGCCAGTTCATCACTGCCTCAATAATCTGAGTATCAACTCGAATCCCATCACCAGAAACAATATGGCCTAAGAATGCCACAAACTCAAGCCAAAATTCACACTTGGAGAATTTAGCATACAACTCTCTATCCTTTAGAGTTCGGACAACTACTCTGACATGAGTAGCATTATCTTCCTCATTCCACGAATAGATTAGAATGTCATCAATGAAGACGAGAGAAAACATATCTAGATAATGCTTAAACACTCTGTTCATAAGATCCATGAATGTCGCAGGAGCATTAGTTAAACCAATTGACATGACTAGAAACTCATAATGACCATAACGGGTCCTGAATGTTGTCTTTGGGATGTCACTTTCTCTTACTCTCAACTGATGATAGCCTGATCTGAGGTCAATTTTAGAAAAGCAACTGGCACCTTGTAGTTGATAAAAAAGATAATCAACTCTCAAAAGTGGATACTTATTCTTGATAGTAACCTTGTTCAACTGAGGGTAATCTATACACATTCTAAGAGAACCATCTTTCTTCCTCAAAAATAAGACCAAAGCTCCCCAAGGTGAGAAGCTTGGTCGAATGAAACCTTTTTTCTAGAAAATCTTTCAACTGCTCTTTTAACTCATTCAACTTTGCTAGAGCCATTCTATATGGAGGAAAAGAGATAGGACGAGTATCTGGAAGAATATGTATACCGAAGTCTATTACTCTCTCAAGAGGGACTCTGGGAAGATCATATGGAATGACCTCTAGACACTCACTTACAACACGAACTAACCTAATAGGTGGCGTCTCAATAAAAGATTCATTAACTCTAACTAAGTGATATATGCAACCCTTGAAAACTAACTTTCTCATCTTAAGGTATGAAATAAAATGACCCCTAGGCACTACTCAACTACTCCTCGACTCTATAACTAGCTTTTTAGGAAACTGGAACTTAAATACTCGAGTTCTACAATCAACTGAGCCATAACAAGCATGAAACCACTCCATACATAGAATAACATCAAAATCTACCATGTCTAACCCGACTAAGTCAGCCATGGTATCCTTGTGATTGACAGAAATGGTACAATAACGATAAACTTTCTAAGCTAGAATAGACTCATTAACAGGTGTAAACATTGAAGGGCTCAAGAAGTTGCTGAGGAAGAATATCACAATACATAGCAATATAAGGAGTCATAAAAGATAGACTCGCTCCTAGATCTAGAAAAGCATATACATTACGAGTAAAGACTTGGACCATACCAGTGACAAAATCTGGATAATTCTCTTTCTCTTGGCGACTTGTGATAGCATATAGACAGTTTGCTCCTCCGTCAACTCCTAAAGTAGCTCCTCTAGGTGCAGATTTATCTGGTGGAGCCAATTAAGAAGATTGGGCTCTTTTGCCCCCATTACCACTACCATGCGTGTTCTTAAGGCACTCCATCATAAAGTGACAATTCTGACCACACTTGAAAGAACCAGTGGAGCCATTATGACACACTAGCGAGTGGTTTAGACCACACTTAGCACATGCAGGATTCCCATTACCTCCTTGTACCATAATACCCTGAGACTATGTAGGTCTAGCTCTGAAATTCAATGAATTTTGATTCTTGAACTCAACTTTGTTCCTTGGCGCAGGCGCACTAGCAGATGATGGAGCAGGTCCATTTTGCTTTTGTTGGAAAGATGACCGGTTCGCATTACTCATCTGCTGCTCTGACTGATTTCATATCTTAGTCTTCTTGTTTCAAAACTCTACTCTCTCCCTCAGCTTATCTTTCTCAATGTGTTACACATGGATCATCAGTCTTGCTATGTCCATGTCTCCTATTAGCATAGTTGTCTTTCCCTCCTTACTTAACAAATGAGATAACCCAGCAAAAAATAGACTCATCCTGCTCTTCATATCAGCAATAATCTTCGGGGCATAACAGGACACTTGGTGAACTTAAGGTTGTACTCATGCACACTAATGGATTTCTGCTTAAGAATGAGGAATTCTCTTACCATTGCCTTTCTTAGCTCATGGGGAAAGAAAAGCCCCATGAAGGCACATTCAAACATAAGCTCATCTCTACTCTTCTTCCATTGATCGAACCAGATCCTAGAAATACCCTCCAGGTTATATGCAGCTAGTTCTACTCTCTCAACATTAGCCAGGTGCATAACCTCAATCACTTTGTACAACTCTTCCACAAAGTTTTCCAGTTCCTCAGTGACACTTTAACCGGTGAAGTCTGGAGGACTCATCCTTAAGAACTCAAGGACTTTGGATGTACCTGCCACATCATCTCGATTCCATCTTTGTTGCCCAGCTTGGTTGGTCACTACTTGACTCAACATCCGGATAGCTTCCTGGAACTCAACATTAGTAACCTCTCCTTAGGGTTGCACTTTCGGTGCATTAGGTACCCCTTAATCCTCAACATTCTTCCTAGAAGGATGACCTCAGACAACTCTTCGTGAAGGAATGATTTGAAAGATACGCACAAGAATGAATTAGACAAAAACTTTATAGAGATGAACTCTATCGCACAAAAAGAGTATGAAAGAAGTTAGATAGTTCCTAAATTTCACAGACTCCTAACTATTGATGTGGCGCGCTTCACATCAATAACTAGGACTCTATAGACACAGCTTCATAGACAGCGTAGGACTCTTGAACTCTATGCTCTGATACCAAGTTTTTCAATACCCAAGCCTACACCCTAGGGGTGGCCAACAATAGAGAACCATTGCTGGCCCGTAGTGAACCCTGGGCCTGGCTTAACTCTTAGAGGAAGACTTACTCATAAATAAGATGAACTCAAATTGTAAACTTTACTTAAAGTCTTAAAATGAATAACTCATAATTGTGTCAAAACATTAACTGGCCAAAAGCGGCAACTCAAGTCTAGAACATTAACAAAAGAAAATGAATCAGACTTCTCAATACTATACTATTTATGAAGCCTCTACTAATTGAGATGGATGTCGGGAAAAGACCCACGACATTATAAGAAATAAACTGAAATGCAAACTTCATGTGAAACCCTCGAAAAGAAAGGAGGCTCACCAAATATAGCTGGAACCCAACTGGATCAATGAAGTGCTGGTTGTTGATCCTGTTTACGTGTATTTGCATAGTAAAAGATGCAGGCCAAATGACACATGTACATGGAATGTACGAGCATGTGAGGGGAAATCTAAAACAAGACATAAGCTTGAACCGAAACTGAAGAAACAACTTACCTCATCTCAACTAAACTCAACTAAACTCAATTCATTTCAATATAATGTAGTGATAAAGATGCAATATAAAGAAAATATTTTGAAACAGTAGATAGCAACTAAGTGTATAGAAAAATACAATAATAACTCAGTTTCTATGCAAAAATACCAAATAACTCTGTTTGGGAGATTCTCTAACCGACAACCATCACTATGAGCTATGTGATGATACATCGTCAAGCCCATGCTGCCAAAACTTTCTTATACTTTTCGGGGGTATAGAACCTACTAACTAAGTGGATCCACTATTCTATGCTTAAAATCAATAAGTAATCTTCTGAAAAGTATGACCCTTTCTACCCACGATGGCTACATTGTTTATGAAGGCTATGAGTTGTTAGAACTCTCCCGCATATCGGTGCTCAATACTACTCCAAAAATGTAACTAGCTCATATGTGTAAAAACATAATTTTTTTGTGGTTTTGAGATTATTACTCAAAATCTTCCTATTAAAAGAGACGGTATTAAAACTGCTCAGGAAAACTGTTTTGGAAATAGATGTTTACTCTCATCATAAATGTGAAAACATTTACTATTGGGAATACTTAGTTCCCATATATATTTTTAAAGAAAATGAACTCAACTCTACTCTTCCTCAAACTGAATGCTCAACTCGTACACCAAGTTTAAAAACAATTGTCAAATACTTTTTGAAAAGACTCGAACAACTCGCAAGACTTGATTCTTAGCTCTACCTTGAATTGGGATAATGGATTCAAGGGCTATGATCTCATGGTATGGATGATCTCTCGATGTTTAGATGTAATTTAGAGTGTAGAGATCAATTAGAAACCATAGGTACAATTCGAGGGAACTCGTACGAAAATAAGGACGAAAGAGTAGGGGACCTGGTGACCCTGACGCACTGAGTGGCACAAGGCGCTGATACGCTCAAATTACACCTCCCTAAAGAAGTGTAAGAGATTGTTATCAGGTAAAGAACCCAACTTGTAGGTTGGGGTCCATCCCATGAGGAATATGGTCTAGACTTAAGTTCAGCTTACGATTATATTCGTTTAGTCAACTTATTTCCAAAACAAGTAATTAAAGAGGGGGGGGGGGATTTGTGAAACAAATTATGAAAGTTATGTGAACAATTAGTAAGCAAAATTCAAACTTTTTTGTTATCAAGATGAGAGAGAAACTAAGGTGTACGTGTTCCCCATAAGCTCATAACGCGGAAATCCTAGTAATAGTAATCTTTTCCTAGTGTATTACATGCAAAGTGATAAGTTAGGTATCTCTAATTTCTTGGTCCGGCAACTAGAGAATTTCACCCCGCACCTTGGTCCGGCTACGTGTGTATTTACTAACCCTTACCATTACCTCATATTAGACATCACATCAATGTATGGCTTAATTTTCTCTCTAGCACTAATCGACATTAGACTACTAGATAGTATCCCACTAAATCTATGTTGATATTTATTTTCTTATTAACTACCACATTAGTTCGGCAAGTAGCAACAAGGTGAGTTCTAACGTTTGCAACTGCTAAAAAGACTTCTAAACGAAAGAATTATCAATGCATTCAATAACACTATTCAAGAATTACTTAGTTACTATTCATACTTTGTTAATCGATCATGGTTCCCACAACCCTAGTTGTGAATTTAGTTACCCATCGTAGCAAGAACACAATTCATATTTTTAGATGAAGAAATCATGAACTTACGTAATGAGAAAAATAAACCCAAAATCTCAACTTGAATTTCAAAGTCAAAATCTTCAAAATGAACTTAGGAAATCAGGAATTGCTAAAATTGCAAGTTAATCTCCTAAGACAAAAACTAGAACAAAAGTAATAAAGTCTCCCACACAAAAACGAGGTTTACGTGCCCTATATATAGAAAAACAAGTCTCAACTAAAAAGGAAGCGAAATAAGTAAATAAAGTTTCAGGACGCGGTTTTGATCTACAACACTGACCTACGGACTGTGGATTGACCAATGGTCCGTAGGTCCCTTCCGTGGTTCAGGACTTATGCAAATTTTCGAACTTCAAAAAATCTTCATCTCTAACGCAATCGACAGATCAACAGTTCGGACCATGGTTCAATCCCCGGTCCGTGGATCCTCCTCTGTAGCTACATACTTATAATCTTCAAAATCAGGTATTGGAACCCCCTCTCTGAATCATTTGACCGACTTGCATGACGGCCCGTAGGTTGACCTACAGTCCGTTGTTTACAACCGTTGTTCCACAATTGGTCAAGAATTCCCTGATTTTTCCTTCAGCCTTGCATGCCCATCTACGTCTACCATCTACGGGGAGTGATTGGACCAACGGTCCGTAGTTCATGTCCATAGATGTCCTTTTCTGCACATTCTTGAGCTGTGTCTCTCAACTTCCACATCCAAACTTATTTCCAGCAAACATGATAAAAATACATTAATACCAATATAAAATGGCCCTAGACACACAGAACTCTTAAGTGAAATGTATTAAAAATACTCTAAACTCACGGTATATCAATACCCTCAACTTAAATTCGTTGTTTGTCCTCAAGCGACGCACTAAGACTCTAAATGACACTTGTATAGAAGCAAGCATTCAAGATCAAGCAATCACATGGCTATATATCCCGACTCTCTTTCTGAGTGCAAATCTTTTCTCTTAGACTCAACAAGCTAACTCATGCGGATCAAAATATGACAAAGATCGACCAATTAACACACAACATGCACTTTTTTGCTATCACCAAGGTACCAACTTTCTGACAATGTAACTAGTGCCCTAATTTCAAACGAAATCCCTTTTTCACACAATGAATATGATTTTGAGTACAAGGATTCATTCAACACTCACGCTCAGAATTAATTTCAAGTACAGTTATTGCTCAATACCATAGACTTGCCGTTATTTTCACTGCTTAGACTCTCCAAACTAGTTGCTAAGATCACGATAGGACTTTTCTTAGTTTGTAACATAGGCTCGGGGTCAGGTGTGGTACATTTAGGTACTTTTTAGTGACTTTCTACCCTCCTTGACATTACATTGGCTATTTACCTCTTCCTTGACCTATTTTTGGCAACTTTTCATCTGAACTTCTTTCCCTTAACTATTTTCAACCAATGATGTGTCTTTTGACTTTCTGACTCTTATTTCTCAATTTCTTCATTTTCTTTCACTCTCTTTTTCTTTTATTTCTTTCAACAATTGTCTTTTGCTTCTTTTGCACAAAGCCACATCCGTTTTCATAATTTTTCTTCTTTTCAACAATAACTCTTTTCATACCTTTTTCCATTTTGCTTCCTTTTTCAAAGCAACCCTCAACTTATGCATTTTGCATTAGTTGAGGTGCACGATGTCCGATGTAGGACAAGGGCCAAGATCAAGGTAACTTTTGGCCTTAGCCACCCTCAACTTAGGCTTTTGGCCTAACTCAAGGTGCACGTGTCCAAGGAGGGACCGGGGCCAAGACAATGTTTTTAAGGGATGGTGAGTTAGGTGAATCAAAAGAATTTGTCAATTTGAGGCTCAAATATTTGGATCAAAAGGGAATAATGCTATCATTTGGTTAGATCATTTTAGGCTTAAGTGGACTAATTTGAACAATGGCCTATGATCACTTCCTAACTTCTAGCCTAGATTATCTTAGCAGGACCAACGGGGTAAGTTCGAGATTAGCACAAAACTATATGAACAATCAACCATTCTCACACACTCTTGGCACAAAGTTTTATTATCATATTATCATATTACCCAGTTCAAGTTTTTAGCTTTAAGTCATGAGATCAAGTTGATTCGTTATCATGTCATACTCAGAGCCAACACATTCAACTCATTCTAGCCTACAGATTGTAGCACATGTCACAAATTTTGGATGGGTATCATTTTTCTTTCTTAATTATGCCATCATGCTTCATTCTTTCTCATGCTTCTACACATACAATCCTAACACATGCCGGTTCAATAGAAATTAAATAGTCTCTTGGGGAAAAAGAAAGCAGGCAAGAAAACCCCAAGAGAGGATTATGAGTTGGGTTAGTCAGACTTCACCCTATCACTAACAATCCATTTACCCTACCCCTAAAAAAATAGAGTGCAATTGTCCCCAATGCCCAAAAATAAGCAATAAAGAGTAGGGTGAAGGTGAAGCAAACCTGTGGTGCAAATGCTCCGAAGACCTCAACAAGCGGGTGGGTCCAGTTTCCCGAAACCCGCTGGAACAACACTTGGGTCACCCTCAGTAGTGCCCACATTATCTATCACAGCACCATCAATAGTGCTATCAGTCACTCTAACTGCACCATCAGTGATGCTAACATCATCTCCCATGGCAGTTATGGCCTCAGTGGTGGGCCTAGAACTTGAGGCTCCAATAATACTTTCACGAGCCCTGTGCTGGCGCAAATCTTCATCTAGAATGGAGGCTCTTATAGCCTGTTCATTCTGCTGGTGTTCCCGCTTCCTAGCTCGAGCATCCTCAGTGGTGTCAGAAACGTGACTAGAGCGGTGCCTCTTCCCTCGGGCACGGGTGGGCTCGGGTTGTGCTATGTCATTGATAAATAAGGCATCAATCACGGTGTCATCAGCCAATGTAGTAGGTGCAGACTCTGTGTGAGGGGCTGTGATGGCATCAAGGTCGGCCCGGAGACTATCCAACTCAGTCCGGATAGAGGAGACATCTATGACGGGAGCTGGTCGTATAAGGACTCTTAATTTGAAGGCGTCTAGGTGCTTATGAACAACCTGGACCTTTTGGTCCATCATGGTCTCCATCATCCGCTCCATTCTAACCTCGGACTCAGCAATAGACTTATGCATCCATGGCTTCACATGATGAAGCAGTGTGGCCATCTGACCCTCTAATTTCAGAACACGAGCCAAGGGCACCACACCAACTCCTGAAGGCTGGGTAACTCTGGATGAGCTAGGGGCACAAATAGCAGCCTAAGATGGGGCGGACGGGTAATCATCGGTATGGGCTGGAGGGGCAAGGTCATCACCCTACATCTGCTCCACATCATCTACTAAATCTTCTCCAAAATGAGGTACATTGACCTGCAGCTCTCAGCGTGGGGCCGCCACATTCGCCTCATCCCGAATCAAGCCTATATCCAGGGTCTCCGTTGCCTGGATCAACTTGTCATAATTGACCCACTCGCACTCCATCAGTAGCAATATAACGAGCAAACCAGCGTAATACAATCTCCTTTTTCTTGGCACTCCGCTGGAACTCCCCGCCCCACACAATGTCCCATCTGTACTCAAATTTGGTCGTGTTGAGTGCCCATGTATGGCCAGGGCCATAGAAGAACCGGTAGATGGTGATCTCAGATATATCCACAGAAAACCAGCGCACTAGTGTCTTCTTTAGTGGTGTCTGGGCTCTGGGATTGGCATTTCTTTGAATAGAGCCTCGAAGAGTAGCTGCGTAGGAAGTATAGAACTCCCTCACGATCTCCTCGCTATATGTTCCTAGTTCCTTGCCCATCCACTCACATTTATGATGCTGAAAGAGCCGGTGGATGTCTGGTACAGTGTGTAGGATCCCCGTGACAACTCTGCGCTCCTCTATGATTAGATGGGCCAGCTTTTCTTTTTCATTCAACATCTTGGCATCCCTGTAGATTTTCCATTGGCCCTCCACACACAATCTATTTAGCTCCTCAGCAACCGGAGCAGGGTCGTTATTTTGTGGCATTGGAACTTTCTCCGAACTAGCAGCCTCATCAGACAAGGCAGCCCGGCCATGTGAACTTGATCCTGTGGTGGACCCAGAAGCAGACCCTGCAGCAGAGGTGAACTCAGAACCGAAAGTAGACCCAGTCGCTGACCCGATCAATGTATCCTTCTCAACTGACTCGGAGGCAGTGACTACTTTGGGGACCACCTTCTTGGATTGATTCTGAGTAGACCGGGGTATTGTAGGTGATGTCCTTCTAGTGGGGGGGACATATTCGGTGTCTTTTGTAGCATCAGTGTCCTCATCGATTAGCCGATAGGTTGGAGCCGTTGATTTGGATCTACCTTTGACGGCTATAGCTTTCTTTGGGGCCATTTTACTTGTGGAGGAAGAATTAGTACTAATTTAACCTAAAAGCACACCAAAAAAAATTTAGAACAAAGAATGTACAAATTAAAAAATAACTAAATTTCAGACAGTGGCTATCTACGGTCCGTGGATCCCCTCCGTAGGTCAGAAGTCCCAAAAAGTTGGGCGCTGATGGGAACCACGGATGTGCAGAACGGTCCGTAGATTGACATACGGACCATAGTCCACCTCCGGGGTTCCACACTTAGTGGAATTGCTTTGTGCCACAGGGCACAGACCTGATCTACGGTCCGTAGACTAATCTACAGTCCGTAGACGGGGTCTCGTGGATCCCTTCTCTGCCAAGTATCAGACACTCTTCACTTCGAAACCAAATTTTGTCAATTCAAACCATTGACCTTAATCTAATCATGCATTTTAACATAATTTATGCTAGTTAGTCATCCCAAGGGTTCCACTTCCTCAATTTTCAACTGATATTGCTTATGAAGCTAAGAACCATAAGTCGAAACTTGCATTTAGACTCTTATTACACTGTTTTTACACAATACAAAGATAACACAATCACAATCTATCATCCGAAGGGTGTTTTTAATTTTAGTTTAGCATGCATTTTCATACAACAACTACCCAAGGTCAAGAGCCACTTCCTGACTTTCTATAAAAACAATGAACCAGAATTCAAAGGGAAAGTCGATTACCTTATAAGCAAAAGAAATGGGTGATTGTATGATGACTCTAGACTTCCAACAACTTCTAACTCGCCTTTCGCACAGAACCCGGATACCGGAACCCCTGGGGAATTTGGAAGGAACGAATTTGGGAGAAAAGAGAGTTAATTGGGAATATGGGAGGATGAATGTGGAGAGATTAATAGGGGAATGGTGGTAATATGGAGGGATTTTAGGATTTTGAGGGGTCTAGAAACGGTTAGGAGGAAAATATGGGAAATAGGGAATGATTTGAAAAATGGGGGTTTTATTTAAAAGAGTTCCGGGTCGGGTCAGACAGAACTAGGGTTTGGACCCACTAGACTTCGTCTACGGTCCATGGGTCAACCTATGGTCCATAGATGGGGTCCGTAGGTCACTTTTAAACTTAGGATAATTTAGAAGTCTTACCTAGGATCTACGGACGCCATTCATACCACGGACTGTCGATGGGGTTCGTAGACCTCTTTATAGACCTTTTATGCAGATTTTTTCTTTTTGCCCCTGCACATGTAGCAACCATTAGGCCTTTCTATTTAAATTTTCTGGACACTTTTTAGACACGGACCCTATGCTATATCTAGCCAACACTAAAACAAAAATAAAGGACCTATCTAAAGGAATACAGAAAAGCAAATAAACAAAGAAAACTACTAAATCGTAAAGAATAACATATGGTTGGCTAGATTGTACATCTTGGGTTGCCTCCCAAGCAGCGCTTGATTTAACGTCGCGGCACGACGCAGGCCTCTTGATTACTCAGACTTCATCAAGATAGTAGGCCTCAATAACTTCTTGCACACTTTCCATATTTCCCAGATAAATCTTGATCCTTTGCCCATTTACCTTAAACCTTGTTCCCTCACTGTTCTCAAGCTCCACCGCTCCATGTGGGAGCACTTGCGTGTCTAATAATGGCCCGGTCCACTTGGACTTGAGCTTGCCCGGAAACAAGCGCAACCTAGAGGTGAATAGAAGCACAAGATCACCCACCACAAATTCTCACTTTTCAATACTTTGATCATGATACTTCTTCAACTTCTCCTTGTACAAGGCTGAACTTTCATACGCTTTTAGGTGAAACTCATCAAGCACATTCAAGTCACTCATTCTCTGATTTGATGTGACGCCCCAATCCAAATTTAGGTTCTTTAGCTCCCACATAGCCTTATGCTCTAGCCCTACCGGCAAATGGCAAGACTTCCCATATACAAATTGGTAGGGGGACATACCTATGGGAGTCTTGAATGCGGTATGATAGGACCATAGGGCATCATCAAGCTTCATTGACCAATTAGTTCTATTAGCATTTACAGTCTTAGCCAAAATTTGCCTGATCTCTCTATTGGACACTTCAACTTGACCACTAGACTGCGGACGGTACGGAGTGGCCACATTGTGGTGGACGCCATATTTCTCAAGTAGCGCCTTGAACAACTTATTACAAAAGTGGGAACCTCCATCGCTGATAATCACCCTAGGTGTACGAAATCTGGAGAAGATATTATTTTTCAAGAATGCGGTGACACTTTTACCTTCATTATTGGGAAGCGCAATTGCTTCCGCCCACTTCGACACATAATCAACCGCAACAAGAATATATCTCATCCCATGTGAACTAACAAATGGACCCATAAAATCAATCCCCATACATCGAACAACTCTAGCACCAATATAGGATTCATAGGAAGCTCTTGCCTCTTTGAAATTCCTCATTCTCTCTGGCGAAATCATGAGCATCTTGTTGGATGGTAGGCCAGTAATACCCATAGTGCAAAATTTTATGCGCAGTCTGAATACCACTATGATGCCCACCAACAGGCGATTCATGGCACACCTCTTGTATACTCAACATCTTGACCTCGGGCACACAACGACGAATAATCCCATCAGCACAACTACGATACAAGTAAGGCTCATCCCAAAAGAACTTCTTCACATCATGCATAAACTTTTTCCTTCAGTGAAAAGACAAATCTGATGGCACCAGATCGCTTGCTAAATAGTTAGCAAAGTCTGCGAACCAAGGAATCAGATCATGAGAAGCAGCCAATACTTTTTCATCTGGAAAAGCATCATTAATTTTAGTCCTATCACCAAGCTTGAGCATAGCTTCTTCCTCCAATCTAGACAAGTGATCGGCAACCTGATTTTCTGTTCCCTTTCTATCTTACACCACAAAATCAAACTCCTGCAGCAACAACACCTATCTAATCAACCTCAGTTTTGCGTACTTCTTAGCCATCAAATACCTCAATGTAGAATGGTTAGTATGCACAATGACCTTGTTACCAAGCAAGAAGGATCGAAATTTCTCGAATGCGAAAACCACTGCAAGAAGCTCATGTCCAGTCACTGTATAGTTCTTTTGAGCCAAATTTAGAGCTTTGCTAGCATAGTAAATAGGATTAAGAATCTTCTCTCACCTCTATCCCAATACCACACCAAGCGTCACTCCTCTCGCATCACACATTACCTCAAATGGTTGTCCCCAATCTGGTGAAAAAATGATTGGTGCAGTAACTAACTTCTCCTTCAACTCTCCAAATGCTCTTAGACAAGCATCATCAAAATCAGACTTATACTCCTTTTCGAGCAGTTTGCACAATGGACGTACAATTTTGGAGAAATCCTTGATGAATCTCTCATAGAAACCTGCATGCCCAAGAAAACTTCTAACACCTTTAACAAAGATAGGTGGTGGAAGCTTTTCTATTACCTCAACTTTTGCTCTATCAACCTCAATACCCTTCTCAAAGATTCGATGACCCAGAACTATCCCTTCTTTCACCAAGAAGTGGCACTTCTCCCAATTGAGCACAAGATTGCACTCTTCACACCGTTTAAGCACCTCAGCCAAATGGTCCAGACAACGATCAAAAGAGTCACCTACCACAAAGAAATCATCCATAAATACCTCAATAATGTCTGATGAATCCACAAATTAGACTCATTTAGGGATATATTTTGGTATAAATTGTGTCCTCAAATGCTTATTTTATCTCAATATCTTATGAAAATCCTTAAGTTTTAAGTATTTGAAAATTTGAAGGAAAGCATGGACACTACGTCGCAAAAAGGAACGAAAAGGCTGAAAAGAACGAAGAAATGAAGGCCTGAGGATCGCCGAGTCCACTTAGAGAGTCGCCAAGGGATCCTACTTCGCCTTTTGTTCCAGTGTGCTGAGCCCTGAAGGAAAGGATCAAGTCGGCAGAAAAAGGGAGTAGTCGGTGAATCACCGAGAAGCTCTGCGAAGCAGTACCATGTCACCCAATGACCCAGAGTAGGACAATGCTTAAGTCTGGTGCAAGAAGGCGATGAACTACACCAAAGAGAGAATCACTGAGTTGATCGGCGATTCTGACTAACGATGCCGAATGATCCGCTGCAGCACAAATCTGTGAAAACTATAAATACTAGTTAGAGTTGTAGTTTTAAGTGTCGAACAATTATTATAATTTTCGTATAGAATAGTACTTTTTGATATTTATTTCTCTAAGCTTGAGAGGGTTTTGAAGACTTGAAGATCCAAAAGGTTTCATCTTCAAGATTTGGAATTAGGTCTCTTGGATTCTTCAATTTTGGCCTGTATCAAGACTTAAATCTTCATACCAAGTTGAATGCGAGCTCAATTTGGTATAAATTTCTATCTCTTATACATATGTGGCTAAAAC
>NW_006238980.1:1212510-1240150 GCF_000226075.1 Solanum tuberosum | reverse complement strand
TGGATGAACTTAATGAGGTTGTAGTTGCAAATATAATCTCATATATGTGTTTTCGGCTTGCTCGAGAGAGAGGTGCTAAAACTAAGACCATTAAATTGATGGCCAGTGCTAGTGGGTCGACATAAGGTTCAGCTCGTGAGAGTGAACCCTAGTTCCATGACCACACACTCAGCTTGAGAGTGTGAGTGGGTTAAGGCGGAGGCTGTTCTTCATGCACCAAGTGGGTGTTCGAGAGGAACCCGCTTGAAACAAGGTAAGTTGCTCGAGAGAGAGCTTATCCTCCTTAAAGTCTAGCCTAGTCCTAATTATTCTATGAATCTTCTATCGAAAGAATGTACCCAATAATCTAGCTTAACCCGTATTCCCGTCACATCCTAAGGATCCCCTTTCATTACTTAGAAACCCTGGTTTATTTTGCTATTTTTACTTACTAGTGACAAAAACCCCCATTGTTAATTGACACTCTTCTGTCCGCCTTTTAATTTACAATATTTTTAATCGTTAATGTCTTTAGCTAGAACTAGTTAGAACTAAGTTTTATTTTTCTATTAATTCTCAAAACCACTCTCTTGGGAATGATCCCAACCCTTGGATTGTACGATCGTAGACACCTGCATCGGAAGTTGTGTCTTGGTTATGCAAACATCAAAATGCCGCCGCTGCCGGGGAGTGGTGTTATTTGAGAATTCTTAGATTAGTAGAATTTTTGTTCTTCTTAGTTTTAGTTTACTCACCTAATTTTTAGTTTTGTTTTGTCTACTTGTGTGAATATTTCAGAAAGCATGAGTGTTAATGGTAGCCAGGTAGGCCACCAGGATGACATCAGTAATCTCAACGATGTCCAAGAGCCCAACATCAATGACCCCCATCTCAAGGGAGGTGTTGGAGCCATCTGTTTGCCCCCTAGCCGAGGGAAATGCAGTGTTCCACATAACGAGAACCATGTTGAAACTCTTGCAACTAAGGGGACTTTTCAGTGGATTGGCTTATGAGGATCCTCACGAGCATCTTCAAATCTTTGTAGATGTATGCGGACTAGTCTCATTCGAAAACATCTCGCAAGAGTCAGTCCGATTAAGGTTATTACCTTTTTTATTGATGGGAGAGTCGTGCAAATGTCTAGTCGAGTTGCCACGAGAATCCATCACATATTAGGAAGAAATAGTAACCGCATTTCAAGTGCAATTTTTCCCTCCCTCGAAGATGATGTCACTTAGGGATAGCATCCAGAGCTTTAAGCGTCTGGAAGGAGAGCCTCTGCACGAGACTTGGCTAAGGTTCAAATAATTGGTGCTACAAAGCCCAACCCATGGTTTGCCTAATAACGTGCTACTTCAGTACTTCTACGGGAGTTTGGACTCGGTAAACAAAGGTATCGCCGACCAACTCTCGTCGGGAGGGTTAATGCAACAGTCGTATGCAGTAGCAGCCCAACTTTTAGATGGCATGACAACCATCAACAGAGAATGGTACACTCGTGAGTACTAAGTCTCCCCTCTCACCTTCAAATTATCCAAGGAGCAGATTGAAAAAGACAATGAGAGAGACCAAAACATGGCCAAAATCAATGACACACCTTGATATTTTATCCAAAAATGTCATGGGGGCTGGTGCCAGTAGTGTCAGCGTTGTGGAGGTCGAGTGTACTAATCCTGAGGAGATGAAGTTTGAAGCCTTGTATAACGAGGAGGTAAATTTTCTAGCCAACCAAGGCGGTGACTACCGCTCAAATTACCCAAGGCATCGTGGTAACCAAGGTTGGGCTTGAGACGAAAGCTGGAACGACCGAGATCGTGAATAGAGGGACCGTAATTCGAATTGGAAAGATGGGGAGAAGGTTAGATATGTGCCTCCCCATTAGTGCCAGAAACCCAAGGATTTGGAAGGTGGTAGGTCTGAGGATATGCTCTCACATATCCTTAACAGAGTTGAAGGGTCAGATAAAATGCTAAAAGGCATGAAAGAAGATGTATCTACCCTTAACCAGACTGTCACCTCCCATTCAGTTTCGATCAAGCAGTTAGAAACCCAGATGGGTCATATCTCATCTCACCTAAATCTGAGACAGCAAGGGGGTTTGCCGAGTGATACTATGGCTAACCCCAAGAATGAGGTTTGAAGGTGGACTTGCGTCGTGACACGATGTTAACTAAGGCGTTATTTGGGAGGCAACCCAAAACCCTTTATTATATTACATTGGTTTTTGAAATAATGGTGCGTTAATTGTGCAGGATGAAGAGTGAGAAGCATTTGGAAAGAAGGAGGTTGGCGAGAGAAATGTTCGGTTGGCGAGTCGCTTACTAGCTCGAGGACCCCGCTTTATATCGCCGTTTGGATTCCCAAATTGACTGGGGGATTCTGTAAAACTTGGCAAAGAATGTGACTACTCGGCGTGATGCTGAATGGTTCGGCGCTCATAACTAATGTCACCGAATGGGCAAGAACTGGACGGTTTTTCAAATCAAAGGTTTAGAAGTTTGAATCTTCTATGTTTTCCCTCATTTCCAAATGTTTGCAAGCTTACACCTAGTCTTATTTTCAATATTGTTGCATCTCTATTGTATTTTGGTTAATTGATTTATGCGTGGAGTTGGAGTTCATTGCTTCCTAGCATTTTAATTAGCACAAAAGGTTCGCTTCCTGATCCCTGTGATCATTTTGTTGAAAGTCGTACTCAAATGCAATAACATTACTTTGATGATGCGTGTTGTGACCTTGCTGGTAGGATTAGAACATTTGTTTGCCTGTTAGGTTCACAAGTTGTGCCCGTGCTAAGTTAAAAAGTAAATTCCCAATGATTTCTCTTTAAAAATGGCTGGAAATTGTGAGTTGTGCATGATTGTCATTGGGTCTAAGCCAAACTTGAGTTGTGCACTCGTTAATTTTGTTTTCGGGGGTTGCGGGATTGAGTTCGATAAGTTGGGTCAAGAGTAGGCACGGAGGGTCATTTGGCGAGCTGTGACGAGCTCGCCGAAGCACTCCGCAGCTCGCCTAATCACCCTATCTCACCCTTTGTTATCATGCTTCATATATTGTGGCTTCTGTAACTTTTGGCGAGAAGCATTAGGTCGCCAAAAGCACTCGGCGACTCGCTGAAAGTCTTCTTGCTCGCCCTTTGTCTGAACCCTTATATCTTATGTGCACTGTACTCGGCGAATCGCGGAGTGGTTATGCAATTCGCTAATTGGTTCGGTGAAGTGACTCTGCAATCAAACTACCGTGCTTTTGTATGAATACTTTCTAACTTTTTCTTAAAGCTTTGCAGAAATGGCTAGACCAAAAGTTACTGGCAGAAATATGCCACCTCGATATACAAAAGCAAAAAATTTCAGGAAAGATGAAAAGGCAACAAACCCATCAAAATTGGATAATGATGGCAAGAAGCCTTGTGCCAACAAGAAAACAAACCCTCGAGACCCCAGTGTTCCCTCATGGAGACGTGGATTCTTCACAGCTATCCATTCCTCTTTGATAGCTCATGACTTTGACAATCTAAGTAAGTCAGTTGCCGCTGAATCTTCTAAAGAAGCATCGAGGGCCATTGTCAAATTTCAGAAGGACACTCAAGGCACTGATGCCCCGACAGATGGAGCGACTGCTTAGACAGGACCCTTTCATTACCTCCCTCCCTATCTTTCTTTAATTGTCATTTTGGATATTTTTTCATGTGCATCTGAGGACAAATGGTTTTAATTGTGGTGGGGTGAGGCCCATCTTTGTGTGCTACCCATGTTCGTGTTTTGTTTATATTCCGGTTTCGCGCTCACAATTACAACTTTATGTGGATGTTTGAGCTTGTAGCTCCTTTTATTTATATTGCAAAATGATTCTACCCTTCCGAAAAATTTTGAATTTTTCGCACATTTTCACCACCCTTTATATGGTGTTGAATGTGGTTGTTCCTTGGAAAATTTGAGTCTCGGTTTCGATCAATACCGATGACTTGAATAGTGCTTATAATCAAACGAACATGAATGTACGGCTACGATGAGGCCAAATGAAGTTGCATAGACAATATGTGAACTTTTTGCATCTCGTTGTGATTAGCCATTTATAAAATCGATTCTGTTGTGATGACCGTTGCACACTAGCGAATGTGTGGAGTCTTGTTTGACTTAAGTGTCGATGCCTTGTGTGATAAGCTTACTTGGAACCATGCACGACAACGCCTAGAATTTGCCTTGTTGGTCCGGTTGACTAAGTAAGACTTTCTCTTGATATGATCTTAGGAAACTTCGAAGAATGTGAACCAATTTGACATATACCTCTTTTGTGACCTACCATGTGAGTGTGTGAATCTCTCTTGAACACCCCTTGAAACTTAACCTTCTTTGGAAGAAACTTGATGAAAACTAGACCTCTCTTAATCCATTACCTATAATCCTCTTAAATTGTGGTTAATTGAATAGCCAACTTAGGCCAAAAGCCTAAGTTGGGTGTGTGGTGAAAAGAAAAGGAAAAGTCAAGAAGTGCAAGGAAAGTCTCCTTTAGCCCATGTTGTTGAGAAAAATGGAACACCTCCATATAAAAAAAAAAGGAAAAAGAATGAAAAAGAAAGTTGTGGAATAAACTACCAAAGAAATAGGATTCCGAACAATCCATGGGAAGCGAATAATAGGATGACATATGATGCACTAATACAAATGATGAAGGAAAAAGAAATGGAGTATTGAGAGCTCCACATTTCATGAGGATATAAGTCACTAAGCCTAAATGACCTTACCTTTGCACTCAGCCCCGTTACAAGCCTTTTTAAGACCTTTGTGATCTTGAGAAAGTCGAAACAAATGTTGATTGGAAATTACGGGAAAACCTATGAGTTGAAACATACATTGTGTTCATCTTTGTGAGTATGAGTGTTGTATCTGATTCCTGAACTTTATATTGATTATACCTTTGCGTGTGAAAATGGAATCATCATTTGTGTGAGGGCATTTGAAGGCTTTTGTTGAATTTGAATTTTCATTTGAAGCAAGTATTGCGAGCTTGAGAATCTTTGGTAATGGTGTGTCACAACTTGAATCTTTGAGTACACAATTGATCCTTGCATAAGTAAATTGAGTCTTAATGTGTACATTCATAATTGAGTCTTGTGTAGCACTATTTCAGACATCCTTGTTGAACTGCTGAACTTAAGTTTTACTTGAGGACAAGCAAATGTTTAAGTTGGGGGTGTTGATAAATCAACAAATTGGACTCATTTAGGGCTATATTTTAATAAAAATTATGTCATCAAATGCTTATTTTATCTCAATATTTAATGAAAACCGTTAAGTTTTAGGTATTTGAAGTTTGAAGGAAAGCATTGACACTACATAGCAAAAAGGAATGAAAAGGCTGAAAAGAACGAAGAAATGAAGGCTTGAGGATCAGCGAGTCCACTTGGCGAGTAATTGAAGGGTCCTACTTTGCCTTTTGTTCCAGGGTGCTTAGCCTTGATGGAAAGGATCGAGTCGGCGGAAAAAAGGAGCAGTAGGCGAATTGCCGAGAAGCTCCGCGAAGTAGTACCATGTCGCCCAATGACCCAGAGCACGACGATGTTGAAGGCTGGTGCAAGACGGCGATGAACTACACCAAAGGGCGAATCGCCGAGTTGATCGGCGATCTAACGACGCCGAATGATCCGCTACAGCACAAATCTGTGAAAACTATAAATACTAGTTAGAGTTGTAGTTTTAAGTGTCAAACAATTATTATAATTTTCATATAGAATAGTACTTTTTGATATTTTTCTCTAAGCTTGAGAGGGTTTTGAAGACTTGAAGATCCAAAGGGTTTCATCTTCAAGATTTGGAATTAGGTCTCTTGGATTCTTCAATTTTGGCATGTATCAAGACTTAAATCTTCATACCCAGTTAAATGCATGCTCAATTTGGTATAAATTTCTATCTCTTATACATGAGTGGCTAAAAAACCCTAATTCTTGGGGTGTGATTTAGAGAATATGGGTTAAGATAATTGTTTGGTCTTGCTTGCTGATACTTTAGTTGTAGTTTAATTGTGATTTCGTTTAGTGGTTATTTGAATTTGACCCAAAAGTTCTTAAAAATGTGCTTCGGAAGTTACCGGAAACTTGTTTAGCTGTATATAAAAAGATCCGTTTCGTTTTTCGAAAATCCGACTTCATATTCTTGTTTAGGGGGTCAAATTGAGTGGGAAATGGGTCTAACCCAAATTTTAGAGCAACCGTATCAAAATCCGAAATTTCCAAGTGAAGCCTTTTTCGAGGGTCTACTTTGGAGGGTCATATCTCCTAGCACACAAATTATTTGGGTGGCCAATAATATATCCATGGAAAGCCCTTTGAGTTAGCTACCTAACGCACTTCGTTTCACCTCATTCGGAGTTCGGACGAAGAAGTTATGCCCATTTTCGTAAAATCTGTTCGGCAGGAAAAGGCAAATTGCAGTTGGCGTGGTTACTGTTCACCCGCCTCATTTTTTTTCTAAAGTGTTGGACCATTCTTCCAAAGGACATATATTATTTCCTAGATACCATTAGTTCAATTCCCATCCCTAAAAACATTTCCCTCTCTACAATCCTCCATTAAGAAGAAGAAGAAGTGGGAGCTAGGGACTTTGGATTCAAGTCTTTCTTCATCAAATTTCGTGGGAGATCATAGCAAAGGTATGGTGGTCTTGATCCTTGTCTAATTTTCCATTCAAGGAGCCAAATCCAAAGTTATTCAAAGTATGAAAAATCTAGTTTCACTCAATCTCATGGGTTCTTCCACCAAATGGTTTTAAAAGGTTTCTAATGGCACTTTATGGTTATATTGTTGTTGTATTGACGATTTAAGATGAAAATACTCCATGAACCCATGATTTCTCTTTATTCCTAGTTTATGCCTTTATGAAGTGGATGGCTAGATAATGAATGTATATGAATCAAACTTGTTTAAAGGTCTTTAGATTGTTGAAGTATGTCATTACCCATGCTTATTTTATGGTGTATTATTGGTGTATTGGTATGTGAGGCTTAGGGCCTTAAAGGCATAGTATGAGAAATTGGAGTGTTATCATGACATTATATGAATGAGAATTCAATGAAGATAATGTGATCGTGTTATGAACGTAAAGGTCTTGCTATTGAAAGATTATTTCTCAATTTGACACTCATGAATGTTGATGATAGAATATGAAGGATTCTTCAATATAAAGTATACCTTGAATTGGTAGGGCTTATGCATCATTTTCTTGTATAAATGATTATATTGTTGATTGTTGAATCCTCGGATCGGTAGGCTAGTGGCACCCTTCCACACGAGCTTATAATGAACCTTGGAATCGGTAGGCCTATGGCACCTTTCCATGAAGGTTAATGATGAGACTTGAACCGGTAGGCCCATGGCACCCTTTCAAGAGGAGTTAATGAGCTTTCCTAAATGAACCTTGAAACGGTAGGCTTAAAGCACCCTTTCATGTGTTAATGAATGTATTTTGGAGTTGGTAGGTCAATGGCACCTCTCATATGTGATAATGTCAAGATAACGAACTATTCTATGGGAATGTTGGCTAAGCACCGAGTGGATTTGGTTAGATGGAAACTCCCCCAATAGTTAGGCATGAGTTTCAATGATCGTCTACCTTATCCCATAAACTATGTGCCCGCATAGGAAGCTAGTGGATCCATTAAGCTATATATACCGGTCTTCCTTAGGCAAGTAGACCACCTCTTTACGGTGTGGGGACTTATGACACCGGATTCCATGACAAGCTCTCATGGTCTATGTCGGTTAAACGCTTACTTCCCATCATGCGAGATTTCATTATGGTTTCTTGATAGGTTCTACAAAGTGTAGGTAGTAGTATGGGATGCTACCTATACATTGCACGAGTAGGCTTGGAGAGGGTCATAGTGAGTTTCTCTAAATCCTAATGTATGTGATACAATTGTGGCCTAAATGAGGTTATTAAAGAATGTTGGCTCTCAAATGCTTAATATGAGATGCATGCTATACTTGGGTTATATTACGAGTTATTTTCCCTTGTCATGTCTTAATTAATGATATACCTCTTATGTATGAATATTGTGCAAAGGTGAAAGAAAGGAATGATAAGTTACTTTAAGTGACCTAAATGTGGTGCCTTAGTATGGATGGTGGTATGGGACGCCATCCATACATTGCACGAGGTATAGCATAAGGGTTTCTTGAGGTGAAGGTCCAAGGTAAAGGTTTTCATGTTGAAATTGTTTAAAGGTAATATTATGACTTACTTGATGTTTATGCTTGTATTGTATGTCTTTTATGCAACTATTCATGGTACTTCAAAAAGTGGCATAATGCATGGTTTCTAACCAAAATGTCCCTTTTAAAGCATGTTTTGCATGGTCATCATACTTAGTACATTTTGTGTACTAACCCATATTCTTCATATTTTTACTATAAGTGTAGGTTCCGGCAAGTGATCCCTCCTAGCTAGTTTGAAGTGTTGGATTGCTTTCCTCCAAGACTTGGTATGTCCTCATGGATTCGAGGATAAGACTTTTAAGTTCTTTTGTTCATGTAATAGACTTAATAGACTTCTTTTGATTGTAAAGGGCCGTGTCCCTACTTATGTTTTGTTATGTGTTTTCGTCTTGCTCGAGAGAGAGGTCATAAAACTAAGACCACAAAATTGATGGCCAGTGCGAGTGGGTCGATATGAGGTTCAGCTTGAGAGAGTGAACCCTAGCCCCATGTCCACACACTCAACTGGAGAGAGTGAGTGGGTTAAGGCGGAGGTTGTTCTTAATGCGGCAAATGGGTGTCCGAGAGGAACCAGCTTGAAACGGGGTAAGTTGCTCGATAGAGCTTATCCCACTTCAAGTCTAGCCTAGTCATAATTATTCTATTAATCTTCTATCGAAAGCCTGTACCCAATAATCTAGCTTAACCCGTATTCCCGTGACATCCCAAGGATCCCCTCTCATTACGTAGAAACCCTCGTTTATTTTGCTGTTTTTACTTACTAGTGACAAACCCCCCGTTGTTAATTGACACTATTCTGTCTGTCTTTAATTTACAATGTTTTTAATCGTTAATGTCTTTAGCTACGGCTAGTTAGAACTAAGTTTTATTTTTCTATTAATTCTCAAAACCACTCTCTTGGGAACGATCCCAACCCTTGTTTGGGTTACTAAACTACTGTATGATCGTAGACGCTTGCATCAGAAGTTGTGTCTTAGTTACGCAAACATCAGTGTCCTCCACCATATCAGAAAAGATCGACATCATGCAACGCTGGAAGGTCGCTAGAGCATTACACAACCCAAATGGCATCTATTTGAATGCGAAAGTCACATAAGGGAAATTGAAGGTGGTCTTCTCTTGGTCTTCCAGAGCTATAGAAATCTGATTGTTGCCCGAATAACCATCAAGGAAATAACATTAACCCTTACCCGCAAGTCGGTCCAACACCTGATCCATGAACGACATAGGAAAGTGGTCATTTTCTGTCCAAGCATCCAATTTCCGGTAGTCCATGCAGACTCTCCATCCAGTCACAGGCCGCATCGGATAAAGCTCATTTATCTCATTAGGTACCACAGTAATCCCACCTTTCTTGGGCACACACTGAACAGGACACACCCAACTACTATTTGCAATGGGATAAATAACTCCAACATCCAACCACTTGATGATATCCTTCTTAACTACCTCTTGCATAGGTGGATTTAGTCTTCTCTGGTGCTCAATACTAGGCTTGTGATCCGGCATGAGTTGAATTTTATGAGAACAAATACCAGGAGGAATCCCAATATTGTCCGCAATAGTCCACCCAATACCTCGCTTGAACCTCTTCAACACGGAAACCAATGCCTCAACTTGTGCCACATTCAAATCGGCCGCAATGATGACCAGTAAAGTACCATCTTTCCCCAAGAATACATACCTCAAATGTGATGGTAGAGCCTTAGGCTCTAATTTTGGAGCCTCTTCAATAGACGGTCTAGCAGGTGGAGAGTCGCGATTCTTCATGTCTAACTCCAATCTCTTTGGTTTGGAACGGAATTCAAACCTATCAAGTGCGGCAACCAATTCATCATAGTCTTCAATACCATCACCCTTGAAGTTCATCATTACCGCTGCTAGTGCATCAACACCCAACCTCTCTTCAATAGGCACCTCAGAACCACTCTCTACAATATGTGTCACCATAGATACTTATTTGAGCTCACTACCCTGCTTCATGGACCTAGAGATATTGAAAGTTTCCTCTTCATTGTTCAATCAGAACTTCATATGCCCTTTCTGAATATCAACCAAGGCGTGCCCAATGGCTAGGATTGGTCTCCCAAGGATAATGGGAACCTCAAATTCAACATCACAATCAAGTATCACAAAATCCGCCGAAAAGATAAAAGACTCCACTTTCACTAGCACATCTTAGAGAACACCAATGGGCTTCTTCACAGTTCTATCGGCCATAAGCAGTCGCATCGCAGTTGGTTTTGGATCCCCTAAATCCAACTTCTTGTAAATATCCAATGGCATTAGATTGATACTAGCACCCAAATTGCACAACGCCTTTGCAAAATGTAGCAACCCAATGGTACAAGGAATAGTGACGGCCCCAGGATCCTCTTTCTTCTACACAAGGGACCTTGTAGCAATAGCATTACAATGTTGCAACTTATCATCATCCTCAAAACTCATGGCCCGCTTTTTAGTCACCAAGTCCTTCATAAACATCGCATACCCAGGCATTTGCTCCAAAGATTCTATCAACGGCACATTGATGGAAAGCTGCTTCAACATACTAATAAACCTGCGGTATTTGCCTTCTTCAGTCTTCTTTACTAACCTCTGTGGGAAAGGAGGTGGAGGTCTAGGCATGGGAATAACTTTCTGAGTTATCTCTGCTTCCTTCTCTGTCGCATTCTCGGACTCTCCATTTACCTCAATCAAATCATAATTTTTACTAGCCTCAACTTCAACCCCAGATGGAATAGGTGGATCAATGGTCTGCTTACCCCCTCGAGTAGTGACTGCCATACATTGCCCATCATTCTTTGGATTTTGGATGGTGTTGCTTGGAAGTGTGCTCGGTTGACGTGGGTTTATTGTAGTAGACAACTAAGTCATCTGTAGCTCAAGATGTTTGATCGACACTGCATGCGCATCAACTTTTTGACCAATACCAGACAAGTCATTTTGCATCTCCTTCACATTCTCATCAGTAGCATAAAACCTCTTCATCATCTTCGGCATCATATCCTCAATACCTGACATATTACCTCCAGCTTCCCTATTACCATATTCCCAATTTTGAGGAGGGACATAAGGCCCAACCCGATCATTTCTGTTGCCATAATTGTTTCGATTGTAGTTCCCATCTCGTACATAATTACCCTCTCGATTGTAATTGCCATAGTTCCGACCTTGGTTTCCTTCACCTTGGCACGAATTATCCGTATTGGAACCTTGGGCGTTGGCTCGGAAACCCCCCGTCTGATCATTCACCGCATAAGTATCCTCTTCATAGTAACATTTATCTTTTCAATATCTCCGTTTACATGTTTCAACACCAATCCCAGTTCGGTCCTCATCTGAGCCATATCCTCACGAATATCATCGACAAATTGGTTAGTTGTAGCTTGGACTGCAAACGTGTTTCTCCCAGTATCTGACTTTCTAGTGCTCCACACTTTATTGTTTCGGGAAATCTTCTCAAGTTTCTCCGCAATCTGCTCAAAAGTGCACTCTTCATATGAACCTCCAGCGATAGTATCAAGCACCGCCTTACTATTGTCATCCTGACCTCGGTAGAAATATTCCTTCAGCGATTCATCATCAATATGGTGATTCGGAACACCTCTTATGAAAGCTGTGAACCTGTCCCAAGATCTACTCACAGATTCTCCAGGTAGTGCTACGAAGTTGTTGAGTTTATCTTTGTGGTTCAGCTTCTTTGACACGGGAAAGTATCTTTCCAAGAACACCTCACTTAATTGTTCCCATGGGTAGATTGAGTTATAAGGAAGCTCAGTAAACCACACAGCAGCATCACTGGTCAATGACAGAGGCAATACTCGCAATCCAATGACATCCATGTCTAAGTTCGATCGACCCACACAACTTTTGCAAACACTCCTCAGCTTAGCTTCGTGAACATGTGGATCATTCGATGCCAAACCACCAAACAAACCCCTCGCTGTAAGCATCTGCATCAAACTGATGGTCACCACAAATGTATGCCCCAGAGGTAGAGAGGGTAGGACAAGAGGTCCTTCAGATTCAGCGGCATTAAAGTTGACCCTATAGTTATCACGCACTCTTGGTCCTGGTGGATCATGTAGCCTCAATGCATCGCCCAGTAAATTCTTTGCTTGAACCTGATTATTCTCATCACCAACCCTCGGAGGCTGCAACACAACTCCTTCACCTAAATTTCCTCCGAGAGGATTGACTGGACTCCTTGGTTATTCATTCTTCACAAATTCTGGATCGTAAGGAGTAAGTGGTTCACCTTGGCTTCGTGTACTTGGCATACATTAGAGTAGGAACCTGAGAGAAAAAAAACAAAAGAAAAAGTAAAATTAGGAAATATTTTACTAAAGTTCAATAATGTAGTTAAACTTAATCTAAAATCCTTATTCCCCGGCAGCGGCCAAACTTTTATACGCTCAAATTACACCTCCCTAAAGAAGCGTAAGCGATCGTTATCAAGTAAAGAACCCAACTGGTAGGTTGGGGTCGATCCCTTGAGGAATATGGTCTAGACGTAAGTTCAGCTTATATCTATATTCGTTTAGTCAACTTATTTCTGAAACAAGTAATTAAATCGGGGAGGGGGGGGGGAATTTGTGAAACAAATTCTGAAAGTTATGTGAACAATTAGTGAGCAAGATTCAAACTTTTGTTGTTATCAAGATGAGAGAGAAACTAGGGTGTACGTGTTCCCCATAAGCTCATAACGCGGTAATCCTAGTAATAATAATCTTTTCCTAGTGTATTACATGCAAAGTGATAAGTTAGGTATCTCTAATTCCTTGGTCTGGCAACTACAGAATTTCAACCCGCACCTTGGTCCGGCTACCTGTGTATAATTTACTAACCCTTTCTGTTACCTCATATTAGACATCACATCGATGTATGGCTTAGTTTTCACCCTCGCACCAATCGACATTAGCCTATTAGATAGTATCACACTAAATATATGTTGATAATTCTATTCTTATTAACTACCTCCTTGGTCCGACAAGAGCAACAAGGCAAGTTCTAACGTTTGCAGCCGCTAAAAAAATTTCTAAACGAAAGAATTAGCAATGCATGCAATAACACTATTCAAGAATTACTTAGTTACTATTCATACTTTATTAATCGCTCATGGTTCCCACAACCCTAGTTGTAGTTTAGTTACCCATAGTAGCAGGAAGACAATTCATATTTTTAGATGAAGAAATCATGAACTTTCGTAATGAGAAGAATAAACCTAGAATTTCAACTTGAATTTCAAAGTTAAAATCTTCAAAACAAACTTAGGAAATCAAGAATTGCTAACATTGCAAGTTAATCTCCAAATCCAAAAAACTAGAAGAAAAGTAATAAAGTCTCCCCCACAAAAATGAGGTTTACATGCCATATATATAGAAAAATAAGTCCCAACTAAAAAGGAAACGAAATAAGGAAATAAAGTTTCAGGTCGTGGTTTCGGTCTACGACACTGACCTACAGACTGTGGATTGACCTACGGTCCGTAGGTCCCTTCCATGGTTCAGGACTTAGGCAAATTTTCCAACTTCAAAACATCTTCATCTCTGATGCAATCGACGGATCAACAGTACGGACCGTGGTTCAATCCACAGTATATACATCCTTCTCCGTAGCTCCATACTTAGAATCTTCAAAATTAGTTACTGGAACCCCCTCCCTGAATCATTTGACGGACTTGTAGGACGGTGCGTAGGTCGCCCTACGGTCCGTCGTTTGCAACTGTGGTTCCACACTGGGTCAAGAATTCCCTGATTTTCCTTTAGCTTTGCCTGCCAATCTACGTCTACCATCTACGGGGCTTGACTGGACCTACGGTCCGTAGTTCACATCCATAGATGCCCTTTCATGCACATTCTTCAGTTGTGTCTCTCAACTTCCACGTCCGAACTTATTTCCTTCAAACATGATAACAATACATTAATACCAATACAAAATGGCCCGAGACACACACAACTCTTAAGTGAAATGTATTAAAAATACCATAAACTCACGGTATATCATGCGCCAGCCCTTGAACTACAAAAATTAACTTGGAGGGCACTGAGTGATGCGGTGCCTCAGGACCCAAACTATAAAAATTGACTTGGGGCACACTGAGTGGTGCGACTCCCCATCCCTTTTCCTTGAAAATTTGATGAATTTTGTTACTCATTTTCTAACCCTGATTCACCTAGAATCGATTGGTTTCTTCTCCAATCACTTAGATTCGAATACCTAACAATAGTGTACGATAATCTACTCAAAACTACCTTCGAAACACTAAAACTTATCTCAAGAATTCATCAAAACCTCAACAATCAAGAATATAAAAGAAGCTTCAATAAACTCATCAAGAACTTAAATCCTTCAACTTTAAGAACAAAATTATGCTAAAAATAATATGATTGACGCGTGGGTGAACGAACCCAACGCTATGTGAACTCACATGCCTCTTAGGGATCAAACCGTTGGCGAAAATCCGCAACAAAACTCCAAGAACTTGACAAACGTCTTGAATTTTCTCCTCTTTTCTCCTATTTTCTCTTCTTGAAATCTTTTCTTAAAACCCTAGCGTAACTTAGGATTGTAAAAACTGAACCAAATCAGTTTACAACCCTAAATATTACTAATTTTTTCTTAAATCTGAAAGGGTAAGGAAAAGACAAAAATACCGCTCATAAATTCAGGTAACTTCCCTTAACTAGACAGCCCGACTTCCAATGGGCATATCTCCCTCATCAAGCTCGAAAATTAGCAATATATGTGGCGTTGGAAAGAGAATTCCAAGACCTTTCATTTGATATCTTATGGGCCTCCTAACTCATCCTGTACTGAAAGTTATGGTCGTTTGACCCAAAACTCCTAACTCATGCATAACTTGCAAAATTTTAGATTTTGCTATTTCCAATTTAGTTCTTTCTACCTTTAGCTCTTTCAAATACCGAGGTGTTACACTATATTTTATATCATGTATGTTTGATGTAACCTTGTTGCAATTGTGTGGTAGTCCTTTTTAAAATCTTATCAAGTTTGAGTTAAAAAATATTCCAGCAAAAAAAAATGTTTTCTCTTATGTTTAATTTACCTTGTGAAAGTTTTCAAAACCTGACCAGATGTCTAAGTTTCAGATTCAATATTGGTTTAAGGGGGCTGTGTTTGTTGTCATAGGCACGATATGTCCATATAGACGAGTCAGTTTTCAATTTGCTGGTCTCATTTTTGTATGTTGCATAATACGTTTCATGCATTCCGGAAATAAAATTATATTATGCATCAATACATTGTATATCTTCTTATATTCTTGAATCGGTAGTCTTGTATGTAGATTCCTGAATATATTCTGATAGCTCGTTTAGTTGTGTATTTTGCAGTGTTTACTAACCCTTATTTTCTTTTGTTCATGAACTATAGTCCACACAGGCTCTTTCCTTGCATTTAGAGTTGGGTCGAAACCCAAAACTATACTCGAGTCAGCTTGATATAGTTCCTCAAAGGAGGAGTAAAATGCCGGTTCAATGAGCTGATATATTTCTCTATCGAGGGCAGAAATGGGCAAAAGACCTAAAATCACGTCAGCAACAACTCACATTTTGGATAGTACTCAATTTAGGCCAAAAGGGCTCAAATTCAATTCCTCAATTACTCTTAAGTTATTTAATTGTGATTATGTATTTTTTATTCTTTTTACCTAAATCCAACTTTAGAATTGTTAATTAACTTAGTTGAATCGCCTAAAATATGAACTATTTCTTTGTGTTGTTTCGTTTTCAACGAATCTCGTTTTATCATTTTATCAAGTCTTTATTCTTTATTTACTTAATCAAATATCTTTAGTAAATAATTTTTATTTATCTTTTATTAATTAAAACATGTTTTTTAAACCTAACTGACTACTTTGGTTTGCATTGCGAACTTTAAAATGATTCAAATAAATTCTTACTTGGTCTATTTTTAAAAGATTATTCTTAATCTATTTGTAAAAATATTTATCTCAATTTATTCTTTGTTAAAAAAAAGTTTTAGTCACTTCCTATTTATTTCAAATGTTTTTTAAGTTACATTCACCTTTTCTAAAAACTCAAAGAAAAATATGTTTCTTTACATAATTATTTAGTCAAAAAGTTAGTCAAATATTTTAGTGAAATCGTCGGATAATCGCATGTTAGTGGCTACTTTATTTTATAATACCTTCTTTAAGTACAAATAGGGACCTCTTACCAATTTTCTCTAAATTTTTTAAAGGTTGATCTGTTGAGACCTTTTTAAATTAAATTTTCTTAAATTCTTTCTGCAAACTAAGTGGCGATCCTTTTTCTAAGTAGTTTTTTTTCAAATTTTCTTATATATAGAAGGTTTCAAAAAGTGGCTTCCCTCCAAATAGTAAAATCACGACATAATAGTTTGTGAAGGGTCTTCACTTTTGTGAGGGTCGCATTCGCAAACACCGACTTGCGTTCATGAAGGGTCTGGAGGGCTGACCCTCACTTTCACGAAGGCCTCGTTGCTTTTGCGACCTTCACTAATAGAATGGATGGCTCGTGAAAGTGAGGCTGGTCACATCAGTGGGGTTCGCTTTCACAACCAAGCCATCGCTTTCGTGAAGCTCATGTTAGTGAACTTGGGCTCGCAAAAGAGAGACATGGGAGTGTTTTATTTTGACAAGTCTCTCCCCCATCCCCCCATAGTCCATTATTAAGCTTTGAGGACTCGGTTGAGACAATTTCAAGGGGGTTTTCAAGATAATATATTTCGCTAACGATTCTTGACTCTAAATCTTCGTTTACTTGTTATTATAAATGAATTTAACTGGATCCTCTACCTTCTCTCTAAAAAAAACAGAGTACAAAGACAGCAAAGAATGGACAAGGAAGATCATGACATGAGTGAGCAAGAGTCAGATTTACTCCTTCGAAGTACAAAGAAGCTGAAAGAGGAGGAAGAACGGCCAACAGAACCAAAATGTAAAGTATGTTTCCTAGAACCTCTTAAATCAAACTTAATGGAACCAAATATAAACTATGTTACACAAGGTCTAGACAACATAAGCTTCCTCGATGAACAAGAAAATCCTCAGAACCACCCTAACTTCATACCAATAACAACCAATGACAAACACAGACTATATATGCCTTGGAAACAGTCCCTAATTATCAAACTGATCGGGAAAAAAATGGTTATTCATACCTACAGAACAGACTCCAAGTCCTTTTGCAACTCACCGAAAAAATAAACCTTATTGACCTTAGTGAAGACTACTACCTTATAAAACTTACAAATTGAGAAAACTATGAGAAAGTCCTCCATCGGAGTCTGTGGTTCATAGGGTCACAATTTGTATCTATCCGAAAATGGGAACCAAAATTTAACCCCTCCTCATCCCAAATAAATTTCTCAACAGTTTGGATAAGACTCCCGGAACTACCTACCAAATTCTACGATCTCAACATCCTCTAGAAAATTGGAAACCAAATAGGATCAATTCTTAAGATTGATACAACGACAATGAATACCTCTAGAGGTAGGTATACCCACCTATGTATCCTAAAACCTCTAAACAAACTAGTACCAAAAGACATACTAATAGGAGCACATCTACAAAAAATTCACTATGAACCATCCACTCCTCTATGCACTGTATGTGGACAAATTGGGCACCTCATACATTCATGCCCAAACAAACCAAACGATATTCCGTCCACCTCCGCAAATCCTAACCAAAAAAATATTAGCACACCCCCAGACCAAGCCAGAAACTGTGAGATACAGGGATGAACAACCATAGTATATACAAATAGAAAGAAAAAACAACTTATAAGACACCGACACGTGAAAATAATAGCCGACTTTATGATCAAATAGATGCATTAAATGGCTTCAAAAGTGACCAAAATCATGACAATAAAGCCAAATATGTAATTGCCCCACTAGATACCCAATCTCATCTTAGATTCTCTCGGATAGAAACCAAAATGGAACTGAAAAATCATGATCCAATATCTGAGGAAGGAAAAGCTTACACGTCACCATCAATTGAAAACAAAAGCCACGTCAAAAGTCTACTATCTAAGTACTCCTTCAGTGCTTCAAAACCAATAAACGTGGAAAATAAATTTTTCACCACGCCTAAAAACATAACGTCACCACCAGTAAAAAAATATCTCGTCATTAGCCTACAAATTAACCGCTCCCAATAGCCCCAACAAAAAAGCAAACAAAAACCCAACCGAATCCCACCTTTCCAGGGATAACTAGTACACCTCAGCCCAAATTACTCCAGTCCAATAGTCCGAAACCAAATAAATCATCCCAAAACAAAAACGACAGTAATCCTGTTGAAATTAAAATAGGAAAGGAGCTACCTTAAAATAACACTTGAATCCTTACAACAGAAATCAATTCCTAAATCCTCCCCAATGACTTAGAATGATACACGCAGCATTAACAGTGAAAAGGTACAAGAAAATCTAGTAGTACAACATAGTATGGACTCTTCAACAACCATCTATAAAAATTCAAACTTGATATCTGACACTCCATCCTCACTATCACTTTCAAAAAGCCATCAAACTACCAGTGAATATGTCTAATTCAACAACCAACCTTACCACCACCTACGCCACAACCCCAACCAATATCAATACAAAAGGTTAATGTTGAACAACAACTCTCTTCCTCACCCAATGGGAAAGGGGAATATCAGCCACCATCCAACACCCCTTCCATTTTTCCATTATCAACCACCCTTTCAACCACCAGAAATGCCAACCTACAGCTCAAGAAACCCAGCTTTCCAGAACCTAACAAACCCTCTAACCCCATTCGATCAGAACTACATGACCTCAAACCCCCACTTGCTGGAAACCTACCCCCATGCAGTTCAAGTAACTCAATATGGGAATTGGGAGGGAAGGTTGGATCTCCCCCATCACCAAAACAATCCCACCCCACTACCAACTATGATAGAGGAGAGACTAACAAGCAGCCTGATAAGGTTAGCCTCGACTCAACTAGAACTAACGCAAGAGCTGACAAACTTGGAGTTCTACCACATAGTACACCTTCCAGCGGCTCTATCACAGTTGAACATGTAACATCTCATGCTTATACGCCATTTGAGTAATTTCGAGAGCTCTTCCTTACAACAAATTCTAGACATGTACGTCTCAAACCAGCCAAATAAGGAGCACACAAGCAATGAGGAAGACGAGAACATGGAGGACCGAGTAGTCCCGGAGATGACAATGAGGGAACCATCGTCCTCTACAATGCCACAAACACTTAGAGAAGAGGTACAAATCATCCTCGATCCCTTTCCTCAAACTCTCTACTTGAAGAACCCACTTACACTGGAAATGCTCCCAATTATAGAAAGTTAATTTTTGATCGAAGTCCTTTGAGAAGTCAACAACATAACTATGAACATGAGATGCTTCAACTCACTGATCTCAATGAAATATGTGACATTAATCATCCCAACAACAAAGGTCAAACAACCCTTGGACATGGAGAACATGATCAACATATCACCAACGGTGAATTTGGAAATGGCTTTAAAGCCAAGGGAAGCTCCAACACACAAGAAGGCCCATCAATGAAGATCCTACTTTGGAACTGAAAGAGTGCGCACGATGGGAATTTTATGAGTAATATGAGAGCACTAATGGAGTATCATAACCCAACTATGTTGGCATTAACAGAAACAAGAATGGAAGATCACAATGGAATACCGGAAGTAGTGGAATACACTGATGTGATACAAGTTCCTGCAACTGGCTACTCGGGAGAAATTGCTCTATTCTGGAGGAACACGAAAATCACTATCGAACCATTTGTGATGACTGAACAAGAGATACATGCCACTATCGAGGTAATGTCTACTTCTCCGAAATGGTTCATTTCAATAGTTTATGCCAAAAACAATAATAAACTGAGAAACACATTATGGGAAAATTTACGGAATATATCAACAAAAAATAAAGAAGCTTGGTTAGTGTGCAGAGATTTTAATGAAATCACAAATGCCTCCGAGAAATTAGGAGGAAGACCAATTAATAATTCTAAATGCTCTTCTTTCCTGTACTGTTAAAATGATATGGAAATGATTGATTTAGGCTACACAGGCCAAAAATATACTTGGTCAAACAAGCATAAAAATAACACAATGCTTATTAGGGAAATGATTGATAGATATTTTAGCAACCACGCTTGGCTAGACCTTTTTCCTGATTCTAGTGTACATCACCTCCCACGTACTCACTTGGATCATTGTCCCATTTTACTAAACTGTATTAGAAGTCTTCCCCACCCAAACAAAATCTTTAGATTTGAATCTATGTGGATTAGGCACCCTAACTTCCCAAATATAGTAAGGAGATTCTGGAAAAACAACGCAAATTATACCAGTGCCTAAGAAAAATTCCTCAAAGCCATTAAAATATGGAACAAAGTAACCTTCGGGAATATTTTCAAGAAAAAAGAAAAAATTCTTGAAAGGCTAAATGGCCTTCAAAGTAAAAATGATCAGATTAAAAATTCTTTTCATCACAATCTGAAAAACACCCTTATAATGGACTATAATGAGATCCTTAAATGAGAATAAGACTTTTGGAGGTTGAAATCTAGAGTACAGTGGCTAAACGATGGAGACGCTAACACAAAATTTTTCCACATTTCTACGATTAATAGACAACGTAGAAATAGGATTATAGGCCTAAATGATAGAGTAGGAAATTGGACCTTCGATCCAGCCTCCATAAATAACATAATTACAACTCACTTCCATGACATTTATTCTACAGAATTAACCAGAAGTGATCTCCCAAATCCTCTCCCTTGTCATATGACCCTTTCTTGTGAAGCCAAAGAATCCATTGGACGGCCCCTTACAACAGACGAAGTTAAAAATGCTATTTTCTCCTTTAAACCGCTAAAATCTTCGGGGCCTTCAAAAATATTGGATTGACACTAAAGAATTTATTGTAGACACATGTTTGAGGGAGCTTAATTCAAAAACCATCCCGCCGGAATTAAACAAGACTCTCATTTGTCTTATCTCAAAAATAAAAAATCCTGAACAGATTACTCACTATAAACCCATTAGTCTTTGCAATACTATCTACAAAACAATCACTAAAATTGTTGTGAATAGAATTAGACCCTTCCTAGACAAAATCATTGGTCAAAATCAATGTAGTTTCATACCGGGGAGAAGAGCTATTGATAACGCTATTATCGTCCAAGAAGCTATCCACTCATTCAAAAAATCTAAAGGGAAGTTTGGAAAAATGCTCCTTAAAATCGATTTAGAGAAGGTGTTCGATAGACTTGAATGGTCGTTTGTTAAACAATCTCTAACTATCCTGAACTTCCCAAACAACATAATCGGCCTAATCATGTCTTGTATCTCCACTTCTTCCATCTCAATACTAATAAATGACAAACCTACCAATTACGTCCTACCCACTAGGGTATTCAGACAAGGGGATCCTCTATCGCCTTATAGGGGATCCTCTATCGCTTTATATATTCATCATTTGTATGGAATCCCTTTCAAGACTTATTAATTACTCTATTAAAGAAAGCCTCTGGCAACAAGTTAGAGTTGGTAAAATAGGTATCCCGATATTCCATTTACTCTTTGCCGATGATATTATTCTATTGGCAAAGACCGACCTTACAAATGCAAGTACTATCATCCATATCTCTAATACTCTGTTGGCGCAATCAGGCCAAAAAATAAACAATGACAAATCATCAATCATATTTTCTGCTAATGTAAGCCTTGATATTAGAAATGAACTTTCTACTACAATGAATACTAGACAAAAAGAAAAAACTGGGAAATACCTTGGCCTCCCAATAACCAATCACCACCCAAAAATCTCGGATTATCGATATATTACTGACCATATGAACAACAAATTGAGTGGCTGGAAAAATAAACTCCTATCATTATCAGGAAGAACCACCCTCACCAAGTCTGTCTTAGCCTCGATTCCTACTTACGTTATGCAATGCAATATCCTACCCAATCTACTTGCAATCATATCGACCGCATCCAAAGGAATTTTCTTTGGGGGTCCACACCGGACAAGAAAAAACTGCACATAGCAAATTGGGATTTAGTGACCTCTCCCAAAAATCAGGGCAGTCTGGGTATCCAAAAAATAAAAGGGAAACACTTTGCTTTGTTGGCAAGTTTGAACTGGAGATTCCAAAAAAATAAAGAACAACTTTGGGCTACGGTTCTTGAAAAGAAGTACATGTATCGAAGCCAAAGATCTCATATTAAATACTATTCTTACTATTTATATATTTGGAAAAGCATTGCAAGATCCTATGCAATATTCCGAAAAGGCATCTCTTGGAACGTTAGAGATTGCAGCAAAATTCACCTTTGGGAGGACAACTGGATAGGAGCCTCTCAATCAGTTTGGCAACTAATAAATAGACCTATACATAAATCCGAAACAAACCTATTAGTTAATTTCCTCTTTCAAAATAACACTTTGGATCTCTCTTGACTGTCCTTCGACATCCCCATTGATATCAAACAATCCATCCTCAATACTTACACACAACAATCTACTCGAAAGCTTGATACTTCCTTTTGGAACCAACGTGCCGATGGAAATTTTAATACTAAAAGTGTCTATATGTTGTACATATCAAATACTACAGATAAAAATATTGCTACTAATATCGATCATGACTGGGTTTGTAAAATAAATGCCATTAATAAGATCTGATGCTTTATGTGGCTCCTCATCACAAACAGACTTCCTACTTTGAAAGTCCTCTATGCTAGAAATATCAGTAATTCAAGGAACTGCCTCTCATGCCCTGGCATGATCGATAACAGATTACATATTTTTGCAGAATGCCTAGACGCTAAGCACATCTGGGACCACTATGATATAAACCTCACTGGACCTGATTTCAAAGATCAAATTCACCTCCTTTGCACCTCTAAAAAACACTTGATCTTAAACAAGCACTCCATTGTGCCCACATCTATTCTAACTCCAATCATTTTTTCGAATATGTGGAAAAATAGGAATACTAAAATATTTCAAAATAAGAATATTAGTAGGTTGCCTAGCACCCACCATAATATTACCTTCAGGGCCATTGAATATTATCACTTAGCCTACCCTCCTCCAAAAGTAAATAAACCTCCATCAAACCAGTCACCAGAGTACTGGCACAAACCTCCTGAAGGCATAAAACTGAACTTCGGTTGCTCGTATGAACTAAAGTCCACAAATGGTGGAATAGGGGGAGTAATTCGAGAAAACTTAGGTAATTGGGTTGTAGGCTTCTCTTGTAAAGTAAAAGCTCAAAATGCATTTCATGCAGAATTACTATCGTTGCTGCATGGACTAATTTTAGCGCAAAATAGGAATTTTAAACAACTACTGGTGGAAACTGACTCTCAGGTGCTACTTGACACCTTACATGGTAACAATCTCATATACTCACATATTTATGTTGATTGTAAGTCGATACTCCGACACTTGAAGGAGCCTATCATGAAGTACGTCCCGAGGGAGGATAATATGGTAGCAGATATATTAGCAGTATATGGAAGGAAAACGAAGGAACCGCACATGATACGCACCAGCCCTATGTTTTTTATGCATCTCCTTTACTTGTAAAAAATGCTCTTAAAAGAGATGATATGGGAACTGGATCATCTAGTTTCAGTTCCCCTATTTTGTATGGTTAAACCTTCTTAAATAATTGAATAAAACACCTTCCATTTTTAAGAAAAAAAAAAGAATTTAACTATTTAAAACAAGGTTTTTGATGGATAAATTTATGTTTCATCAAGAACACACGAACTTTGATAAATTCATGATTTTGAGTTGATTTCCACACATTTTTTAAAATGATTTTCACCAATTATTCCAAATACTTTGTATTACATACTTATGTAATAATTTTTAGATTCAAACCTTATTTTTGGAATCGGTTTTTCAGCTAGTTTGACGTATTTATTCAAATTACATGAGATGGGTGTTTATAGTTCTGGAATCTCATTGTGAATAATTGTTTGACTAAATTATGTTTTTTTGGATGTCATTCGGAAGGGAAATGCTCAAGTCTTAGATTGATTTGTTATTGATTAAGGCAAGTGACCTTCAAAACTTTGTTAAAGCTTGTAGAATCATGAACCCTCATTACTGTTTTTGATTGGATTAATGAGAATGAGGTGATGTGTTAATTGTTTCGTTAAGTTTTTGTCTATATTCTTCATTCTCGTTATGGTATCTACAAATACAAATAGAAAGCTTAGAATATACACTACAACACAATTTATAAATGAATAAAGAAGAATACGCAATAGATGAAAAAACATATGAAAACTATGACGGATTAAAAATAAAGATAATATTTTCTAATCTAGGAAGAAGATATAAGAAAATAGGTGATAATCTAAGTTTAATGTTAGAAAAAGAAACGGTAAAACTAGAAGACAGTTTAACTGCTATGATAAGGATAACAAAAGAAAATGAAGAAATAGATAGAAAAACGGAAATTGAAAAAATAAAACAACAAGTAAAAAAGGAAGTACAACAATTAGAAGAAGTAAAAAATACTAAAATAATAGAACTAGAAAAAGAACTAGCAATATTAAAAGAAATGTATGAAATTAAACAAAAAGAAAAAGAGCAAAAAACAAAATTAGTAAATGAGATAGTCAAATTTAAAGAAAAATTGCAATTACAAGATGAATTAGAAGAAAAAGAAGAAAATAGCCAAGATAATCTACCCGAAATAAGAATTGATGAAATAAATGATGATGATCTAGAACAACATTCGGAAACAAGCGAAACATATACGGAACTTTTAGCAAACATAGAAAATACAAAGGATTTAGAAATAAATACATGAGACGTAGACATGGATGAAAAACCTAGCACATCAGGAGTAAAAAACCCAAAAAATTTTAATCCAAAATATTATAATGAAAACTATGAACAATATGATAGAGAAAAAACTATATGGGATAAAAGATTGAATAAAAAATGGACACCTAAACCAATAACGGAACAACATAATTTTTTAGATTTAGACTGTGTTGCAGATATAAATAAAACAATCCAATTATGGATAGGATATATATCAAAACAATTAATAGATAACAAAATAGTAATGACAGAGGCACCAGGATATATAGAAAGAACGCTTATAGGAACAGTAAAATTATGGCTACAAAACTTATCAGATGAAAGTTTAAAAACTCTAAGAAGTAATAAAAAATCAAATGGCGAATTAGCTACTACAACTATAGAAATATTATATAAATACGAAGTAGCTATACGAAATGAATTTAGTAGTATGACAACAGAAGTAGAAGAACAGAATAAAGAAAAAATCATAAATCGAAATCTAATGACAAAATTAGCAATATGTAATATGTGTTATATAGATGAATATACATGTGCATTTAGAGAATATTATTATAAAGGAACATATAACATAGAAGAAAGTAAAGAAATAAGAAAATTATATTTTACAAAATTACCAGAACCTTTTAATTCAAAAGTAATAAAAAGTTGGAATGAAGCAGAATTAACAGACACCTTAGGAGCTAGAATAAAATTCTTGCAACGATGGTTTATGGAACTATGTGAAAAACATAAAGAAGAAATAAAAATGGAAAAAATATTAGTAAAAAACTTGGCATGTTGCAAAAATAAAACAGCACCTCAATTTGGTTGTACGGATAGGTATTATAAAAATAGAAAGAAATATAATAAAAAATACAGATCAAAATATAAATATAAAAAATCGAGAAGAAGATACTAAGTAAAAAACTACAAAACCAAAAGACCAAAAAGAATACTAACGGAATGTACTTGTTATAATTGTGGAAAATTAGGACATATAGCTAGAGATTGTAAATTACCTAAAAATTCAAAGAAAAAACAAATATCAGAAATAATAATAAACGATGAAAAATATACGCAGATAGAGTACGTAGATTCTGAATTAGAAAGTGAAGATAGCATATATGAAATATTAGAAAACGAAATGGATAACGATATAGAAATGGAATCAGATAATGAATTCTATAATATAACAAATGACTGAAACAGATATACAAATAATAAAATAAAGAAGAACATCAAGACGAAGAATCTTTAGAACAAAAAATAATAATTTTGATAATAGTATATATGAACAAATAAAAGGAAAAGAATTAGACCTAAGCGTAGCAAAAATATTCGAAATACCAACAATAAGAAATTGGTTTAAACGACAAAAAGAAGAATATTATGTAGTAAGTCAAAGAGAACATATCGTAGATTGAAAATACACCAAAAGGAAAGGCTAAAATACCAATAATAAACAAACGAATAATAAATAAAGAAATACAAGATATTAAGGCTAAAAATCCAATTAAATATATACATTTAGGAGGAACAGAAATACTAATTAAAGCATGTTTCAGAGAAGGAATAGATACACCCATAGAAATATACTTAGCAGATGATAGAATTATACAACCCATAGAAAAAAGTATAATAAGTGCGGTAAAAGGTAACCTCATATACCAAAAATTTAAATTTATAATAAGTGTTAACTACTCAGTAGCAATAAATGACAGAAATATAGATAAAATCATTAGTATTATATTGGAAAATATCAGGAATAGAACTAGCCCCGGGAAGTAAAATATTTATAGCCAGAGGTAAAAACTTATATGTTTTAACAACAAAACATCACAAACTGTGAAATACCACAAATCTCATAAAAAATGTGTACTTCAAGAAGAATAGATAAGACTCCACAAAAATCAATGGAAGAAGAAATAAAACCACATCATTACTACATAACAGGAATAATGGAACAACGAAAATATTTAATATTAATAGATACAGGACGAGAAGAAAACTATATTACAAGAGAATTAGTGACGGAAGATAAAATAATAACTACTGAACAATCATGCCCCGAACTACCGAAAGCATTAATGTATACCGAAGAAACTACAGAAAATGAAATAATCATTGGAGGAGTACAGAAAAGGAAATTTAAAATATATCAAGGAGATGAAAACATCATTTTAGGAATAAAATGGCTAGAACAAGTAAAACCATATAATCTAGAAGACAAACAGTTAACAATAAATTATGAAAATAAAAGAGTAATATAAAAAGACCTTAGTATGAAAATATACATACTTGCAAAGATAATAATAGAAGGATACTACAACAGATATTATACACCAATGATAGATACGGGAGCAGAAGCTAATATATGTAAATATAAATTGTTTTAACCAGAAAGATAAATGGGAAAAATTTAAAAAACACCGATAGTAGTGACAGGATTTAATAATGAAGGAAGCATGATTACATATAAGGCAAAAAATATAAAAGTACAGATATGGGATAAGATATTAACTATAGAAAAAATATATAACTTTGAATTGACTACAAAAGATATGCT
>NW_006238980.1:1212305-1212410 GCF_000226075.1 Solanum tuberosum | reverse complement strand
CCACACTACCACTTCTATGAATACCTCAACTACCAATGAATAATTAATTGGTATGTATTCTCTTACTTGATTTACTAGTCCTAGAAATGATTGTAATTTCTTTTT
>NW_006238980.1:1191210-1210587 GCF_000226075.1 Solanum tuberosum | reverse complement strand
AATTATTTCGTTAAGTTTTTGTCTATATTCTTCATTCTCGTTATTCATTGTTTCTTTAAGTATTGAATATATTTATATTCTATTTTAGATATATTATCTATTAATTGATCTAATTTTACGTTATCAGTTTTTGTGATATTTAGTTGTTTATATTCCGGATATAATTTGTTTAATTTTCTTCTTATTTTTCTTAACTTTCTACTATTATGTTTCTTCCTATGTTTCTCATTAACCATAGCTCTGATACCATTTTTCGGTGCGGAATTGATAGTTGAAGTATTCATAGAAGTGGTAGTGTGGTAGTTGGTAGTGTGGTAGGTGAGTAATTTATTAGGTATCTTTGGTACATATATAAATTAGGTATGTGTCATGATAATTGCAGGAAGTTGTGTAAATTTCCTTGAGTGTTGATATTGAATTGGTCGTTGATGAAATTCTTTAATAGTATTGTTGTGTCTGTAAATTGCCTGAATTTTTCATTTCCTCATTATTGTGTGAACATGCCTATTTGCGTTGGTTCTAGACACTATGATGAGATGTGTTGTGATGATGCTAAGATCAATACCACCAAGTGTCAATAATGTTGAGGTTATTACCAATGAGTTTTATTGATGCCGAAGTGGCAAGGTCATTTTCTGCGAGTGTTATGGATGCCGAGATCATTGTCGGTGGATACATGGACTATGGGTATTCCCTATACGTACCAATTGTTATTTGTCATAGATAAACTTAATTATTGTGATTGATGACTTTGATATTTTTCAGTTATAAACGTGATACCTAAGATTGACGAAACTTGATACTTGAGATTGATGAACTTGACTTTAATGCTTATGATTGATGACCTTCATGCTTGTGATTGATGAACATGATTGTTGTGCTCTATGGACTTAACAATTGTGATGTGATGAAATGTAAATGTGTATTGTGACTATGAAATGTTGTGAACTATATGTCGTGAAGTGTTACGTTGAGATGATTTATGTGCAGGTTGTAGTCGTGGCAGTTTGGTTTTGATGAAAGTAGTTGTCATTTTCTATATAGTTTTACCTTATTGATGAGTCGGAAATTTTGACTCATTAAGGGCTTATTATTTAATGAATTAGTATCCTCAATGCCTATTTTGTGTTCATAACTGATGTTAAATTGTTTATGAGTAGCAATGAAGGCTTAAGAATAAGGGAACTATAATAAAATGCAAAAAGAAGCTAAAAAATTGAAAAAGCTGAAGAAAAGGAAGACTGGAGCTCATAAAAGCCACTTTGTGACTGGGCAAGTGAGCCCATGCTCACCAAAAAGTCCAGTGAGTTGGCTCATTAACTAGGTAAATGCAGCGAATAAAAATGCACTTCGGCGATGTGCCGAATGGAACGGCGAGCTCGACCCAGCTCGCCTAAATTAACAAAGAAAAGGAAACGAAACAATAAAGGTTCACTTTCATTGGTGCTTCCCCCTACACATAAGAACAACTAGATGCAGAAGTCTAGCCAAAAGGTGAGAAGGTGTGCTTGTTGGTGGATCACCAAGTCGTTCGGTGATCCCGACTAAGTTCGTTGAGTCTGACTATGTACTAAAATTTTTGGAAGTTTTTGGAAACATATAAATTGATTATTGAAGAGAGAAAGTGGGGCCTTACATAGTTTTTTTTTTACGGATTTTTGCATACTTTGACAATACAGAATATTTTTGGAGAGGGTTTGGAGCTTAGATCTTAAGGTTTTGAAGGTTTTAGTCATAAGTTTGGCATTGAGCATTGGAGATTTTGTCACTCAGATGGAACATCCATTTGGAAATTATTTCTTGCTTTTTGTTATGTGTGGCTATACCCCCTTTCCTTAGGGGTGTGACTATGTAATCAAATACATATTAGCTTGTGGGTATTGTTAATTGCTAGTTTTACTGTTGTTTTGAAATGGGTTCAGATTTTTATTCATGTTTTCATTCATTAATTGAAGTTGCAAATTTAGTTCTAACTTTAGCACTCGATGATTTCTTGCGAAAGGTTCTTAGAGTAGAGTAAATGATTGGTAGTTGTATTGGTTTATGTCTTTACAACCCAGCTTGATAAAATGGGGCAAATTAAATAATTGGGTTGTTTTGTATTGTTAAGCTTGTTGAGGTTAGAAGGAACTCACTTTAAGCATAATGGTTGATTGAAAATGGCTATTATAGCTAAAACCCATCCTATCCGTTGAGATTCAACGACTTCAATCACCTTTTAATCACTTAGTAGGTGAAATTAGTATTCGATTGCTCACACACTCCTAAGGTTCTCTTTATACTTGTTCAAACTCCGTACTATTTATTTCCGTTAACAATTGGATACCAAACTCTCTTGATATTGATAATTGAAACCAATTGATTTAAATTATGTTACGTGTTATTTACTTCCCTTCTACAAGAATTTAGAACTCTTCCATACTTCATACTTGAATTCTTTTCCATATCACTCATTGTGGGATCGACCCCAACTTATCGTTGGGTTTATACTTGCTAGCAACCGCCTACACATTGAATCATAAAAGGTGTAGTTGAGCATTATCACTTGTTTTAGTGAGTTTCTTGTTGTGTACCTTGTTTATTCGCACTCACTCTTTTCTATGCACTTGTGTAGATTTTGATCCCGGATATGTGTTATTACCCATCTTCTATCTACATCCTAGGATTTTTGTGGATTCCTGAGAGGTTGTTGCTTATCTTCCTGATGGGTCCTCTTGTTTCTTTCAAACTTTTTATGTATGTATTAGTGGCTTGTAGATGCGACAATCAGGTTTCTGGTGTATTTGAGCTTATGTTATTATTTGTTCCTTTCTATATTTTTATTTGTATTAATGGGTTCTAGGCTTATGTGTCGTGGTGCTATTAGAGGAGTGTCATTACGTCCATTTCAGAATCTGATTATCAATTTCATTTCATGTTTACTTGGTCTTTGCCTATCATGTTTTCAGACTTATTCTTTTATTATGTCATGTTTATGTATTTCCTCATATTCAGTACATTCCATGTACTGACCCCATACATTTTCCCCTATATTATTTCATTTTATAGGTTTTGACACACATCCTTCTTACCACAGTTATATAGGATTCTATCAGCCAAACACTACTTTGGTGAGTCCTCATGGTTTGGGGACATTTCTTATGTTCAGTTCATACTTTACTTTTCTGCTTCAGATTGTTCGGGATTCTCCTAGCAACTCACTTATGTTTCGAGCCTATTTCAGACATTACTATTTCCACTCATGAGTCTGCCAAAGTTTCTAAATTTATATATATTCTTTAGTTAGGACAAACTTTTGATATTTTTGGTGTTTTGGACTATGGACCTTTGTTTCTTTCTTTAAAAAGTTGAGGCGTATGCCCGCTTTGTTTTAAAGAAAAAAGTACAACCATAATGGTGACAAGAAATGGGAATAACTTCTTAGAAGTTTTGTACATCAGATATCCATCATAATTCTAATATTTTATAATAAGATGTACATTATCTTAATCATGATACTGTTTTATGCCTTGCAAAGTCATAAATGATATTATTTTGTTGTTGAGATATGGTATCATATTTTAACAATTCTATACCTCACACAATAGGCATTAGACAATAGGTAATTGAAAAAGTAAATTAAAGATATAGATATGAGACTTTATATTTGTTGAACAAAAGGGCTAAACAATTAATGTCCTAACTTTCTTCAAGAGTTTTGCAGTATATTGAAAAACAAAATTAGGCATATGACATTTACTATTCAACTAAGGGTATGTTTGGTATGAAGGAAGATTTCTTTAGCATAGAATTATGTTATTAACTGGGGACAAAATTTTGTTTCCATCGCCTTACTGAGAGAAAACTCCCTATGACAAACCATGGGCCTTCATGTAGTGCCTTGATCATATTTTCAATATTTCTGAATTTGGCAATATAAAAGATTCAGCCCAAATCAATTAGAATGAGGGGCTCAGTGGGGTTCCATAGCTCGATCAATTTTCTTTTCGAATAGCTATGGGAGATTTTCTTCCCAAATAATTTAACTATGACTAAGTGTTTCGATGGCCTATAATTTCTCATTATTTTTCATCAGAGAAGATTATTGGCCCTTTGTCTTGTTCATTGTCAGCTTTGTTGACCATATTTATTTTGTGGTTGAGCTATGATATCATTTATTAACAATTATATACCTCCCACGATAGGTATTACACAATAGGTAATTGAAAAGGTAAATTAAAGCAATAGATATGACACTTTAAATATTGTGAACAAAAAGGTCAAACAATTAAAGTCCTTACTTTCTTCAAGAGTTTGGCAGTTTATTGAAAAAACCAATTTACGCATATGACATTTACTATTTTACTACTTCTTTGATTTTTTGAAATGCTACGAGCCCAAATGTCTCCTAATTCGGTCCTTTTTTATTTGTAAAACAGTAGCAATAAATAATGCATAAATCACTGTGGTATTTATTATATTTATGTAATATTTGAAAATTTGAAATTAATTTTTAAAGACTATTTTAAAAAAAAAAAAAAGTCATTTAACAAGGTTAGTAGAAGATATAGATCATAGAACACCTTATAATAGTTATATTTCTGTAATTTTCTTAAATTGTCATGCTATTTCTGCAAATTTTTAGAAGAGTCATAATAAAGTAGATTGTTAGCCAAAGATATAGTGCTTATGACACATTATAAACTAAATCTTTTATATCTATGTCTGCTATAAAAATAAAAAAATATAAAAATATTTAGAAGACAAATGCGCACAAAGTGCTCACCATACCGTCCTCACCTGAAGAACAGAGAGTGTAGTAGAAATAGTAGCGCTACGGGTTAAGCAGGGGTTCCAAAGAAAAAGCCTTCTTTAGGACCAAAATTTATTAAGAAAAACAAAATAATCTTGTAACAAATATTTAAGAATCTTATATAAAATATAATTAGAGGATATAAAGTAATAATACATAAAAAAAAAGTAAACAAGAATGCATTGAGATAAAGAGAGGAAACTCTCTTGTTTCTTTCAAGTATTTCTTAATTTATTCAAGTGAGTATGTGCAATGACCTATTTCGTTGTTACTGAAATATCCATTGTCAAAGCGTGGGACTGTTCATCTTTTAAGTGTTTTCGAATATAAATTTGAGTCGAGGTAGCAATGATTTTGTTTATCGAAAAATATGTAACCTTGCAACTAAGATTTGAACCATCCTATGTGTAGATAGACCCTAATCAGATGAAACTTTTTTATTCGTAGATTTTAAGATCAATTCTTTAGTTTGGAAGTACATTAAGTATGAAGTAAGGTCATACGAAACCTTTAGCACAAAGTTGAGTTGAAATCATCCTTATTGGTTCGATATAAGTTTTTCTAGGTTCAACTTCAAACGAGAACATCTCCTAGAATACAAAGAGTTACTTGACCCATAACCAATTAATTTAATGTTCTTCAAGTCATCTTTTAAATGCCACCAACCATTCATTAATACAAATACGAAGAAAAAAATTATGATCAATTTACTAAAATGTGTATATGCTAAAAAAAACTAATTATTTGTAGTGAAGGCAAGCTCTCCATAACAAACTTCTCTATGCTGAATAGCCTCTGTCTAAGGTGAGTTTCAGGAAAAATGGTTATACATATATTCAGAGGGTCATGTACCATGTCGTTACAGTGAAAGGACAAAGGCACATGATACCATATAGGTCATGACAATTGGTCAAACGTAAGTGGTTCTTTTTAGAAACTAGATGTCAAATTCACAAGACTTATCGATTAACTATTTACTAATATATACTAATTCTTATTATTTATTCAAGGGGGGTTTTTAAATGTGAATATAAATGAACTAAAGTAAAAATAAAGATAAAACAACTAATAAACAATTAACAAAGAAAAGAGAGTTTTTTCATACAATAAATGCATGAATCGATCTAGGATTATGATTTAACTAACAATCATGTTTAGCATCAATTTCATCAACTTATTTGATTATCTAGTTATTGATTTACAAGGTTAATATTATGATCATGATCTCCCGACCTCTAATCACCTACCCACGTGACATCTAACTACATAGTTGCGCAATGATAGATTGAATCCACTATGGAGCATTAAGTTGCCTTGTTGTTTCTTAACCAATAACGGTACTTAGGTATATATATATATCTATACTAGCCACAAATCAGTTCAAGAGATATGTAAGAAAATATAACGCTCCTTATATTCTACGTTCTATCCCTCTATTCCTCTCTTTGAGTTCAAGAGAATAAAATAAATTTATTCTAACAGTGATTAAGCATTTAAATACAAAGCACAAAAATATAATAATAATTAACATGATAAACAAATATGATGAATCAAGAATAACTTAACAATCATTTAATAAGTTAACATAGTCCTAGAACGAGAAATTTCACTCCACATATACATGAAGAAATTCAATAAACCATTCAAAGAAAAGGAGTACAAATAATCCAAAGAAAAAAGTGTAAATTTAATTAAGTAAGTAGAATAAAAGATGAAACACAAGTTCTATGGCCTTCACGACGGCTCATAACCCTTTCTAAGTCAAAGTTATTTTCTATGTTATATCCTCCTATCTTCAAAACTTATTATGGACTATTTATTGAGATAGAAAATCCTAAATAGAATAATTGAGTCCAAAATAAATTGAAAATTCCAAAATATAAAGGAATTGGAATTCGTGTGAAAATGTGGCCGTCTTTCAATAAATTGGTTGTGGCCTTCGATGACTGCCACGTTGCAGTGATATAATGAACAATCAATTGGCTTTCTTAATTTTTGATAGCAATCTATTATATATAAATATTAATATAATATTAAATTTAATCCATTAAATTGTGTGCTTGATTTTTTTTTATCTCGAATTTCTTCATCTTCCTGTTATTTTAATTCTAGAAATAAAATACACTATTACGCACAATCCATAAAATTTATGATAAAAAAGACAAATAAAAATACTAAATATGAAGCAAATAATAATTAAAAATATAAATTTTTAGTCTCACGTACGAATCATAGAGTGAGATACAAAGGCGATAATTCTATTGGGGTTTATATGTACCTGTATCTATGTTTTGAGGTAATTGCTTAGCTTGTTGAGCTTTATTACTCTTTTGTTGATTTATTAATTGTGTATTCTAAATTTTAATTGTGTGACATGTGTTGTGAGTCCAGTTAGGAATTATGTTGTGATGTGTAGTAGGTAGTTTCCATATACTATTGGTCGATATGGGAGGGATGTAGAATTATTGACATAGTAGGAGAATATTTGTGGTGTACATGGTGGTATTGCACGTCTTCTATCTGTCAGTTGGGTTACCTTGTTTTTGCTATTTATTGGGTAATATTATTGTTTTAAATTAAAGAATCTTTTTTGTTAAGCCATTTATCAAAGGTGACAGAGGGTGTTATGTATTGTAAGGATTCCATGATGAATGTGGTATATCTATGTTATGTTGTGTGATCTAATCTTTGTCGATCAATGATGTTTATCAATACGTGTTATATACTAATACTATTATTGATAAAACCTTCTTTGGATGCAGATATATGGCCGATTGATTTGAAGTCTATTATATGGAATGACTCGTGCTAATTAATTTACAACTTTTGCACCTCTCTTTCCAATCATAAGTTGTATCTTTTTGGTCTTACTCTATTAAGAAGCTTTTATGCATGTCTAGACTAGGTCTTGAAAATTGTTTTGTTTCGTTCAATTTATTTACTCATAAAATTATCTCATATTCATTAAAGGGAAAGTGTTCAAAAATGTCCTTAACGTATTTAAAATTGTTCAAAAATATCATCTTTCCACCTAAATGCCCCTTAGTATTTTCTTTAGGTTAAAAAATGTTTAATAGTTAACAAAAATATTACATAAAAATTAACTAAACAAGTGGCTATTTCGCATTTGTCCAAGTAATTTTTTACCCAAGAAAAAGATCCCACCCCATCAAACACCCGAACCAAATATTGGTCCACTAAAGGAATCTACTTATTTTTTTTTTACATGAATGCTCTCAATGTGAAGAAAAATTTAGTTCAAATTTAATTTTCCAACTATTTATGTAATTTTATTCCTGATATCAATTGCCTCGGTGAGCACATATTCACTCGTACTTTTCCATTGCACCGATAAATTGGGATCTAGGTTATTTGAAAAGAGATGGGAAGGCGGAGTTGAACTTGGTGAAAAACATGAGGTTGGATTTAGAGTTCGTTATTGAGTTTGAGTGGTCAGATTTTTTACGAAGAGAGAAAGGTAGCAAGATCTACTTGTTCCTCTACCAAATGAAATGCACTACTTTTATCATAGTTCTAAAGTTATTTTTGTGTTAAAATAGAGAAATAATCTGCTATGTAATGTTTTAAATTGTTTAAATTAAAAGCTTTTTATCCTTATTGAGAAAATATCATAAATACTCATTTAACTATAACAGTAGGTCTAAAATGGTCTCTTAACTATACTTTTGTCGTATTTAGTCCTTGTCATGACCCAAAATCGTGATGACACTTGTCTATTCCCACCAAGACAAGCCAGCCTCAACCCAACGAAACAAAAAAAAAGAGGAAAGATAAAGCAAGAACAAGAAAAAATCGGAAAACTTATTCATTCTATTAACCCCTCAAAACTTGGTTGTCACATGTACAAACCACTAATACATAAAGTGCAGGATTATGAAATAAGTATAAGTCTCAGTCTCAAGTCTTTGTTTCTCTAATAGAAAAAGCGTATGAAGAAGAACTAGAGGTCCCGCCGGGATGAAAATCAGCTACCTCTCAACAGTTCTTTGGCAAGCCTCGGGAATAAGAGAAGAAGATACATCACATGGTACCGGAATTGGCCTACACAAATGTAGAAGAAAGGAGTGAGTACCAATAACGCGGTACCATGTAAGCAACCTAATAAACAAGTAAACTAGCTAAAATTTGAATACTCTTTTAATCCCCAACTGAACCTCTTAAAACTACAAACTACATTGAAATCATCGCAACCTAATTGTTCTAAACAACAAAACTCACAAGGCTCAATAATCACATTACAATAGTCACGATTCAACAACAAACATATAATCAAACTCTTACAGGAACCATTTTGTCTTTGTCACAATATTACTCGTTGAAACCATTTTCCATTGGCGTTATATCATATCACTATCCAGAACCATTTCTCATTGGGTTTTTATAACTAGCCAGAACTATTACGCATCGGCTTTATTTCACTTGCCGAAACCATTTCCCATAAGCTTTATATCACTGGCCAGAACTATTTACCATCGGCTTTTATCAATAGCAAAAACCATTTCTCATCGGCTTTATATCACATGTCTCACCACAATGTACAACAATTAATGCACAAAAGAAAGTTTACACCATAAGGAGGAGACATCAATACAATCCATTCAAGTCCACATTTATGATATCAAAGCATTTCATCAATATGTCGAATAGGGGCCAAAATAAGGCAATTCATAAAACAATATGATTAACATATAGCCTTTTCTTTAATCCCCTTTTTATTTATAAATATTATTTAAGTGAAATGGTAAACCCTTCACTTCATTCACATTACTCCCAATACACACATGGTTGATTTCAAGTAGGGCATAATTTCTTTACTTTTTGTGTTGATTGGTTAAAACCCCTAGATCTAGGGGATGGTCTATTGGGTTAGGTGTTGATTTAATGTAGTGGGAATCATGCTATTCTCTTTTTTGGTGTTGTTTCTACATGAATTTAATCTAATTATTATGGGTTTAACTGATTGGTTAAGATTGCAAACTTAATTTCTACTTCTGATCTCTCGTTGATGCACAAAATAGATTAATTGGAGTGAGTAATTAGTTACATACTAGAAAGTTAGGTTTGATATTTGTAGCTTGCTTGAAAGAGAGAGGTTATGGGTCGGAAACTAGTTGCCCTATCCTTGAAAGAGAGGATAAAGTAAGGTATTGGGTTGTTTTAGACTGACATATTGATGAGATCGAAAGGAGATTTGATGTGAGGCCAAAAATATATATTTTTAATCATTATTTGCCTCCCATTTATTATTTATATTTTCTCATTTTGAGCATTGATTTTATGGATTGTGCTAATTGTGTATTTTATTTGTAGGATAAAATTGATATAAACATAAAGAAGTTTGGAGCTAAAATGAATTAAAGATGAAAGGTTGAAGAAGGAAATTAAGCATGAAGCTTTATGGATTAGATTGAATATAATAATGTATAAATATATAAGGTGCATATTGTTGCAAATTGCGAATTGCAAAGGGAATTACTACCACGTGGCAGCAAAGGAAGACAAGAGTGCAAATTGAAGAGCGGCTATAGTCTTTCACGCGTACATGAATTCCAATTTCTTTTGGTTTTGGATTTCTAATTTGATTTGGACGCAGTTATTTTATTTAGGGTTTTCTATATCTATAAATAGTCCATATAAACAATTATTTAGGGAAGGGAAGAAGAGATCAATTAGAGGGCATCAACGTATAAAGTTGTCAATAGTTTTTAGAGTTTTTTTCTTCTTCTTATTTTCTTAGACATTATTGTAAACTTTGTTTTTGGTCTTTTGGAATTATTTTGTAAACACTTAGCAATTTAATTTCCGAAAGTTGGTTCATGCAATTCCAATTTGGTTTTCAATTCAAGATTTTGGTTTTCATCTATTCTAATTGTAAGTTCATGATTTCTTTTAACTCAATTATGAATTGTGAACTCTCAAGCATGAGCAGCTAAATCCAGCACTAGGGTTGTGGGAACCATGCACAATTAATTAAAAAAGTATGAATAATAATTAAGTAATTCTTGAATAGTGTTTATGCATGTAATATGAATCTTTTCGTTTAGCAGTCTTTATAGCGGGTGCGCAACGTTAGAACTCGCCTCGTTTCTACTTGACCTTACCAAGGTGGTAATGAATGAGAAAATTATTTAACAACAGAGATTTAGTTAAGGATTTGCTGCTATCTAATAGTCCCACTTTAATCAATTGAAGTGTGGGTGAAAACCCAACTAAATTGACACGATGACTAATTTGGGGTAAAGTTAAGGGTTAGTAAAGCACACATTCATAAATTTACCAAGTCGCGAGTGGAAGTTCCTATGATGAATACCAGTCACTTAGGGATACATAACTTACCAACGTTGAATGTTAAATATTAGGATAGGATCAGTGTTATTAGGATTACTATGTTAAGAGCTTGTGGGGAACACATATACCCTAGTTTTCATCTTATATTGATATCTCAAATTGTGAATCTTTTTTACTTGTTACTTAATCGTATAAATCAATAATGTATTACTTTTAAGTTATCAAACCCCCATGTTTAATTTTCTCGAAAATAGTTTGACTAAAAAGAAATAATTGTGAGTAAGCTTAAGTCTGAACCATATTCCTCGTGGGATCGACCCCAACCTACAAGTTGGGCTCTTTATTTGGCAACAACCGCTTATACTTCTTTTGCGAAGTTTAATTAGGGTGTATCAAATTTTGGCGCCGCTGCCGGGGAATAAGGCTTTTAGATTAAACTAACTACATTGTTGAACTTTAGTCAAGTATTTCCCGAATTTTACATTTTTGTTTTTGTTTTGTTTTCTACAGGTTTCAAATCTAGTGTATGCCAAGTACACGGAGTCGAGGCGAACCCTTGACCCCCTACGATTCTGAATTGAGGAAAATGGCTAATCAGGGAGTACACAATAATCCAATCGGAGAGGGTCAAGGAGATGGAATTGGATTTCAACCTCTTGGAGTTGTTCATGTGCCCACTCAGGTTCAAGGTGATCGTCTAATAAAAAATGCAGAAAGGGTGCAGAATCCGCCAGCACCAAGGTTTCGTGATCACTACAGGGTTGACTATGATGCGGTTGGATCAGATGGGCCTATTGTTCTTCCTTACATTTGTGATAATCAACAGTCTTATAAAAATGCTTACATCGATATGGTTGTTTGTTTGGTTGGCTTCAGAAGATCCATATGCTCACATGGCTAAACTGTCAAGTGTCTGTAAGAGTTGTGTAGGACGACCAGAGTTGGATATGGATGTCATAGGGTTAAGAGTATTTCCACTGTCGTTAATCGGTGATGTTGTTGTGTGGTTTTTTGAGTTGCTATACAATTCGATCTATACATGGGACCAATTACATAAGGTGTTCATAGCAAGGTATTTTCTGGCGTCCAAGAAATTAAATCATAAGGATAAAGTGAATTACTTCACAGCACTACCTGGAGTGTCGGTAAGAGGTTCTTGGGTTAGGTTCACTGGGTTCATGAGGAGTGTTCCGAATCACCACACAGATGATGAGTCATTTAAGGAGTACATCTATAGAGGACAAAATGAAAATGGAAGAGTTGTGTTAGCTACTATTGCTGGAGGATCATATAGTGAGTGCACTTTTGAGGAGATCGCTGAAAAACTTGAGAGGATTTCCCAAAACAATAAAGCATGGAGCACTAGAAAGGCAAATACTGGTAGGAGCACGTTCGCTGTCCAAACTGCACCAAATCAATCTAATGATGACATTCGTGAAGATATGTCTCAAATAAGGACGGAACTTGGTTTGGTCTTAAAACATGTGAGTGGAAATGCAGAAAAGGTGAATGCGGTAAATTATCTTACTAGACCTCTACCACCACCACCAGTTGAAGAGTACTACTATGAGGAGGATGCGAACTGGGTCAATGATAAGACGGGGGGTTTCTGAACCAACGCTCAAGGTTCAAACTCAAATAATTGGTGCCAAGGTCAAGGAAACCAAGGTTGGAACTATGAAAACTACAACCGTGAGGGAAATTATGTTTGTAATGGAAATTTCAATTGTGATAACAATTACAACTGGAACAATTATTGTAACATGAATTATAAGGTTGGACCCTACATTCCCCTTGGTAATAAAGAGGCTGGTAATAGTATGACTCACATTAAGGATATCATGCAGAAAATGATGAAAAGGTTTGACGATGCAACATATGAGAATGTGAAATAGATGCGTAATGATTTGTTTGAAATTAGTTAGAATGTTGATGCCCATGCAGTGTCATTCTAGGAACTTGAACAACAGTTTAGTCAGTTGTCTGGTATTGTGAATCCACACCAACCTGGCACACTTCCTAGCAACTCCATCCAGAATCCAAAAAATGATAGGCATTGTATGGCAATCACGACTAGTGGAGGAAACCCGACTATTGATCCCCCCATGTTGTCTGAACTAACTTATGAATTGTGAACTCTCAAGCATGAGTAGCTAAATAGACAACTAGGGTTATGGGAACCATGAGCAATTAACAAAGTATGAATAATAATTAAGTAATTTTTGAATAGTGTTTATGCATGTATTTTTAATCTTTTCGCTTAGCAGTCTTTCTAGCGGGTGCACAACGTTAGAACTCGCCTCGTTCCTTCTTGACCTTACCAAAGGGGTAATGAATGAGAAAAAGATTTGACAAAAGAGATATAGCTAAATAATTTCCTGTTATCTAACAGTTTGACTTTAATCAATTGAAGTGAGGGTGAAACCCAACTAAATTGACAAGATGGCTATTATATGGTAAAGGTAAGGGTTAGTGAAGCACACATTCATAGATTTACCAAGTCGCAAGTGAAAGTTCCTATGATGAATACAAATCACTTAGGGATACATAACTTACTAGCCTTTCATGTTAAACACTAGGATAGGATTACTATTATTAGGATTACTGCGTTAAGAGCTTGTGGGAAACACATATACCCTAGTTTGAATCTTATATTTGATATCTCAAATTGTGAATCTTGTTTACCTGTTACTTAATCATTTAAATCAGCAATTTGTTACTTTTAAGTTACAAAACCCCCCTATTTACTTTTCTAAGAAATAGTTCGACTAAAAAGAGATAATTGTGAGTAAGTTTAAATCTAAACCATATTCCTCGTAGGACAAGTTGGGTTCTTTATTTGGAAACGACCGCTTATACTTCTTTTGGGAAGTGTAATTTGGGCGTATCAAGATTCTATGCATAGACTTTTTGAGGTAAAAAGATGATTAACGTCAATGAAGATGACTTAGCCTATTTATAACTGCTCATCACTGTACAGAAACACAATTCCCCTATGTTAGATTGACTTCCAGTCTCCACACCCCTAGATTGCTTATTAACTATTGATTTTGTTTAATTTTTAGTTTAATTTTTGATAATTGATAACCAAAGCTTTCTATTAAGTTGGTGGTTCCATCAATTCAATTGTTCTTTCTATTACAAATGAGCTGAGTTAAAATCTTTATTTTTCTATAAGGAATCCTCTACAACACACCATTCCCTGTGGGATTTGACCCCAACTCTTCGTTGGGTTTTTTACTGACAACGATCGCTTACTCTTTTAATTGGTTTTGGAGGGTGATTTGAGCATTATCAATATCCAAAATGGCCATAGGCTTATGTACAAAAGATAAGTCGGGACTTAAGTCAAATGAATCAAGAGAAAGTACATGGGAATCATTAGACAAGTACATGAACACTAGAGCTTGAACTCTCGACTCTGGGTTGTCAACAATCTTCTTAGGGTCATACCGACCTGCTTCATAGCATCTCTAAGAAATTATGTAAATGGACAGTCCATCTAAGATGAATCAAGCAATTCGATCAAAGATCTTCATCGCCTACAATACACCGCTTGAATGGGACCATCAAAATATTGGAGTGATAAATGTTGTTGTAGGCAAACTCTACTAAGGGGAAATGCCGATCCAAACTAGCACCAAAATCGATCACACAAGCTCGGATCATGTCCTCTATAATCTCAATCATCCACTCAGACTGTCCATATGTCTAAGGGTGAAATGTTGTACTCATAACTAACTGGGTACCCAAGCCAAGTTGTAATGTTTTCCAGAAATGGGAAGTATTGGACAAACAGCCTCGATCAGAAATAATTGAACAAGTGACTTCATGTTGTCGCAAAATTGACTGATATAAAGCTCGACTAACTTCTCTGTTGTATACTTAACTCGAGCCATAATGAAATGGGTAGACCAGGTCAGCCTGTCAACTACGACCCAAATGCATTCATTACCACCCACGGTGGTCGGTAGTCCCACAACAACGTCAACAATGATCTGTTCCCATTTCCAAGTAAAAACATGCATCCTATGAGATATACCTCTAGGCCGTTGGTGCTCACACTTGACATGCTTACAAGTCAAACACCTCAAGAAAAATCCGCAATATCCCTCTTCCTTCGAAATTACCAATAGTGCTAGCTCAGATCATGATACATCTTCGCCACCTTAAGTGGATGGAATATCTAGAACAATGGGCCTTCTCAAGAACAAATCTAGTCAACTCTCCCACCATGGGCACAAAAATCCTGACCCTAATCCTCAAGACACCATCAAAATTAAGGACAAACTCCTTGGCTTCTCGTCTTATCACTTTGTCTCGAATGAGACATAACTTTTTCTCATTAAAATGGCACTCACAGCTCAACTCAACTCAACTAAGTAAGAATGAGCCTCTATAAAATCAATCAAATCACCCATCTCCTCGATAATCTGTAACTAGACAAGACTATTGTCTAACCTCTATTCATCTCCAGCCAATGGTCCTCCTCCAGACTATTAGCGGTAAGACTTCCCATGCTACAAGTCTTCCTACTTAAAGCACCGGCCACCACATTGGCCTTCCCTAGATGATACAAGATGGTGATGTCGTAGTCCTTTAGTATTTCAATCAATATACGTTGCCTCAAGTTCAAATCCCTCTGACTGAAGATGTACTTAAGACTCCAATGATTCGTGAAGACTTCACAATGAACCCTATATAGATAATGTCACCATAGCATAACCACAAATACCATGAATGTCAGTTTTAAATAATGAGTAGGGTAGTTCTTCTCATTAGTCTTCAACTGTGTAGAAGCATACCTTATCTTTCTTCATCAGAACACAACCTAATCCGACTGCAAAAGCATCGCAATAAATAATGATGTCTACACACATCCTGGTAAAGTCAAAACGGGAGTTGAAGTAAGACAAGGTCTTGAGTTATTGAAGGCTCTCCTCACACTCATCAGATCACTTGAATCTCAAACTCTGCTGAGTTAATCTGGTCAAAGAAGATGCAATAGTTGAGAATCTATTCAAAATTCATCTGTAATATCTAACAAACTCTGGATCTCAGTTACTAACATAGGTATGGTCCAATTCCTAATTGCCTCAATCATGGTTGGATCTACACAGATACCTTTCTTGGACACCACGTGTCCAAAAAATGCCACAAAATTATGCAAAAACTCACACTTTAGAACTTCGCATAAATCTTCATTTCCCTCAATCTCTTGAGTACGATCTCTACTCATTGATCGTGATTATCCTCAGTCTTGGAGTACACCAAGATGTCCTCAATGAAAACTATCACGAAGGAATCTGGTTAAGGTCGGAACACCACGTTCATCAACTCCATAAACGCTACAGGGGCATTAGTCAAACTGAAAGACATCACAAGAAACTCATAGTGTCCATAACAGTTCTTAAAAGTTGTTTTAGGTATATCTAATACTCTAATCTTCAAGTGATGATAGTTGGACTTCAAATCTATCTTAGAAAACATATATGCACCTTAAATCTGATCAAACAAGTCATCATTATGAGGAATAGTATACTAGTTCTTCAATTTAACTTGTTCAACTATTAATATTCGAACACATCCTCATGGTTTCGATTTTCTTCCTCACAAACAACACAGGAGCACTCCATGGAGAAACACTTGGGCGAATGAACCCCTTGCTCAACCTATCGTGCAATCGATCCTTTGATATCTTCAACTTAGTTGGAGTAATTTGATATGGAGGAATGGAAATTGACTTGGTGCCTAGCTCCATGTCAATAGGAAAATCAATATCTATGTTTGGAGAAACACCTCAAGGGTCAATGGGAAACACATCTGAAAACTATCAAACTACGGGCACATAATCCATGAGAGGTGGCTCACACTAGTATCCCGAATGAAAGCCAAATAGGATGAACACCCTCTATCAACCAATCTTTATGCTCGAATGAAGGAGATAAATTTTCTAGGGTAAGAAACACTAGCACCCGTCAACTGAATTATCATGATGCCCGACATTGCTAAATTCACGGATTTAGCATAACAAAAGAAAATAACATGATGTAGGGAGAGTCAATCAATACCCAAAAAAATCAAAGTCTACCATCCCCAAAATGATCAAGTCTGGCCAAAAAAACAAGACAAGATCAATTCACTCAATCCACCACTAAGGCTCACCCACTAGTGTAGAAACATGAATAGTCACATCCATGCAATCATAAATCATATCAAACTTAGGATAAATATCGGTAGACACATACGAGAAAGTCAACCCCGGATCAAACAATACAGACGGAGGTCGATGGAAATCTAGGATGATACTTATAATCATAACGTTAAATGACGTAGCCTCAAGCCTTCCTAGAAAAACATAACACTCGCCTTCTCGGCCACCTATAGTTTTAGTAGAACACCGACCTCCACTATGTGGAGCTTTAGCAACCTTACAAAAAGTCCTTCTGCCTCTACCATGTTGGCCTTGCCTTAACCCATAGTTGGAGGCGTTGAATCTCTAGCAGAAGTAACTGAATAAGAATGTTGGGGTCCAAAGTGAGTCTATTGAGTATACGGTCATATCAAATGACTTGGATCATTACAAGTATAATATGGCCTAAGAACAGAGAACTATTTTTGCGAATTGGACGGGCTCTCATGGACACCTTGACCTAAAAACATAAGATACTCAAGCTCACTGCCTACTCTCAGCTGCTGGCATAGATGCATGAACCAGTGCATGACGCTAAAAGTAGCTACTACCTCAAAACAAGTATTTTCCTCTATATGACACATAAGAAAATTAACAGGAAGAACGGGCGCTCTTGGGCACCCCAAACTCCTCTAAAACAATCAACTTTGCCTTGTTGGTGGTACTCACATTTAGCAAGAAGGACGCCTCCTCTATGGCTGCTCTCAACACATAAGATCTAATGGAGAAAATCAACCCTCTAAAAAACCCATGAACTCTCTCTGCCTCATACGGAACAATAGAAATACAATCCCTAGAAAGCTCACAAAAATGGACCACATATCTCAAATCCTCAAACCTTAGTTTACTCTCCTCTCCCATGCTCCAAGGACTGAAACGGTTTTGGAAAGCACTAGAGAACACATCCCACTCTGTGGGAGGATATTCAACTAGTCTAGACCTCACTAAAGTCCTCCACTATTCTTTACCGCGTGCATGAAGTTGAAGTGAAAGAAAATGAGCACCACAAGCATTCATTATACCTACTGCCTCAAACATCTCCTAGCACCAATATCTGGGGTGGTTTTATTTTCTGAACTAGGTGGTTTAATTTTCTAAAAACTCTTATAACACTACTAAGAAGTCTTAGTGAAAATAACTTCAAGAGCAATTTGTGCACTAATATCTGGTGCATTAACCTCTAGTGGATGACCCACCCAATCAAGGATAATCAGAGCCTAATGTTGCTGACCTAGGTCTTCATCCCTACCCTCATCTGAGAACCCAATGGTGTACCTTTGGATTTCGGGGCTGAACTTCAAATCACACTTCCGCTTGTTCTTGGGAGACGCCGTCGACTTTTTTCCTCTTCTTTTCGCACTAAGTTGGGTGATTTTTTGGAGAATGAGGGTTTTGGGTATTTTCTAACTAGATTATTAGGCTTAGACCGAGTAAAATAGTGTAATTTAAGCATTAAACGAAGTAGTTTAAGTACCAAACACATAGGGGAAAAGAACAATGCAACCCTTACTTAAATGATGCCGAAGTGGCTTCAAGACACGCTTCACGGGCCATCATGATGACTAAGGCCCGCGTAGCAGCTCGTGAAAGATGTGATGCTTATCGTGACAAACGACACTATCCTATGATATGAGTGTCTACCATCGTCAATAATATAGTAACCCAACCGAGGGTTGGGGTCGTGTCCCAAGGGAGCGGTTTTGAGAGTTAATAACCAATTTGAATTTCATTCAAGTTAGTCGTAGTTAAAGACATTTGCGATAAAAGACATTGTAAATGTAAAAGAGGTGACACAAAAGTGTCAAATATCAAAAGGGGTTTTTGTAACAAGTACTAAAACAGCAAAATAAACAAGAAAATCAAGTATGGGGAAAGGTTCTTGGGATGTGACCGCAATACAAGTTGAGATAAATTGTTGGGTACATGCTTTCGATCGAAGATTTGCAAAATAATAGTGACTAGGCTAAGCTTTAAATGGAAATAAGTTCCCTCTCGGGCAACTTACACCGTTTCAAATGCGTTCCTCTCGGACACCCATTTGCCGCATGAAGACCAGCCTACGCCTTACCCCACTCACTCTCTC
>NW_006238980.1:1183239-1191071 GCF_000226075.1 Solanum tuberosum | reverse complement strand
GGAGTGGTTTTGAGAATTAATAGAAAAATAAAGTTTAGCTCTAATTAGTCGTAGCTAAAGACATTAACGATTAAAAACATTTTAAATTAAAAGGGGAGACAAAAAGGTGTCAAATATCGATTGGGGTTTTTGTCACAGGTAGTAAAAACAGTAAAATTAAACAAGAAAATCAAGTATGGGGAAAGGTTCTTGGATTGTGACCGCAATACAAGAAGAGATAAATTGTTGGGTACATGCTTTCTATCGAAGATTTGCAAAATAATAGTGACTAGGCTAAGCTTTAAATGGAAATAAGTTCCCTCTCGGGCAACTTACACCGTTTCAAATGCGTTCCTCTCGGACACCCATTTGCCGCATGAAGACTAGCCTATGCCTTACCCCACTCACTCTCTCGAGCTGAGTGTTAGGATATGGGACTAGGGCTCACCCTCTCGGGTTGGACCTCATGTCGACCCACTCCTTATGCCATCAGTCTAGTGGTTTTGGTTTCACGACCTCCCTCTCAGGCAAGCCAAAAATACATGGGTGGCTTTGTATTTGCAACTACAAACCCTTTAGATTAAACCACAACCACTAGGTGAAATCACCATTAAAATACATCTAACCTATCAGCAAGCAAGACCCAACAAGAATATCAACCCATATTTGCTAAATCACACCCCAAGAATGGGGGTTTTTAGCCACACATCAAGAAATAAGAAATTATACCTAACAAGATAATGGAATCAACTGGGTATAAGAAAATAAACCTTGAATTAAGCAAAGGAAAGTGAATAGAAAAGACCCACTTTCAACTTGGGGAAGAAGAACTCATTTCTTCAAGTCTCCACAAAACCCTCCCCAAACTTGAGAGAAAAATATTAGCTAGAATATGTTCTAAAGTGAATAATAATAATAATATGTTCCACTCCTCTCCCCTCTTTTTTAAAATCTAATTCTAAATAGTATTTATAGTTTTCACAGATTGTGCTGCGGAGAATTGTTCGGGGACATTAGTCCAGATCACCGATGAACTCGGCGATCCACCTTTTGGTCAGCTCATCGCCTTCAGTGTCTTGCCTTTAGCATCCTCGCATTCTGGATCATTGGGTGGTACAGTGCTTCTTTGCGGAACTGATCGGCGACCCGCCGACTTGTAACGACTCAAGAGCACCCCTTAGTCGTTACCGGCGTATTCGACCTCGAAAAGGTCTTACACAAGCCCTTAGCATTCATCATAACATGTATCATAGAATAAAATCATGGAAAATTTAAAACTTTTACTTTAGAAGTTCAACTTCACTTCTTATATGAAAAATATAATCTAACTTCGTCACAATGCACCATCTAGACATAGAAGTATCGAAAATGGGATTTAGCCCTTACATCAATAAGAAGTCTTGAAATTAGGCACTACAACAATGTCTTTCAACATAAGCAAAGAACTAAACATAGAAGCTAGATCATAGGGTCTTGTCCTCGGACTTGAGGACTCACCAACATGGGGAAGCAACTCCAAGTGTTTTGAGAAGTAAGCTTGAATCCTCAACGGCCCGAACCTAAATGTTTGGGGAAAAGGGAGAAAATATGGGTTAGTACAACACACGTACTAATTATGGCTACTATGCATAAAAACCATTGAAACATGCATAAAAGGACATTTAGTCAAAACATGCTTTTTATTAAGTAAATCCAATATGAACACAAAGTAAGCATCATAGTCCAACCCAACATAATATTATCTCAACATGTCGACAACCCAAGCAATACTATTGCAATGCAAAGAATAGAACCCCATAACCCTATTCAAAGCCAAGTATCACATTAAGCAACCTACTTCATGCATACGTTCATAAGATCATAATTCATCATAACCTACCATATTCATAATGATCATACCTAACATAGCTTCAACATACATAAGTCATAATCGTCATAATCATAAGAGAACACTACTACAACCATCTCTTAGGATCTCACAAGTGCAATGTGCGAGAGAAGTCTCATACCCTCCCTTACACTATGTAGAAACCCTTAAGAAAGCCCCAATAAGAGTTCACATCTTTCATACCTTCATTTGCTTTTAAATTAGGGAAATATTGCAATAACCGACATAGACCATGAGAGCTACATGGAATCCGGTGTTCTACTCCCACACCAAAAAGAGAGGGTTAACACTTACCTAAGGTGTAAACATTCGTACATAGCTATCTAGGTGGATCCACTAAGCTAGAGTCCTATGTGGGCACATAGTTAAGGGTCAAGGAGATTGCTTCTAGAAACCCTAACTTACTAAATGTGGGGGTTTCCATCTCATGAGACAACACATACCGTGGGTAATATGAACTTGTTAAACGTGAGGAAACCCATGTGGGGAGCCGGACTTACTAAACGTGAGACCCCTATCTCATTTACATGCCCTTTCAATGCTAAGCATCTAATTCCCTTTTGTAATCATCTTTAGCCATCACATAAGTTCACATTAGCCTTTACTAGACTCTTATGTAGACATCTTACCATAATAGCTCATATGTGTTCATAAGTGAGTAACAATCATTTCACTTTAGAAACACATAGCAAGTGAGTAAACCTTTCACTTTACATTACACTACAATCATAAGAACTACCTTTCAATCATATAGCAATCATACCAGAACATACATACATACTTCATAGCTAATTCAAGTGCAGAGGATTAAGGATGAGGAAACTAGGTCATCAACACCACAACATACTTCAATTACCAAATAATTCATAACCAATACATAAAACAGGGTAATTCATGAAGTAATAACATAATCAACATGACATATTCCCTTCATAGCCTTTAAGGCTTCATTCAACGACTCAACCCTAATTTCATAGAAATTATACATAACCTAGGGTAGAATCATCATACAAACATGAATTACATAAAATCACATTTAATTCATAGCTTTCAATCAATATCCAAGACAAACTAGGGTTAGAATTAGGAAAAGAAGGAGAAACATGGGTTTCATGGGGAATTCTTCAAGAAACCACCAATACAACAAAAAATCATTCATAATTGTTCATATAACATCAATCAAAGTCAGTTTATAACATCAGTTTCACTTTAGAAAGAAGCCCCACGTTTTTGGATTGAAACCTAGAAATTGGAGATTTTGAAATTCATCTTGAAGGGGCCTCTTGGGGAAAGGAATCCAGAGAGTGATAAGCAACCATACCTTATTGATGAATTAACCATGAAAATCCGAATTGAAACCTTCGAGAGTTGGTCTTCTTCTTGAAGCTCCAATCTTCTTCAATGGAGTTCTTGAGAAGAGAGAGAGAGTAGAGAGAAGGAGGAACTTTAGGTTTAGATCTTTGGGGTTTTGTGTTTGAGTGATAAAAGTGAGGTAAATTGACTTAAAAATCATTATATACATGTCCCCTAAAGTACCCTAAATACCCCTCACTTAGTTGGACTCTTTAATGGAGTAAACATCAATTTCTAATTTCTGCATTTTCGTCGCGGAACAAATCCGCGACGCGGAGCTGTTCCCTGAAAATATTTGGAATTAATTTTGAGACAGTAGAGTCCGCGACATGACCGCATCGATAACTACACTTTTTCTCCTTGGGGGAGCTAGTCCGTGACGCGCACTTCTTCCCTCTAAGTGCAATTTGCAAGCTGCCTTGGCAGCTTGCTTGGCCAAGGTTGGGGTCCTCCTCGGGGCCCCTTAGGGTGGCCCCGGGGAATCGTATTCGAACCTTTTGACCCTATAAACATATATTTACCTAATTTAAACCTTTTTACAAGATTATACCATCATACGACACTCCCAAACATGACCAAAAACTAAGGACACACTAGAACACATTCTTCTCTAGTTTCTGGACGTCGTGGTCGTTTCTTGACGTTTAGACTTTTACTCTTCCAAACCAAGTCAATTACATTAATTTAGGTTTAGAAACATCATTTTAACTATTTTAAGTCATTATTCATTAGGTGAGGCTCTAACTTAAGTCATAGAATTTCCGAGGTGTTATACGACTGCTCCTTTCCTTGCCTTTTGATCCACTTCCTTCAAGGCTTCGCGTACTAGAACGAACGGCGGCTCATGTCGTTTAGGCGACTCACCAAGTTAAACTCGGCGATCCACAGGATTCCATTTCTTGTTCTTTTCAGCCCTATTATTTGTTCCGTTTTGCGCCTAAGTGTCCATGCTTCCACTAAAACTTCAAATACCTGAAACTTCAAAATTTTAATCAGGTATTGAGGTAAAAAAAAGCATTCAAGGACACTATTTCCATTAAAATAAAAGCCCTAAATGAGTCCAATTTGTGGACTCATCACGATGCCCTGCGCGGTAGGGCTTCCTTAAAACGAGAATAACTTTTTACTTCAAGATTGGATTTTAGAAAGCTCGGTAGAGTTGGAAAGAGGATCCAATTATCTTTAATTTGATAGGTGATGCGCCACCTAAATAATTTTGTGATAAAAGATATTACCATTCAAAGTTGACCAAAAACTTGAAGGATGACATGTTCCCTCCACGGTCCACTTCACGGACCGTGTGTGTAACACCTTGCCATTTGAAAGAACTAGAAAGAGTTGGAATTGGAAATAGTCATTTTAGGAAAGAATGAAAAATCTGGAAATTTGTTAAGTTATGTTAAGTTTAAGTTTTGGGTCAATTTCAAATGACCATAACTCCTAGGTCATGATGAGTTAGGTGTGCTTCTAGATATCGTAGGAAAGATCTTGGAATTATATTTCCAACTCTGCCAAGTTTGCACGATTCGGAGTTGGTATGACTGAGATAGGCCCATTTGAAGTTAGGTTGTTCAAATAAGGAAAGTCTAATCCGAATTTTGGAAGGGTAGTTTGGTCTTTTCCTTACCCAATTAATTTATTTCATTTTTAGTAAGTTATGTGGGGTCTAAACTAAGTTAGTTCAGTTTATGCAATTAAGAAATATTCTAGGGCTTTGAGAGAACAGAAAAGAGGAGAAAGGAGAAGAGAAGTTCAAGATTCGTCAAGTTCTTGCGATTTTTGGTTGTGGAGTTCGCCAAGGATTCAATCCTATGAGGTATGTGAGACTTTCATAGCATAGGTTCATTCACCCACGCTCCAAACATGTTTGTTTCAGCGGAATTTGTTCTAGAATGTCGAAAGTATGATGTTCTTGAAATTGGCTTTAGTTCTTGAGATTAGATGGGATTGTTGAGTTTTTGATGGAATCGTGTCCATTTTAGAGTTGTTTTGAGTTAGAATCATGTGTACATATACTGGGTATCTGAAACTAAAGAGGAATTGATAAAAAGAATCGAATTAGGGGAATTGGGGGTGAGAAAACGAAGAAGGAAAAAGTCGAGTGGGTTTCGGCATACAAGTCCGCGTTGCAGACTTGTTCCCTCAGCGCACAAAAATCACCTCCGCATCGCGGAAAAAAAGCGGATTCCTCTATTTCAAAAATAAATTTTGCAATAAAATATTTAGATGCATTTCCGCATCGCGAACTTGTTTCCACACAGTGATTTCTTGATCGTTTCTGATGTTTAACTATCTAAAAACACTCCTAAACATCATGAGATCTTACCTATCACAAATCACAATCCTTGAATCCATAAATTCACTTTCAGGAAAGTTAAGAGTCACGTCATGAGAAGTTCATAGAGTTTTTCAAAAGTCTTTTACAAACGTTTTAACTTTGTTTTAAGACCTAACTTTTGAGTTGAGTAAAGAGTAAGAGTAGAGTTCATTTCCTCAAAGATTATGCGGGAACTATGTATTCCCAAAAGTTAAAATGTTTTCACATTTGAGCAAGAAAGGAAACACCGATTTCCAAGAGAGCTTCTAATCTGAGTTTTGAGTAATTATCTCAAACCAAAGAAAGAGTTTTGTTTTAAAAACATATGAATTGAGTATATTTTGGTAGTGGTATTGAGCACCGATATGGGGACGCGAGTTCATAATAACTCAAGTCTCCATAAACCATGTAGCCATCATGGGTAGAAAGGATCATACTTTTCAGCTGATTCCTTAGTGCATTTTAGCATAGACTAGTTGATCCACTTAGTTAAGGCGTCGTATATGACTACAAAGTCTAGGACAGTTCTGGCGGCATGGGAAAACCTTTTATCATTTGATTTAGTAAAAACAAAATTCTTTCTTTAGTAGAAACAGTTCTCTTGACTTGACTCTTAAATTTCCTTGAATTGAATTATGAATTCAAGGATTGTGTTTTATGATAGGAAAGATCTCATGATGTTTAGGAATTATTTTACATAGCTAAACATGAGAAATGATCAAGAAATCACTGCATGGAAGCTAGTCCGCGTCGCGGAGGTGTATTTAAATTTTGGTAGCGAAAATACTTTTTGAGGTTGAATGGTCCGTGACTGCTTTGTGACGCGAGGAAATTTTTTTGCGAAACGAGGGGCAGGTACGCGACGCGGCCTGGGGCACTAGATTTGCCCGACATTTTTCTTTTTCGTTTTTCCAACCCCAAATCGCCTAAACTCGGTTCGTTTTTATCAAATTCCCTTTATATTCAAATACCCACTATGTATACACAAGAATCTAACTCAAACAACTCAAGAAACAACACTATAACCTCAAGGAACTCCTCAACCTCAACCTCAATCTAACTCAAGAACGAAGGCCAATTTTCAAGAACACCATTAAAGATTCATCAACTTTCAACTTTCTAGAACGAACTTTGATGAAATAAACATGCTTTGCGCGTGGGTGAAATAACCCAACTCTATGAAATACTCACATACCTCTTTAGGGATCAACCCTTGTCGAAATCCACAATCTAAACCTTCAAGAACGACGGACTTTGCTCTTTCTACTATTTTCTCCTCTTGCATTTTTTCTCCAAAAAGCCTAACGTAAATCACCAATTGCCTAAACTGAACCAATTCAGTTTTGACCCTTAATTAATTCACCAAAAATGAATTAAAATAATAGAGTATGGAAAGGACCATAATACTTGTAACACCCCGGAAATTCTATGACTTAAGTTAGAGCCTCACCTTATGAATAATGACTTAAAAATAGTTAAAATGATGTTTATAAACCTAAAATAATGTAATTGACTTGGTTTGGAAGAGTAAAAGTCTAAACGTCAAGAAACGACCACGACGTCCGGAAACTAGAGAAGAATGTGTTATAGTGTGTCCTTAGGTTTTGGGCAGGTTTGGGAGTGTCGTAAGATGGTATAATCTTGTAAAAAGAGTTAAAATAGATAAATATATGTTTATAGGGTCAAAACATTCGAATACGACTCCCCGGGACCACCCTAAGGGGACCCAAGGGGGACCCCAACCTTGGCCAAGCAAGCTGCCCAAGCAGCTTGCAAATTGCTCTTGGAGGGAACAAGGGCGCGTCGCGGACTTGCTCCCCCAAGGAGAAAAAATCTTGTTCGCGACGCGGTGGTGTCGTGGACTCTACTGTTTCAAAATTTAATTCCAAATATCTTCAGGGAACAACTCTGTGTCGTGGACTTGTTTCGCGACGAAAATACAGAAATTTAGAAATCTATTTTTACTTCATTAAAGAGTCCATTTAAGTGAGGGGTATTTAGGGTACTTTAGGGGACGTGTATATAATGATTTTTAAGTCAATTTACCTCACTTTTATCACTCAAACACAAAACCCCAAAGATCTAAACCAAAAGTTCATCTTTCTTTGTACTCTCTCTCTTCTCAAGAACTCCATTGAAGAAGATTGGAGCTTCAAGGAGAAGACCAACTCTCCAAGGTTTCAACTCAAATTTTCATGGTTAATTTATCTGTAAGGTATGGTTTCTTATCACTCTTGGGATTCCTTTCCCCAAGAGACCCCTTCAAGATGAATTTCAAAATCTCCAATTTCTAAG
>NW_006238980.1:1177382-1183028 GCF_000226075.1 Solanum tuberosum | reverse complement strand
TGTTTGGTAATTGAAGTATGAATGTCCCATGAAGGGAAAGCAGGTATAAAGGTTAGTTCTTCTTTGAACTCAGTTATGAAAGGTGAATTACTTAGATTGTAATGATGTTATACCTAATGTTTTGTTGTGGTGTTGATGACCTAGTTTCCTCATCCTTAACCCTCTACACTTGAATTAGCTATGAAGTATGTATGTATGTATGTTATGGTATGATTGTTATATGATTGAAAGGTAGTTCTCATGATTATAATATAATGTAAAGTGAAAGGTTAACTCACTTGCTAAGTGTTTCTAAAGTGAAAGGATTGTTACTCACTTATGAACACATATGAGCTATTATGGTAAGATGTCTACATAAGAGTCTAGTAAAGGCTAATGTGAACTTGTGTGATGACTAAAGATGATTTAAAAGGGGAATTGTAGGCTTAGCACCGAAAGGGCATGTAAATTAGAGGCTTACCCACGGTATGTGTTGTCTCATGAGATGGAAACCCCCATGTTTAGTAAGTTAGGGTTTCTAGAAGCAATCTCCTTGACCCTTAACTATGTGCCCACATAGGACTCTAGCTTAGTGGATCCACCTAGATAGCTATGTACGAATGGTTACACCTTAGGCAAGTGTTGACCTCTCTTTCGATGTAGGAGTAGAACAACGAATTCCATGTAGCTCTCATGGTCTATGTCGGTTATTGCAATATTTCCCTAATGTAAAAGTAAATGAAGGTATGAAAGATGGGAACTCTTCCTAGGGCTTTCTTAGGGGTTTCTACATAGTGTAAGGGAGGGTATGGGACTTCTCTTGCACATTGCACTTGTGGGATCCTAAGGGATGGTTGTAGTAGTGTTCTCTTATGATTATGATGATTACGACTTATGTATATTGAATCTATTTTATGTATGATCATTATGACTATGGTAAGTTATGATGGAATATGATCTTATGAATATTTGCATGAAGTAGGTTGCTTAATGTGACATTTGGCTTTGAATAGGGTTATGGGGTTCTATATTTTCATTGTACTAGTATTGCTTGGGCTGTCTCCATGTTTGGATGATATTATGTTGGTTTGGACTACGATTCTTAATTTGTGTGCATATTGGATTTACTTGGCAAAAAGCATGTTTTGATTAAAATGTCCTTTTATGCATGTTTCAATGGTTTTTATGCATAGTAGCCATACTTAGTACGTGTGTTGTACTAACCCATATTTTCTTCCTTTTTCCCCCAAACATTTAGGTTCGGGCCATTGAGGATTCAAGCTTACTTATCAAGATACTTGGAGTTGATTTCCCCAAGTTGGTGAGTCCTGAAGTCCGAGGACAAGACCCTATGATCTAGCTTCTATGTTTAGTTCTTTGCTTTATGTTGAAAGACATTATTGTACTTTCCTATTTCAAGATTTCTATTGAATGTAAGAGCTAAGTCCCATTTTCGATACTTATATGTCTAGATGGTGCATTGTGTACAAAGTTAGATTCTATTTTTTCATATATGAAGTGAAGTTGAACTTCCAAAGTAAAAGTTTTAAATTTTCCGTGATTTTATTCTATGATACATGTTATGACGAATGGTAAGGGCTTGTATAAGACCTCTTCGAGGTCAAATACGCCGGTAACAACTAGGGGGTGCTCTCGAGTCGTTACAATATTTGTATCAGAGCATAAGGTTGAGAATAATGTAGGATTCATGTCACAAGATACCACGTCGAGTAGAGTTTTGTTCATGGGTGTGAAGCGCGCCACACTTATGAATGAGAGGCTACGAGATGCTTAGGAACTTTCACTCTTTTGCTATTCCTTAGTCATGCCTAAGAGTCTTAACTCTATTTAGTCCCTTTGTAATCCTTCTCTTGTGATTATAGGCAATGAATACAAGAAGGAACAACGCAAGGAGGGCCGGTGAGTAGAATGTTAATGAGGCGGTTCCCCCTCAAGCTCCTCAAAACCCTCAAGTTCCTATTGAAAAAGGGGCTATGTCTAATGTTAAGATAAGGTTGGCTATTCATAATTTGACTCAAGTGTTGGCCACTCAAGTTGCAAGGGATGCTAGGGTGTAAGTGAACCCCAATGCTAGCACTACTGCTTTTAGGATAAGGGATTTCACAAGGATGAATCCCCCTACTCTCTTTGGCTCCAAAGTGGAAGAAGATCCACAAGGGTTCATTGATGAAGTGTTTAAGGCTCTAAAGGCTATGGGTGTGTCTTCTCAAGAAAAGGTGGAGTTAGCCGCCTATCAACTCAAAGATGTGGCACAAGTGTGGAATGAACAATGGAAGGAAGGGAGACCTATTAGAGAAGGTCCGATAAGTTGGACTACATTCAAGATGGCTTTTCTTGATAGGTTTTTCCCCTGGGAACTAAGGGAGAGGAAAATGCAAGAATTCATCAACCTCCATCAAGGGGGTATGAGTGTGAAGGAGTATGGCCTCTAGTTCACTCAATTGTCCAAGCATGTTCCTACTTTGGTGTCGGACTCTAGATCTACAATGAACAAATTTGTTATGGGTGTATTCGATCTTGTGGTGAATGAATGTAGGTCGGCTATGCTAATACCAAGCATGGACATTTCTCGCCTTATGGTTCATGCCGAGCAAATTGAGGAGCAAAAACTTAAGCGATTTGGTAGAGAATTGAAGAGGTCAAGGGCCGTTGATGGAAATTCTTCTAAGGTTAGGTTTGAAATCCAAGATAAGCCAAAGTTGAAAAAGAGGTTTTCCAACCAAGGTCCTCCTAATACTCCAAGGATCAACAAAGGTAAAGTGTCTACTCCCAAGCCTCAAGAAGCAAGAGGTGGTGGTCCTTATGTTGAGAAGCCTATTTGTACAAAGTACGGTCGAAAACATGAAGGCAAGTGCCTAGTTGGCACAGGTAATTGCCATGGTTGTGGTAAGAGCGGCCACATGAGGAGGGACTTCCCTATGCTAAAGGCTCAAGGAAGGGAAAATACTCAAGCACAAGCAAGTGGCCTAAATCTCGATGCTTCGATCCCGAGGTGATCAAAGAGAGCTCTCCGGATGTTGTGACCGGTATATTGCAAGTATTTTCAATAAATGTTTATGCATTGTTGGATCCCGGTGCCAATTTGTCTTTTGTAACCCCTTTAGTGGCCATAAAGTTTGATATGCTTCCCGATGTCTTATATAAACCCTTTTCGGTTTCTACCCCGGTGGGTGATTCCATAATTGCTAAAAGAATTTATAGGGGTTGTCCCATATCATTGCCCAATAGAGTCACTTTGGTTGATTTGGTGGAACTTGATTTGTTAGACTTTGATGTTATATTGGGGATGGATTGGCTTCATGCTTGTTTTGCGTCCATAGATTATAGGACCCGGATTGTGAAGTTTCAATTTCCTAATGAACCCATTTTTGAATGGAAGGGAGGAAATTCCGTTCCTAGGGGAAGGATCATTTCATGTCTAAAAGCTTGTAAGTTGATTTCTAAGGGTTGTCTCTATCATATTGTGAGGGTCAAGGATCTTGTGTCTGAGATTCCTCCTTTGGAGTCGGTACCCGTAGTGAAGGATTTTCTTGAAGTCTTTCCCGATGACTTACCCGGGATTCCTCCCGAACGGGAAATAGATTTCGGCATAGATTTATTGCCAGATACGCAACCCATTTCAATCCCTCCTTACCGGATAGCCCCGGCGGAGTTGAAGGAATTAAAAGCTCAACTCAAAGATTTGTTGGATAAGGGTTTCATCCAACCTAGTATATCTCCTTGGGGTGCACCAGTGTTATTTATGAAGAAGAAGGATGGATCTCTTCGTATGTGTATCGATTACCGACAGTTAAATAAGGTGACCATTAAGAACAAGTATCCACTCCCTAGCATTGATGACTTATTTGATCAACTTCAACGAGCGAGTTACTTTTCAAAAATTGATTTGAGGTCGGGTTATCACCAACTTAGGGTGAGAGGTGTTGATGTTCCGAAAACAACCTTCCGAACAAGATATGGTCATTATGAGTTCTTAGTGATGTCCTTTGGTCATACAAATTCCCCGACGACTTTTATGGGCCTTATGAATCGTGTGTTTAGAAATTTTCTAGACTCATTTGTTATTGTTTTTATTGATGACATCTTTATATACTCTAAAAGTGAGGATGATCACATGAATCATTTGAGGATAGTATTGCAAGCCCTCAAAGATCACCAACTCTATGCTAAGCTTAGCAAGTGCGAGTTTTGGCTAAGATCGGTTGCTTTCCTTGGTCACATTATTTCTAGTGAGGGTATAGAAGTTGATCCAAAGAAAATCGCTGCGGTCAAAAGTTGGCCTAGACCTTTGAATCCTTCCGACATCCGAATCTTTTTGGGTTTGGCCGGTTACTACCGGAGGTTTTTTAAGGGATTTTCATCTATTGCATGTCCATTAACGGCCTTAACTCAAAAGAAGTCCAAGTTTCAATGGTCAGAATCTTGTGAAAAGAGCTTCCAATTATTGAAACATAAGCTCACCTCCGCTTCGGTTTTGACCTTACCGGAGGGCACCGAAGGGTTTGTAGTATATTGGGACGCTTCCCGAGTTGGTTTGGGTTGTGTCCTCATGCAGCATGGTAAGGTTATAGCATATGCCTCGAGACAGCTTAAGGTGCATGAGAAGAATTATCCAACTCATGACCTTGAGCTAGCGGCCTTAGTGTTTGCTTTAACGATTTGGAGACACTATCTCTATGGGGTACATGTGGATGTGATTACCGTCCACAAGAGTCTTCAATATGTTTTTAGCCAAAAAGAATTGAATCTCTGATAAAGGAGGTGGTTGGAACTCTTAAAAGATTATGATATGAGTGTCATTTACCACCCCAGAAAAGCAAATGTGGTAGCAGATGCTTTGAGTCGTATATCTATGGGTAGTGTGTCACATGTGGAAGAAGAGAAAAGGGAGTTAGCCCGTGATGTATTTAGGCTAGCCCGGTTGGGTGTCCGATTTGAAGATTCCCCAAAAGGAGGTGTCATGGTCCGTCATAATTCCGAGTCATCGGTTGTTGTTGACGTGAAGTCTAAGCAACATCTTGACCCTATTTTGATGGAACTAAAAGAGTCGGTTCTCAACAAAGCAATAGAAACTAGGAGAATATGGGGTGCTTAGGCACCAAGGAAGATTATGTGTGCCGGATGTGGATGGCCTAAGAGAGACAATCTTAGAGGAGGCCCATGGGTCCCGATACTCCATCCATCCGGGAGCCACCAAAATGTATCGCGACTTACGTGAGATTTATTGGTGGAACGGAATGAAAAGAGACATAGCAGATTTTGTGGCTAGGTGCTCAAATTGCCAACAAGTCAAAGCTGAGCACCAAGGACCGGGAGGTCTAAGTCAAGATATCGATACCCCCACTTGGAAGTAGGAAGAGATCAATATGGACTTCGTGGTAGGTTTGCCTCGAACCCGTAGGCAACATGATTCCATTTGGGTCATTGTGGATAGATTGACTAAATTAGCCCATTTCCTTCATGTCAAGGTTTCTTATTCGGTGGAAGATTATGCTAAGTTGTACATTAAGGAGATTGTGAAATTGCATGGGGCCCCGTTGTGGATTATTTCGGATAGAGGTGCCCAATTTACTTCCCATTTTTGGAGGTCTTTCCAAAGTGGTCTTTGTACTCAAGTGAAACTTAGTACCACATTTCACCCTCAAA
>NW_006238980.1:1174352-1177301 GCF_000226075.1 Solanum tuberosum | reverse complement strand
AAGCACTTTATGGTAGAAGGTATCGATCTCCGGTTGGGTGGTTTGAAGTAGGTGAATTTGCTCTTCTTGGTCCCGAGGTAGTCTATGAGGCTACGGAAAAAGTTCGATTTATAAGGGATAGGTTGAAAATGGCTCATAGTCGGCAAAAGTCTTATGCCGATAATAGAAAGAGAGATCTTGAATTTGAAGTAGTTGATTGGGTCTACTTAAAAATCTCACCCATGAACGGGGTGATGAGGTTTGGTAAGAAGGGGAAGCTTAGCCCCTGGTATGTTGGGCCTTATGAGATCTTGAAGCGTGTCGGAAAGGTCGCTTATGAATTGAAATTGCCCATCGAATTGGCCCCAGTCACCCGGTGTTCCATATTTCTATGTTAAAGAAGTGTATAGATCACCCGGTGTCCATTCTTCCTCTAGAAGGTTTAGGGGTGAATGAGAACCTTTCTTATGAAGAGGTTTTGGTCGAAATCCTAGATCGGCAAGTTAAGAAGTTGAGGAATAAAGAGGTTGCCTCCGTAAAAGTCCTATGGAGAAATCACCTAGTTGAGGGTGACCATGGGAGGCCGAGGCCGACATGAAGTCCCGCTACCCTCATCTTTTTCCTCCTACTCCTAGCCAAAGTTGAGGTTAGTAGTCTCTCTTAATTAGGTATAGATTGAAAATCATGTGTGTTGATGATTATGACATGATTTCCTTGTATGTGCATATTTTTGTGAAAATTCATGCTTAAAGTTGTATTTTGAGTTTTCATGAATTTTGTTTCTCATGATTGAAAATTGCACCCATAGATGTTGTGTGATGTTTGTCTTCATGAGAGTTGTAATGAGCATGCTTGATGTTGTTGTCTTGCTAAAGAAATGACTTGTTGATTGCTTAATATATATGTTGATGCTCATTGAATATGGAGAAAGGTAGTTCCTCCTATACTTATGTGAAGTAAAGAGTTTGAGCATAGTGATGTTGTGGATTAAATTCCTATATGATATGATGATATGATGTTGTTGATGTGACTAGTTGTTGTGCTGCTAGTTTGAGTCATTGTCTCCCTAGAAAGAAGTCCAAGTGACATTCGGGGACGAATGTTCCTAAGGGGGGATATTGTAACACCCTGGAAATTCTATGACTTCAGTTAGAGCCTCACCTTATGAATAATGACTTAAAAATAGTTTAAATGATGTTTATAAACCTAAACTAATGTAATTGACATGGTTTGGAAGAGTAAAACTCTAAACGTCAAGAAACGACCACGACATCCGGAAACTAGAGAAGAATGTGTTCTAGTGTGTCCTTAGGTTTTGGGCAGATTTGGGAGTGTCGTAAGATGGTATAATCTTGTAAAAAGGTTTAAAATAGATAAATATATATTTATAGGGTCAAAACATTCGAATACGATACCCTGGGACCACCCTAAGGGGACCCAAGGGGGACCCCAACCTTGGCCAAGCAAACTGCCAAGGCAGCTTGCAATTGCTCTTGGAGGGAACAAGGGCGCATCGCGGACTTTCTCCCCCAAGAGCAACGTGGTCGTGTCGCGGACTCTACTTTCTCAAAATTTAATTCCAAATATATTCAGGGAACAGCTACGCGTCGCAGACTTGTTCCGCGACGAAAATGTAGAAATTCATAAATCTATTTTTACTTCATTAAATAGTCCATTTAAGTGAGGGGTATTTAGGGTACTTTAGGGGACGCGTATATAACGATTTTTAAGTCAATTTACCTCACTTTTATCACTCAAACACAAAACCCCAAAGATCTAAACCTAAAGTTCCTCCTTCTCTCTACTCTCTCTCTTTTTCTCAAGAACTCCATTGAAGAAGATTGGAGCTTCAAGAAGAAAACCAACTCTCCAAGGTTTCAACTCGGATTATTTTCATGGTTAATTCGTTAATAAGGTATGGTTGCTTATCACTCTTGGGATTCCTTTCCCCAAGAGGCCCCTTCAAGATGAATTTCAAAATCTCAAATTTCTAGGTTTCAATCCAAAAACGTGGGTCTTCTTTCTAAAGTGAAATTGATGTTATAAAATGACTTTGATTGATGTTATATGAACAATTATGGATGAATTTATGTTGTATTGCTGGTTTCTTGAAGAATTCCCCATGAGACCTATGTTTCTCCTTCTTTTCCTAATTCTAACCCTACTTTGTGTTGGATATTTATTGAAGGCTATGAATTGAATGTGATATTATGTAATTCATGTTTGTATGATGATTCTACCCTAGGTTATGTATAATTTGTATGATATTAGGGTTGAGTCTTTGAATGAAGCCTTGAAGGCTATGAAGGGAATATGTCAATTACTTATATTGATGTTGATTATGTTATTACTTCATGAATTACCTCGTATTATGTATTGGTTATGAATTGCTTGGTAATTGAAGTATGCATGTCCCACGAAGGGCAAGAAGGTATGAAGGTTGGTTCTTCTTTGAACTCAAGTATGAAAGGTGAACTACTTAGATTGTAATGATGCTATACCTAATGTGTTGTCGTGGTGTTGATGACCTAGTTTCCTCATCCTTAACCCTCTACACTTGAATTAGCTATGAAGTATGTATGTATGTTATGGTATGATTGCTATATGATTGAAAGGTAGTTCCCATGATTATACTGTAATGTAAAGTGAAAGGTTTACTCACTTGCTAAGTGTCTCTAAAGTGAAAGGATTGTTACTCACTTATGAAAACATATGAGCTATGATGGTAAGATGTCGACATAATAGTCTAGTAAATGCTAATGTGAACTTATGTGATGACTAAAGATGATTACAAAAGGGAATCAGATGCTTAGCACCGAAAGGGCATGTAAATGAGATGGGGGTCTCATGTTTAGTAAGTCCGGCTCCCCACATAGGTTTCCTCACGTTTAGCAAGTCCGGATTACCCACGGTATGTGTTGTCTCATGAGATGAAAACCCCCACGTTTAGTAAGTTAGGGTTTCTAAAAG
>NW_006238980.1:1167329-1174005 GCF_000226075.1 Solanum tuberosum | reverse complement strand
TGTCTACGTGTTGGGATGATATTATGTTGGTTTGGATTATGATGCTTACTTTGTGTGCATATTAGATTTACTTGGTAAAAAGCATGCTTTGACAAAATGTCATTTTATGCATGTTTCAATGGTTTTTATGAATAGTAGGTATACTTAGTACATGTGTTGTACTAACTCATATTTTCTCCCTTTTTCCCCCAAACATTTAGGTTCGGGCCATTGAGGATTCAAGCTTACTTATCAAGATACTTGGAGTTGATTTCCCCAAGTTGGTGAGTCCTGAAGTCCGAGGACAAGACCCTATGATCTAGCTTCTATGTTTAGTTCTTTGCTTATGTTGAAAAGACATTTATTGTACTTTCCTATTTCAAGATTTCTTATTGATGTAAGAGCTAAGTCCCATTTTCGATACTTATATGTCTAGATGGTGCATTGTGACAAAGTTAGATTCTATTTTTTCATATATGAAGTGAAGTTGAACTTCCAAAGTAAAAGTTTTAAATTTTTCGTGATTTTATTCTATGATACATGTTATGACGAATGGTAAGGGCTTGTATAAGACCTCTTCGAGGTCAAATAGGCCGGTAACGACTAGGGGTTGCTCTCGGGTCGTTACAATACCCTTCCGAAATCCGGATTGGACTTTCCTTATTTGACCAACCCAACTTTCAATGGGAATAACTTACTCATACGAACTTAGAATCGCGCAAACTCAATGGCATTGGATAGACAAGAGATTTCCAACCATACTTGGAAGTACACATAACTCATCCTGAGCTAGGAGTTATGTCCGTTTGAAGTCGAATAAAAACCCCACTAACATACTTCACAATTTTCCAGATTTTCATATACTTTACAAAAATGATTCTTTCTCCAACTTTTAACTCCTTCCTAGATATTTCAATTTGCGAGGTGTGATAATATATCCCCCTTGGGAACATTCGTCCTCGAATGTGATTACTCTTACTAGGCTAAGGGTGTAATATAAATCAAAATTTCAGACACCCAACAAGCAAATCAAACACATAAAGTATATAAATTATAAAGTACCAAGAAGAGAATTAGTGCCTTGATCTGAAACTCCTCCGTTTTCAAAAAGATGTGGGTATCTATTCTTTATATCTTCCTCAGCTTCCCAAGTAGCTTCCTTAACAAATTGGTTCCTCCAAAGAACCTTGACTGATGCTACTTCCTTAGTCCTCAACTTGCGAACTTGGCGATCTAGAATCTGAACAGAAAATATCTTCGTAAGATAAACTATCCTTGATCCGAATATCTTCAGTTGGTATGATCAATGAAGGATCGCCCATGCACTTCTTCAACATAGAGATGTTGAATACCGGATGAACCACAGTTAACTCTTGTGGTAGCTCCAACTCATAAGCTACATTACCTTCCCTTTTCTATATTCTGTAAGGGCCAATATACCAGGGACTAAGTTTCCCCTTCTTACCAAATCTCATAACACCCTTCATGGGTGAAACTTTTAAGTAGACTTAATCATCAACTTCGAACACTAACTCCCTTCACCTAACATCGCTATAGGATTTCTGACGACTCTGCGCTGCTTTCAACCTCTCTTTAATCACTTTCATCTTCTCCATAACTTGATGAACTAAATCTGGTCCAATCAACCCAACTTCAAACCATCCAATAGGAGATCTGCATCTTCTCTCATAAAGAGCGTCATAAGGAGCCATCTAGATGCTAGAATGGTAACTATTTTTGTAAGGAACTCAATGAGAGGTAGGTGATCATCTCAATTACCCTTGAAATCAATCACACAATCAACCTTGATACCTCAAAACACTATCTCCACCTTGTTCAAACGCCATCACTTTTTTCTTATAAACACTTGCCTTTAATTCAACAATAAAGGATCTTGGTCTTGCTTTTCTTTCACTCCTGACACTATCGATGATTCAGCCCCATTAATCACCACTACTCATCCTTCTGTCGAATCCATTAGTTAAACTCCTAACCGTGCAAGTCTATTCACCTCTTGTGCTAACTCTTTCTTATCTTCTTCAAAATGGGTGGTACTACCCATAGATAATCTACTCAAGGGATCATCAACAACATTAGCCTTACCTGGGTGATAAAGAATACTCACGTCATAATCCTTGAGTAATTCTAACCACCTCATTTGTATGAGATTAAGTTCTTTCTAACTAAACACATACTGAAGACTCTTGTGATCGGTGGCAGCTACTATGACAGTCAATTCTAATTCATGGGTTGGGTAATTCTTCTCATGATCTTTCAACTGTCTAGAGGCATAGGCTATAACCTTGTCATTCTGCATTAACACACTACCCAAACAAACTCCTAGATGGTTCACAATAAAAGACAAAGCCTTGTGTACCTTCTGGGAAAGTCAACACTGGGGCAGTAATCCATCTCTTTTTCAATTCCTGAAAGTTTTTCTCACAAGCTTCAGACCATTGAAACCTCATTGTTTTCTAAATGAACTTGGTCAAAGGAGATGAAATAGATAAAAATCCCTCAACAAAATTTCTATAATATCCAGCCAACCCCAAGAAACTCCTAATATCTGTTGGAGATATGGGTCTAGGACAATTTTACACCGCCTCTATCATTTGGGTATCAACTCTAATTCCATCACCAGAAACTATGTGGCCCAAGAACGCCACAGACTCAAGCCAAAACTCACATTTAGAGAACTTAGCATATAACTCCTTATCTTTTAAAGTATGGAGAACTATTCTGATGACTAGCATGATCTTCCACATTCCTCGAATAGATTATCATCAATGAATACGATAACAAATATATTTAAATAAGGCTTGGAAACTTCTATTCATACGGTCCATGAACGCTGCAGGTGCATTGTTCAGACCAAAGAACATGATTAGAAACTCATAGTGACCATAACGGGTCCTGAATGCTGTCTTTCGAATATCACATTCCCTTACTTTTAACTGATGGTAGCCTGATTTGAGGTCTATCTTACTGAAACAAGTAGCACCCTGAAGTTGATCGAAAAGATCATCAATTCTCGGAAGAGGATACTTATTCTTGATAGTAACCTTGTTCAACTGACGGTAATCTATATAGATCCTAAGGGAACCATATTTGTTCTCACAAATGGGATCAGAGGGCCCCAAGTGAGATACTTGGTCGAATGAAACTTTTCTCTTGTAGCATTGTACTTGAAACTAGAAAGAGCTTCATCTAGTCATGGGTCTCACTGTGATTTCTCTTTGAGAACAAGTGACTAAGAAGTTCAATACATCTTGCACACCAAATGAACAATATAAACATCATTGGTTTTTCTAGCTTGTAAAAAAAAAAGAAATGCACAACTGATGATGGAAGACTTTCTTTCAAGACAACATTATTCAAGAGAACCCTATAACAAAGAAGCTCATAATGCTTACTTCATTATTAAAATTTTCTGCACAACTGCACATAAGTGTCTTTCTCTATTTGTTAATTTCTGCACTGCTGTATTTTTGGATAGCTACTTTATATGTTAAATTTTCTGCACACAAATAGTATTTGAATTCTTGGTAAATGCATCTCAATGATTTTCTAATTGATTTTTCTTATGTTCCGCAGATTTTGTGGATATTTCTAGATAACACATGGTGAAGTTTTAACAACTTTTGGGGTGAGTGATCTATCTAATTCTTGTATAAATTTGATATGTATACCAATAGTTGTTTATCATTTTTTAAAATTTTGAACTTGCAGATTTGGAAGGTTGAAGTTTCAAGTCAAGATACAAGCTTAGAAGAAATGGACAAGCTCGTTATTAATTTTCTACGAATGTTATGCAAAACTCGATAGTGCATAGTCTAACTCGGATGTTGGCTAAGTTTTTTGAAGAACATATTGAAACAAACATCATGGGATTTTGACCAATATTTGATCAATCCAACTCTTAATCTCTATCTACTTCTTTCTGTCTCCCTATATCTTCTTTTTGAATCGAAAATTTTAATTAGTAGAAATTTAGTATTTGTGGAAGAATTTTTTTTCTTGTGATACCAATTGATCTAGGACCATTGATGGCCAATCTAGGACCAGAAATATCTCGTCTCTAAAGAATAATCTAGGACTAGAAGTGTTTCTCGTCTCTAAAGAATAATCTACGACTAGAAATAATTCTAGTCTATATAACGAATCAAGGACCAGATCATTCTTGTCTCTAAACATACTCAAGGACCAGGTCATCTTCATCTCAAAAACTATTCAACGACCACGACAATATCGTCGCAAAAGCTAATCATGGACCAGGTTGTTCTCGTCTCTAACGATTACTAAGACCAGGTGTTCATGGTCGCTAAAAAGATTTAACGACCTGAAAATAGAATTTCCCAAGTCTATTTGAGACTAGATTTGTAGTCTCTAAAAAGATTTAACGACTATATTTTTTCCCGTCTCAACTACCATTTAAGGACCAGTATTTTTTTCCCGTCACGGAAGATTTATAGAGACGAAGGCGGTTGCGACGAGTGGCGACCAATATTTTCTGGTCTCAAATTTACATTTGGGACCGGATTTAGATCTTCAGGGACTAGATTTTTCTTCCTTAGAGGTTGTTTTTCTTGTAGTGGTTGACCAAAAATTAGCATTTGCCAGAACTGGAACCTGCTGATTGTTCTGGTTGGTCACACTCTGAGACAACAACTGGATAACATTCGGAAATTCAGCATTCGAAACTTCCTAATCTGGGACTTGAGGAGCTTCATTTGCATTCCTGGCATTCACATTCCTTTCATAAGCTCTAAGAGGAGGCATAATCTGAAATGCATAACGTCAAGTTAGAACGAGGAATTAGATCATACCTTACGCACGATAAGAGTAGCAAAGAGAGTGAAGTTTTCCTAAAACACTTCGTAGCCTCCTTCTCATAAGATGTGGTGCACTTCACACCCATGAAACAGACTCTACTTAGTGCGGCTTTTCAGACATCCTAGGACACTTAAACCTAGTGCTCTGATACCAAGTTTTTCATTCCCCGAAGCTACCCCCTGGACACAGACATGGGATCTAGGATCACGAGTGACCCCAAGCTAACCCTGCTGGAATAATCATAAGCATACTAAAGATAAATTGAATCAATAATAACTATGCGGAAGTTGAATCATATGAATAATCTGAAATGATGGGGAATACCCATATACTAAATCTGAATATAAGAAAACTGAGAGTTTGAATACAAATGAAACGTCAAAGTCTAAAACTATAGTTGAATCTAACTATGTCTGAAATAAAGCCTCTACTGACTAGAAATGCTGGGACATGCCCCAGCTATATCTAGCAAAAACTGAAACTAAAGCTAAAAGCAAGAAAGATAATCATGTCACTAGTCCTCGAAGAATGAGGACTCACCACTGATGTTGCTAAACTGAAGATTAGGAACCGATCTTTGCATGATCTGACTGTTAGGGACCTGAACCTACATCACAAGAAGATGTAGCGCAGAGTATGCGTCAGTACTTGAAAGGTATTGAGAATATGGGATAGAATAAAGCTAAACAATACATAACTGAACAAGCAATAAAGAAATGGTATAATCTGAACATGATAAGGATACTAGAAAATACTGAACATGGCTAAACTGAATGCAATGACCAAGTTTATAACATGCTGAGACTGAATACTGAACTATACTGATAACATGGTCAATGCAATAGAATCTGACTAAATTGTACGGGAGCTACTAATAACCGACATAAAACCACATGAGATAAATGTGGAGTCCAATGTATACGCCCCATTGAGAGGACTCAATATATTCTGCTAGAGGTATTGAGGAATACTGGCGTGATCACTAAAATGTAATGCCCAACATAGGAGACTTAACCTACGATGCACGTAGTTCTGGGACTTGAGGGCGACTGACCCTCGTCCACTCAGTATTAAGCTTCTCCCAATTAATTAAGTAATTAACTCTTTATGACTGAAATGCTGTAATACTGGATAGCTCAAAATAATGGCATGCAAACTGATAATGCACATTAATATACTGATAATAATGCATTCGAAAACTGAGGCATGTTTATATATAACTGAATTAATTGACCTAGCATGTGTAATTCATGGACTAAAAAAACTACGTAGCTAGGGTTCTGAGTTTATGCATGAATCTGGGGTAAACAATCTTACAACATGATAATGTGATTTGGATTATTCTAACAGCTAAAACCCAACAATTCTAAAATTCAAGAAACCCTAGGTCTAGATAATATGAAGGGAATAAAGATTCTGTATGAAATCTAGGGACCTAATGGGTGAACGGAACCTACTAGTGAAATCCCACATACATGGTGACGAAAATCACGGAGATATCTTTCCATTTCGGGGCTGGAACTGATGAAAACCTGTTGCGTTCTTAAACTAGGGCTGCTCAACTATTTTTCCTTTTTTTCTCTAGTTTGATTGATGTATAGGTGAAGGATTTGACTAGGGCAAGTTCTAATTTGTTTACTAGGCTAAATGTAACACCCCGTATTCGAAATAGACCAAAAAGACAGATTTTGAGAAGTTGCAGGTGCAACTTACCATCACCATCCATGGACCGTAGGTCAGACCACGGCCCGTACTAGTGGTCCGTGGTTCACCACTGCAACCCCTCCCAAACCAGCTCAGAAAAAAATTAGCTAAGTCTCGACTCACGGACAGACCCACGGTCCGTAGATCAGACCACGGTCCG
>NW_006238980.1:1165340-1166023 GCF_000226075.1 Solanum tuberosum | reverse complement strand
GGTTATTAGTAGCTCCCACCGTTCAGTCAGACTCTATTGCATTGACCATATTTCAGTACAGTCAGTATTCAGTCTCAGCATGTTATAAATTTGGTCATTGCATCAGTTATCTAAGTATTCACTATTCAGTATCTATTTCATGTTCAGATTATATCATTGCTCAGTATGCTTTGTTCAGTTATATGTTATTTCAGCTTTATTCTATCCTGCATGCTCAGTACCTTCCAAGTACTGACGCATACGTGCGCTACATCTTCTCGTGATGTAGGTTCAGGTTCTTAGCATCCGGATGACGCTTAGATCGATTCCCGATCTTCAGTTCAGGAGCATCAGTGGTGAGTCCTCATTCTTCGAGGACTAGTGACATGTTTATCTTTATCGCTTTTAGTCTTTAGTTTCAGTTTTGCTAGACCTAGTTGGGGCATGTCCCAACATTTCTAGTCAGTTTAGAGGCTTATTTCAGACATAGTTAGATTCAACTTAGTATTGAGTTAATATCTTCTTTGTATTAAACTCATCAGATTTCATATATCTCAGATATAGTATATGGGTATTCCCCATCATTTCAGACTTACTTTATGATTTAGCTTCCGCATCAGTTTATTATCTTTAGTATGCTCATAATCATGCCAGCAGGGTTAGCTTGGGATCACTTGTGGTCCTAGGTCCCGTGTCCGCATCTC
>NW_006238980.1:1164185-1164442 GCF_000226075.1 Solanum tuberosum | reverse complement strand
ACCTATGGTATGATAGATAATTGAATTATCTTTCCAACGCCACCGAGTTTGCTAAATTCCGACCTCCGAGTAAAAAGTTATGCTTGTTTTAGTGAAGCCCAGTCGGGCAGACTCGACCTACGGAACCAATCGATGGTCCGTCGATTGATTGACGACCCGTCAGACCAATCCGTCGATCACTCCGACAGCAGTTAATTCAGGGGTCTTTTGGTCTTTTCCTATTTCGTTTAACCCCTAAGATACGTCATTTAGACCCT
>NW_006238980.1:1161061-1162398 GCF_000226075.1 Solanum tuberosum | reverse complement strand
AACTTCACTTTCTTGATATTCTTATCGTGCGTAAGGTATGATCTAATTCAATTCTAAGCGACGTTCTACATTTCAGCGATCATGCCTTCCCGTAGAGCTAGCACTAGGAATGCAAATGCCAGGAATGCTAACGCAATTCCTTTAGTCCCAGATCAAGCAGTTTCGAAGGCAGAGTTTCAAAACACTAGTCAACCTTTCGCTCAAAGTATGAATAATCAGAACAATCAGTAGGTCGAGGAAGATAAGCTTAGGGAAATTGCTAAGGTAACCAAGAAAGCTAGAACAGGGAACTATGAGGACTCTCAGCAGAAATCGGGTGGTGGAAATCACTCACAGTTTCGACAAGATCAGATTAGTAGGGCAAAAGGCTCTAAGTCTCAGGGAAGTGTTTCAGTAAATAGGACCTACCCAACTTGTCCAAAGTGTGGTAAGAACCATCCAGGCGAGTGTCTTGCAGGCAGGGAAGGATGTTTCGGGTGTGGCCAGTCTGGTTATAGGGTGAAGAATTGCCCTTCTGCCAGGAAGGGGCAAGAAGGTAACAATACTAGGGCTCAGTCTACAGCTCCAACAGTACCGAAAGGTCACCCAACTCAGCAGGGTAACTCTTTTGGTACAGGTGGCGGACAGCGCCAAAACAGGCTCTATGCTCTTCAGGCTCCCCAGGACCAGGAAGATTCTCTTGATGTGATCACTGGTACGTTTTGAGTCCTTCTTTAGATATTTTGTAGTGTTAGATCCAAGGGCTATTCTTACCTTTGTAACTCTCTTTATAGCAGTAATCTTAGAAGTTAGTCTAGAAACTCCTTCAGAACTCTTCTTAGTCTCTACCCCAGTTGGTGACCTAGTTATAGCTAGAGGGGTATACAGAAACTGCCCTATCTCAGTCTCTCAGAGAATCACCTCAGCAGATCTTGTAGAGTTAGAAATGGTAGACTTCGATGTCATTCTAGGCATGGATTGGTTTAAGTTCTGTCATGCCTCAGTCGATTGTAGAATTCGGGTTGTTCAGTTCCAATTTCCTAATGAGCAAGTCTTAGAATAGAAGGGTAGTAGCTCAGTACCTATATGTTGATTATCTCTTACCATAAGACCCTCCAGTATGTATTCACCCCAGAAAAGAGTTGAATCTTCGCCAGAGAAAGTGGCTTGAGTTCCTCAAAGATTATGATATGAGCGTGTATTACCATCCGGGTAAAGCAAATGTAGTAGCAGATGCTCTTAGCAGATTATCCATGGGTAGTGTAGCACATGTTGAGGAAGAAAGAAAAGAGCTAGCAAAGGATGTTCACAGACTTGCTCGCCTAGGAGTTCGTCTTATGAGCATATCAGATGGTGGT
>NW_006238980.1:1160743-1160837 GCF_000226075.1 Solanum tuberosum | reverse complement strand
TCACAGAAGCCCATAATTCCAGATACTCTATTCATCCAGGCGCCACTAAGATATACTGCGATCTGCGGGAAGTCTATTAGTGGAATGGTATGAA
>NW_006238980.1:1148662-1160643 GCF_000226075.1 Solanum tuberosum | reverse complement strand
GAACCCTCGCAGTATCAATCTACGGATCAACAGTACGATCCGTAGTATCAATCTACGGACTATCAATGGCCACTGTGGTTCCACACTCTGTCAGATTTCCCTAATTTGCCTTCCATGCCTTGCCTACTGATCTACGACCATCACTTACAGAGCGTCACTGGACCTACGGTCCGTAGATGCCCTTTCTGCAGTTATTTCAGCTGTCCCTTTAATTCCACGCCTGAACGTCTTTCCTGCAAAATATGATAAAAACCAATCCAAAAAGCCCCTAAACACACACAACTTGTAAGTGAAATATATCAGAAATACCGTAACCTCACGGTATATCAATAGCACGCAGGCAAGGCTGTTTCTCCCCACATATCGTCAGATAGACTAGAGCTTAAAAGCATTGCGACCCTAAAAACTCAGGAGGATTCATCCTAAAAAAATCTAGAACTCTAGCTGCAGCTGACCCAACATTAGCATTAGTAGGAATTGGGACCTGCTGATTGTTCAGGTTGGTAACACTCTGAGCCAACAGTGAATGGCGTTCTGAAACTCTGCATTTGAAACTTCTTGATCTGGGACTGGAAGAGCTACGCTAGCATTTCGGGCATTCACATTCCTGGCATTAGCTCTACGAGGAGGCCTAATCTGAAACACATAACGTGGATTTAGAAACGAGGAATTAGATCATACCTTACGCATGATAAGAGTAACAAGAAAATGAAGTTTTTGCCTAAAACACTTTGTAGCCTCCATTAGATGTGGTGCACTTCACACCCATGATAAGGACTCTACTCAGTGCGACTTTTTCAGACATCCCAAGACTCATGAACCTAATGCTATGATACAGAGTTTGTCACACCCTGAGCTACCCCTAAGACGCGGACACGAGACCTAGGATCACGAGTGACCCCAAGCTAACCCTTCTGGCATATCATAAGCATACTAAATAAACTATTGTAAAGAAATACTCTGCAGAATATAAATCATAAGAAGAACTAAAATGAAATGATGGGGAATACCCATACTCTATGAATATATATGAAAACTGAGAGTTTAACAACAAATGAAAAGTCAAACTCGAATACTAAAGCTGAAACTAACTATGTCTGAATTAAAGCCTCTAACTGACTAGAAATGCTGGGACATGCCCTAGCTAGATCTAGCAAATACTGAAAACTAAAGACTAAAAGCAAAAGTAAATAATCATATCAATCGTCCTCGAAGAATGAGGACTCACCACTGATGTTGTTGAACTGAACAGCGGGAATCGATCTATGTGTGACCTGGAAGCTGAGAACATGAACCTACAACACGAGAAGATGTAGCGCAGAGTATGCGTCAGAACTTGAAAGTTACTGAGCATGCAGGATAGAGTAAAACTGAACAATAATCATAACTGAACCAAAGCATATATCTGAGCAATGATAAGATAAGCATGGTACTGTACTGGAAATACTGAACATGAACTATCTGAATGCAATGACCATGTTTATAACATGTTGAAACTGAAATCTGATTGTATGTGATAACATGGTCAATGCAATAGAATCTAACTGAAAGAGAGCTACTAATAACCGACATAAAACCATATGATCTAAATATGGAGTCCGATGTATACGCCCTATCGAGAGGACCCAATGTACCCTGCTAGAGGTATAGAGGCATGATTGGCGTGATCACTAAAATGAAGCCCACAGAGGGGACTTACAATGTATGGGGCACGTAGTTTTGGGACTATGAAGGTGACTGACCCTAGTGCAACTCGGTATTAAGCTTCTCCCACTTGATTATGTAATTCACAATTTATGACTGAATTTCTGTAAATACTGGATAGCTTAAAATACTAACACGCTAACTGAAAATGCAACATTAATGTGTTGATAATGAAACATTCAAATCTGAGGCATGTATATCTGAAATATCTGACCTAGCATGTGCATTTCAAGAATTAAAAGATCTACATAGCTAAGGTTCTGAATTTATGAAATAATCTACGCAAAACCATACTAAAATCATGATAATTTGATTAGGAACATTAAAGTAACTAATTCGTATTGATCTGCTGAGATTTTAGAAACCCTAGGTCTAGATAATATTAAGGGAATCAAGAATCTAACTGAAATCTAGGGACCTAATGGGTGGAAGGAGAAGGACCACATAAGGGGTCCTTGAGAAGGACCACATAAGGGGTCCTTGAGAAGGACCACATAAGGGGTCCTTGAGAAGGACCACATAAGGGGTCCTTGAGAAGGACCACATAAGGGGTCCTTGAGAAGGACCACATAAGGGGTCCTTGAGAAGGACCACATAAGGGGTCCTTGAGAAGGACCACATAAGGGGTCCTTGAGAAGGACCACATAAGGGGTCCTTGAGAAGGACCACATAAGGGGTCCTTGAGAAGGACCACATAAGGGGTCCTTGAGAAGGACCACATAAGGGGTCCTTGAGTAGGACCCCATAACAGCCCAAAAGCTGTCCAAAACAGTGCCTCCCACCAAGGGCATCCATGAACCGTGGATGGACCCATGCTCCATGGAAAGGGGTCGTGGGTCAAGGCCTGATGGTTCCTGCAACTTTTAGCTCCAGTACTCCACCCACGAAGGACCAGTACGGTCCGTAGACCCACCCACGGTCCGTGGGTGGAGGTCTAATGGGTTGGGGCAGATTTTTAGTAAAGTGTTTTAAGTTAGGGGATTAGGGGTTAATTGGTAATTAGTTAAGGGTTAAGGGAGGTCAGTTAGTTAGTTATTAAACCACTTATATAAGCCTAATAGACCCCTAAACTAAGTGTTTCAAGCTTGGTTAGGACTTTGATTTAAGGTATGTTAGCTTATTCATCTATGGGTTCTTCCACCCATAGAGCCCCCCTAGATTTCCCCCAAATGTGAAGTCAAAAACCCAATTCTAGCTAGGGTTTCTTCCTACATTGTGGGTAGAGTTTGAGTATGATTCCAATATAGTGGATAATACTTAATTATGATTGAATTGGCATTGAATTATGATATTATGATGAATTTGTGTGAATTACATGGTTAACCCTAGTCTAATTGATGAATTTGATATTTTATGGATTTATGCCATGAGAGGTGAAATTGAGGATTCATAGTTGATCTTTTAAAGTCAATTTCATGTGTAGTAATTGTTCAATATTAGGAACCTATGGGCATGAATTGAACTAGACTCTATTATATATGATGGATCTTGACTTGTAAAGGAGAAGTTGAACCTCTATGATGAATTATCACTAGAATCACCTAGTAATGAAGAATGTGATTAGAATACCTTGAAATCTAGGTTTCAATGAAGGTAGTAAGAAATAAAGCTTGAGTGTAGGGCTTTTAGTCATGAATGTTGATCACTAGGGTTTTTAGAGTAAAGACAATGTGATGAACTAGATGTGTTAAGGCTTTGAGAGTAAAGTCTAAATGTGAATAGAAGGCTAATGAATAGAATTGTGATGAAAGACCTTTACCTACTTAATTCACCTTAGGAATGATAGATGGTAGGAATTCATAGAATCACTTGAGTCATGATGATACTCTTGTCTAATGTAGAATTCTAGACATTATATTAGGCATGAGTATGAACTTAACATGAAAGGTGTTTTCACAAAGTAATGGTTCTAAGGTTGAAAGGCTTTTCTCACCTAAGGAAACCTAAGGCTAAAGAGCCTTCATACCTAGGTCATGGATGGTTATAGTTGCTCACGCATTGTCTAAAAGAGGTATTTTAATGAATTAGCATGGATTGGTTGTCAAGGACATCTTTTCATAAAACTTGAGTCGAAGTAGAGACTTAATGATTATCTTGTGGGATTTAGGCCTAGCACCAAGTGGATATTGAAATGAGATGGAGGTTCACACCTAGTTGAGTTTGGGCTTCCAACATGGGATCTTTCACCTAGAAGAGTCTGGATTTCCCAAAGTGAGTCTCATGAGATGGAAACCTTCACCTAGTGGAATTTTGGGTTTCTAGAAGCAATCTTTGTATCCCATAACTACGTGCCCGTAGGAAAGTTAGCTAGTGGATCCAACTAAGCTAACAAACCGGTTCTACCTTAGGCAAGTGGACCAACCCTTGACGGTGTGGGTAACACCGTGAGAGATCATGTGATAGCTCATATGTTCTCATGTCGGTTAAGGCTATATCCCAACTACAACAAGATTAGTAATGAACTAAGATTATGCTTAATATATCATCTCTGAGAGTTCAAACCTCATGGACTAATATTATGCTTGAGAAAGCATCTCCTAGAGTCCAACATAATTAATGGTCTAAGATTGTGCTTGAAGAAGCATCTCCTAGAGATCAAACTGAATGGATAAGATTATGCTTAAGGAAGCATATCCTAGAATCTAAGACAATAAATGAACTAAGATGTGCTTGAAGTAGCATCTCCTAGTATTCAAACTGAATGGACTAAGACTATGCTCGTGGAAGCATCTCCTAGAGTTCAAAAGCATTAATGGACTTGGACATTCTTAGGGAAGTATCTCATAGGGTCCATCTTAATAGTGAACCTAGACATGCTTAAAGACGTATCCCATAGGGTTACCCTAATAATGAACTAATATGTGCTTAAGAAATACCTCATAGTGTTCTAAGGTTTAAAGGGAGGGACTAGTTTCCAACTAAGAAGTATGAGTATGAGGACCTAAAAGTGGTACTTAGTATGAATAGTATTATGGGATGCCCTTCATGCATTGCACAAGTATGACTTAAGGTTATTCAAGAAAGTGTTCTCTTTTATGATGCATGTTTAGACAGGATTGTGCTAGAGTTGCCTTCCTTGTAATGTTATGATTGATTAAAGGTGAGAGATTCCCTTGGTTATGAAGTTAGCTAAGAACTAGACCAATGAGTGGTAAGTATGCATATGGTGACTTCAAGGTTATGCTTAGTGTGAATGGTATTATGGGATGCCTTTCATGCATTGCACAAGTGTGCTTTGAGGTTACTTAGAAGTATAGTGCTCTTAGTACATGAAGCCTAGGTCTTGACTATGCATATAGACTATGATTAAGATGACCAATAAGGGATGCTTAGCTTGGATGGTATTATGGGATGTTATTAATGCATTGACAAGTATGCTTTGGAGGTTACTTGAGAATAGTCCTATTATGGTACAAATGACCAAGAGTTGAATTAGGCTTATGTGATGCTTATGTTGGAGACTTTGCTTATTATTATGATATTGTCTCTTATGCTTATAATTGATGTTTTATGAAGTGTTTCATATGATTTTGGATTATCTCTTATATTGACTAACCCTTATCTTATGCTCTTATGATTATACTAGCAAACATATTTAGTACATTTTATACTAATGCATACTTTTCCTACATTCTAATCAAATGTAGGGTTTCGGAGATTGAGTTCCATTCTTGGCGGATAGGTTTCTAAGGAGCAAAGGAGTTGAAGATTTGGTGAGTCCTCATAGCTTCGAGGACAAACCCATTATTTCCTTTATGTCTTTTATTTCATGTTATGAGACTATTATTGGCTATGTCCCAAAGGTTTTAATTCAAGTTGAGTTTAGAAGGTTTGAGAATAAAGTGTAGTAAAGACTTCCGCTTGCATTTTATAAAGACTTCGATTGTATGGATAAAGTTTTTAAATTTTCTGTACTTTTCTATTATTTTATGTTCATGATATGTTAAGGTCTTATATGAGACCCCTTCGAGGTCAAGTGCTCCATGTTACATTTAGGGTATACCCCTGGGTTGTGACAAGAACTGATGGAAACCTGCTGCGTACTTGGAGAGGGGTTGGGTCGACTCTTTCTCATTCTGCATTCTAAGTTTTCTAAATTTTGGTAAATGATTTGCTTAGGGTAGATTCCAATTAAGGTCCTAGGATTGAAATGATCAAAACTACGTAGTTTAGGGGTTAAACGACTTAGTTTAGGGGTCCAACGCATAGGGAAAAGACCAAAAGACCCCTGACTTAACTGTTGTCGGGGGTCACCGACAGACCGTGGGTGGACTGACGGTCCGTGCTGGTTGGCCGTCGTTCGTGACTAGGACTGAAGTATGAGGGGACTGATTCACAAACTAGGACCATGCCCAAATGACATCAGTACATTGAATGTACGAGCATGCGAGGGGAAAACAAAACATGACATAAGCTTGAACTGAATGCTGAAGAAACACTTACCTCAACTTTACTGAACTCATGGATACTCAACTCAATGCATAAATAAAAAATAGTAAAGATGCAGTTTATATAAAGCATTTAAAACAGTAGGTAACAACTCAATATACATATATAATAGAGTAATATAATTTTGTGTGTATATATATATATAAAAAAAGTAATATACTTCTGTGGGAGTTTCTCTAACCGACAACCATCACTATGAGCTATGTGATGGTACAACGTCTCGCCCACGCTACCAGAACTGTTCTATAACTTGCCAGGATATAATACGCCTCAACTAAGTGGATCCACTAGTCTATGCTAAAAATCATTAAGAAATCATCAAAGAAGTATGACCCTTTCTACCCATGATGGCTACATTATTTATAGAGACTTGATTTATTATGAACTCATCCCCATATCAGTGCTCAATACTACTCCCAAAATATACTCAGCTCATATGTTTGAAAACATAAATCTGTCTTTGTGGTTTGATATTATTACTCAAAAAGCTTATCGCTTTAAAGAGATGGAAGTCAAAGCTACTCATGAAAACTCATTTCGAAATCGATGTTTCCTTTCTTGTCTAGACTTAGTTCCCATATAAATCTTTTGAAGAAATGAACTTCACTGTTATTCTTAATCAACTCAATGCTCAAGTCTTTAAAACAAGTTTAAAACGATTGTGAAAGACTTTTGAAGGACTCTAAGAACTCTCTTGACTTGACTCTTAACTCTACCTTGAATTTGAATTATGAATTCAAGGTTATGATTTGTGATAGGAATGATATCGTGATGTTTAGCAGTGTTTTTAGATAGTTAACCAAGAGAAATGATCAGATGTGGAGATGCATTTTAATATTTGGTCGAAGTAATTTTTGAGGCAGAGGGGTCTGCGACGCAAAGAGAAAAAGTTCCACTTCTGAGAAACAGGTTCGCGACGCGGACCTAGAACCCAGATTCTACGGACTTTTTTTCTTCTTCGTTTTCTTACCTCAATTCGGCTAAATTCAGTTCATTTTCTCAATTTGTCTTTAGATTTAAATACCAAGTACATGTACACCAGAATCTATCCATAGACGAACCTATAATCGATAGGGTTTCCTCAAGAACTCAACAATATCATCTTAACTCAAGAACTAAAGCCAATTTCAAGAACACAACTCAAGATCATCAAACTTTCAACTTTCTAGAACAAATCTCTCTGAAATAAACATGATTGGCACGTGAGTGAACTAACTCAACGCTATGAAAGTCTCACATACCTCGTGGGGATTAACCCTTGGCGAACTTCGCAATCAAAATCGCAAGAACTTGACGAATCTTTACTTTTTCTCCTCCTTTCTCCTCTTGAGTTCTTTCTCTAAAAACCCTAGCATGAAATTTGAGTGTGTAAACTGAACCAATTCAGTTGAGACCCCCAAATAAACTACTAAAAACGGATTTAATTAATTGGGTAATGAAAAGACCAAAATACCCTTCAAAAATTCGGGTGACTTTCCTTTTCCAGACAGCCCGACTTCAAACGGGCATATGTCCCTCATACGAACTCGAAAATGAGCAAACTCGGTGTCGTTGGAAAGATAATTCAAAGACCTTTCATATAGTATCTTGTATACCACCTAACTCATCCTATGCTAGGAGTTATGGTCATTTGAAGTTGACCCAAAACTTATACTTAGCTTAACTTGTCAAATTTCCAAATTTGATTATTTCCAAAAATGGTTTCTCTCTAATTCTAGTTCTTTCAAATAACGGGGTGTTACATGTAGAAAGAAAAAGCAATACAGTATAAGAATAAAAGTACTACTACGTCAGACACCACTAAGCCTAAACCCTTCGAAAAGCAAGAGAACACTCCACTACAACCTTCTACCTTAATCGGCGATCTCCATGCTTAAGCATTTTCTGTAATTGATGAAATCGGTTTATTTTTTCTTCTGAGCTTTGAAAGGCGAATTATCTTATGTATTTGCCAATAATAATTTTACCTCATGCACTATGATATTTATAAGCCAAAAGTTTGCCTAGAATTCTGTAGAAAAGCTCAAAAGTTATGTTGGAGAATGGAAGAGACATTTCTTAAAAATGCGTTTTAAAACACCTTTTACATTTTTTAGTATTTAAATATAATATAATATGATATAATTATTATTTAATATTTAATTACTTAGATATTTTATAACATTTTGAATTAAGATAGGGGTAAAATAGTATTTCAACTTTTACTTTTGTGGCTTCCCACTTTTAGTATAATACTAGTCTCACGGCACGTGTGTATCGTATCATATCGTATACAATATTGGAAATAGAATTAATATTACTAAATTAAAGCTTTTTAGTAAATAATTATAATTGAAAGAACATAGGAAAAGTGATTATAAATGATTAATACATATTATCATAGAGTTACTTATTTTTTAGATCAAAATGACAAGATATCAGTGAAACTTTTCAAAATACATTCAAAGTTTAAATATGGGGAGAAAATGACATTTCTTTAGTAGTGTTGTTTTTTACTTCACTCAATTTTGTAAACAAATAGTCTTTCCTCTTGAGGTTATGACCATAAATGATGGACACCATTTAAGTACAATTTTTCTCTTAAAAATTCATACTTGAAATTTAATATGTGCATGACACTAATAACGATAACCATAAATATTTCAATATTTTATCTTTATACGTAATTTATCTTTTAAAAAAATTATTACTCAATTAATATTTGTGTAAGGCTATCATAGAGAGGTAGTTTTACCCAAAAAAAAAATGTACTTCTATAGTGAATGTCAACACTATTATAAGTAGAATGTTATAGAGACAAAAAATATAACCTCGAAAATTAGTTCTAAAGAAAAATAGGAGATTATAGTGAAATGTTGTTATAACGAATGGTAGTTAAATAGAGGTTTCAGTGTATGTCAAATATTTAGCTTGACAAATTCTTTGTTATATATATATATATATATATATATATGTATATATATATTTCTGTCACATGCATATCATATAGTTGGTGTCTAATGAAAGTATCATTTTGTCGCATGCATATCATATAGTTGGTGTCTAATGAAAGTATCAAGTATCTTATAGAAGTTGTATCGTGATATAAAACATTGAACTTTTTCAATAAAAAAATAACAGATGAATAAAATTTAAAGTATTATTCATAGAATTTTTAATTTGATTTAATATCATTTTATGATCAATCTTCATTTTCTTATCTATTTTATATGGCTAGCAATTACTGTATCTTACGACATAACTTTTTCTCAGATTAAAATTAACACAAAATATAACAGGAAATTCATACTTAAAATAATTCATACTCAATATAAATATAAAAAAAACATATGGAACAATTCATAGTCAATTAAGAAGGAAGACAAAAATAGTTCATGCTATATCCACTCTAGTGTTCCATTTGTTGAAATCTCAACACTTTACTTTCTCCATTCATTTTTACTTACATTTCTATCAAAAAAATAATTATCATCATTGATATATTATCATATTATAAGTAAAAGTGAAAATCTATTTTTGAAATAGTGGACTAAATATTGAAAATAATAATTCAATGGACTACGTTGATTCCCGCTGGTTTAGCAAAATTAGGAAGAAATTCCTTCATTAAGGGTAAAAGAATAAAAAATGGAAAAATAAAGAAGAAATATCCTACCTCAATCATGGGCCCTTTTTCGTATTTTTTATTACTATTGTCTCTATCACAACTTGATCTATTAATTTTTTTTAGAAAAATAATCCACGATGTGTGTATTCGTCACTTTTTACTCGCTTTGTGAACACAAATTATTAAATTCTCTCTCGAATGAAAACACTTAACAAATTAATTAAAGAATCAAAACAAGAAAATGAAACGAAAATCCCCTTGGACTATATTTAGAAGTTCTCTGTGTGAAGCAAAGTTCATAGTTAATTGCACATTTCTCTGTTCTCTTCCTTTCTTCTTTAATAGAAAGTCAATATCTAAATTCCAAAGAGTATCGGCGAAATATATCAATGGATTAGGGATGATTCATTTATGAAACTTTTGAGTCATCTCAAATAGTCACAGAAAAGAGATCCCCAAGAATTTATAAAGAGCGGATGGTTGTGATTTATGACCAAATAAAGATGGAGGTTTAAATTGTTGTGACCATTCATAGGAAATAAGTCTTTTTAAAAATAAATAAAATATGTAGGTTAATTAAAAGTGTATTAATGTTCTAAAATGATACAAATAATATTGAAGTATGTAAGTGATGAAAATCATAAGAGGAAAATACGAGTATGAATTGATGAATAATTTGCTACAATTTGTTCACCAATTCTTTATTATGTAGTACCTCGAATTTCGTTGAATTTTGAACTTAATCAATTGTTGCAAATAACACTTGAGATTTTTTTAAGAAGAAGAAGAGGAGAAAACTTAAAAAACTGTAGTTAAAAAGTGAGAGGAAACCCCTCTATTTATAGCTAACAAATAGTAGTATGAATAGGTGCTAATTGTGACTTATCAGAAAAGTCACAACCCTTCGAAACAGGCACTGCTCATAGGAAAAGTCACAACCCTTTTAAAAAGTTACGACTTATAGGAAAAGGCAAAATCCTTTGAAAAAGTAACAGCACTTTGAAAAAATCGCAACCCTTCTAAAAAGTCAAAACTCATTGGAAATGTCACAACCCGTCAAAAAAGTCTCAACCCTTCAAAAAAGTCACAATTCATCGGAAAAGTCACAACCCTTTAATGTGAAAAGGTATCTACATTTAATATAATACAAGTAATTAAATGAATATAATCTAAAAATAATAATAAATTCTAACTAATAAAGATTATTAGATTTTTAATATTATCAATGAAATGAAATCAATCTATGGTTATGGGCTACCTTACAATCATATTATATTCTAATTGATACAACTTCTTAATTTATCCAGATTATTCATTAATAAGGTTAATTCAGTAAGAATCCATTAAGTTCTAACTCAATTATTCTAGTCACTTTCACACCTATAGATCTATGGTAGAGAACCTTTACAAGAATACATTTATAAATCTAGTAAATAAATTGATAACACTCAACTATATCTCGCATTTAAGACATGGGTGGTCACATGCAAAAACAATACCTAACTTATGAGGTCAGAATCAAACCACAAGGATTGAAAGAAAGTATTACGCTCAAATCGCTCTATAGACTCAATAAAAATTTCACTCCCCGAGACTACACTCTTGTTGTGGCCGACACTCAATGCCATTTCTGGCCCGAGTATACCTATAACATGGAATTGGATTTGAGCTTACATCTAAAAATGAGAAAAATAATACGTTTGAAAGAATTTAAAGAGACTAATTTGATAACACTCAACTACACATCTTATAATTCAACGTGTAGGCGGTCATTAGCAATATAAAACCCAACGAGGAGTTGGGGTTGAATCCCATAAGGAACGGTAAGCAAGAATTCAACAATAATGACCCTCCGGGTCATTTATGTGTAATTGTCCTTTGTTTATTATTAGAGTGTTCCTATAGTGACCCCACTCATTTATGACTTGCTGAGACTGATAGCTTTATATCTTGGTCGTTAGTGTAGTTTTTACACGAATATTTAGGTTTTGGAGTTTTTGAACCTTGAACTGGTGATTTTGATTAAAAGTTTAGGAAGACGGTCTCATAATTCAATTATGACAGTTTAATAAGCTCTAGAAGGGTCATTTTAGAGTAGTGGCATGGCCGAGTAAAAATTCGGTGGCGTTCCATGGTAGTTTGTGCCATTAGGCATTTTAGATTTTAAGCTTTGGTAGGTTTGACGTTGGTCAACATTCTTAATAAACGTGCCTAGATGTGA
>NW_006238980.1:1135865-1147842 GCF_000226075.1 Solanum tuberosum | reverse complement strand
AAAGAAAAAACTCACCATAGATACATAAAATAAAATATTGTGTTTAAATCACCCCTAAAATAAAATCCCTCCTGAACTTCAATTTTCTCCTTACTTGCTTGAATGATAGATTCTCCGTATTCATATTCTTGAGCTATAAAAACACAAGTTAATGTTAGTTTAGTAACAAATAATAAACTTTTCAAAAAGATACAGAAGATCTCAACATATTTACCAAAAATGATGCAAAACATTAAGGTTTCTAAAAAGCACGCGAATAATAAGTTTTTTATCTACCAAAATAGTCCAATAAATTTAGATGATTTCCAAACAAAGGTACAGAAATGTGTCCTAAAGAATAATTGATTGATATTTCAGACTATTATTCAGGAACCTAGGTTTTATACGCACACATAAACTTCATTATCTGTTAGTATAGAAACTTATGTATAAACAATAAAAAAATGTTATGATTACTGAATGTTGCACAGCAGACACGGGCATGAGCTGACTAAAGTGTACACTATATAATATGTATTTATGATTTAGGAAAACATAGTAAAGCATAATATGAATACTGGTCTCATATTCCGTTGATTTTAAAAGATGTACTTTTTATAATTTCATCAAAGTTAACAATTATCATTTCAAATGAGAAGTAGTGGTTTGAGCTTGGGACTTCCATGTTGGAGGTCTCAAGTTCGAAACCCCTTGCCAGTGAAAGCAAGGGGTTTGCCTTCTAGGTCGAGCTCGTCGCACCAGGCTTGCCTAGTGCGGGTTACCTCTCCTATGTGGTTTGCGAGCTATTGCATAGGAGCGGAGGTTTTACCCTGTGAGCACCCAAAGGATAGCGGCTGCGAGTTTCCCTTGTCATCAAAAAAAAAAAAAAGTAATAATGTCAAATCAATAGTATTCACCTGTTAAAAATTATGTAAATACGTGTTTCTTTGACCAAGTTTTAAGCTAATCTCAACAGCTAATCAAACTTTCAACAACACAAATATTTCAGATACTAAAACTCCATTTACATTTGTGGTTTCAACACAATACTTCAAATTTCAATTAACATTTGTAGTGATTTTCAAATAGTACATATAAGACTATGGATAAAAAAAAAAGTACTGAAATTGAAAACTAGACAACCAATTGTCTTAATTCTCTGTCCAACTTGGTTCAAAACTCTAAAAAATTACCCCCAAATTTCTTCACATTTCAACTTGTTCAATACTGCCAATATTCAAGAATCAGGTTCAATTTAAATCATTTCACACCCTTCTAATCCAAAAGTCAAGTTGGTTTGTAGTTCTCAATCAGGAAAAGTAACAAACAAACACAAAGATTTAAATTGTGCACAGAGAACTAAAAAATTATTGTTTTTGTTTCACATGCTCTATTTTAGATATTAAATCACATTCCTCTCCCGTAAAAGAATTAAGCTAGCTTTGACCATAATTAAGCTCTCAATGTCTTCTTTATTTTATCATCGATGTAGCTTCTTTCGCCTTTAGGAATGATGGTGGTAGTTTTGATGCTCAAGAGCTTACTGCGCCTTTAATATATAAAAGAAAGCAAAAATTTAGAGACTTTCACAGTAAATCAAGTAATGAACAAAGTATCTTATGGAACTTGACCATCAAAGTGTTGCAGTACGAATAGAGTAAGACATCTAAAGACAACACCAAAGTGATGAAGAATGAAAATAGAGATTGTCGAGTTGACAAATTTAACAATGATGAGGTATACCTGCTCACATCACACATGATCCTCATAGAGGAGCTTTTATGAATTTTGGTGGAATCATATGAAGAACAGGAATCAATGAAGATCCAGAATTTCAATCACTTGTATGAGTGAAGAAAACTTTTGAAAAAAAGGTAGGAGAAGAAAGGAAGAGAGTGCTAAAAAGTAGAAGGTGGAAAAGTTAAAGTTATCAAAGCTATCAAGAAGAACTTATTGGTGAAGAGTAGGAGGAAGAAAAGAGGAATTACATCAAACTTGGACGAATCTGAACCTTAAATTGGTAATAGTCTAAAAATCCTTCCAGCTCACTTTGTTTGTATGAATTTCTATACATTTTACACCCTTAATGTGCATAAAACCTTCTCATTTGCACCTTATAATCTTATGTTCTGTAGTTCTCTCATTCCACTCAGCCACAAACACAACAACACTATGTGATAGGGGTGGAGAGGAAGTCGGTACAAGTACCATCAACACATTATAGTGGAAAAATGATTATTAGAAAGTAATATGTAATTGGCTGGTGTAGGTGATGGGATAATCTTGCCATTTTAATTGATATGGATTCATCAGGTAATGTCATTACAACCTCTCTGATATGCTAATCATTGTTGTTTGAGATGGCTAAACAATAATGAAGATAACAAGATAGTTACAAGCACAATATGGTACTGTCTAATATTTCATGTTACAAAATTTGTAAGTACATCATCTGGTGTTCTCAAATTTTGATATCAACTTATATGAACTCTATAATTATGTAATCTGATATTTTCTTAGAAGATCTTGGAGTTGATAAATGATTAGATTACAAAGTTAACTTTTTTTTATAAACAACCTCTTTGACTCCAAGAGATAGGGCTAAGGTTTGGATACACTCTATTCTTCTTACTTGTGGGATTACACTGAGTATGTTGTTGTTGTTGTATACAATTAATTAATGAAAAAGAAACTGGAAGAGAAAGAGCAAGAGGTGCTGAAAGTAAGACCGGCCACTTAATAATGGCAATTATGCAGCATTAAAGAGTTGCAAGCCATCAAAATTGTGGCATGTGGTCATTAATTTAATTAATAATCAGTAGTTTCATCCTAGTTTCAATAAGATCATATAATTAAGAATAATATTTTCAATACTTCCTCATTTCATCCACTTCTTTTCCCAAGTTTCTATGATCTTTTCCATATACATTATGAAAATAAGAACTGTTGTGATGCAACCTTAGAATTCCCAGGTCCCAACATAGAAAAAGGCTGCAACCACATATAACAATAATTTTACATCTTGATTAATTTAAAGAGACATTTTTTTATAGTTATTGGGTAGATTAGATTTACTGCATTCAGCTAGCATATAGTACATAGCTCAGGTGTTCTAACAAAGTAAATAACAAAGATTTCAATATGATGATTTAATCCTTGTGTTCAATTTCACATGCTTGAATACCTAACTATTTCATGTACATAATCTATCTTATGTCAAATGTGCAGAGAAGCTTCACAATGCCAAATACTTTTAATCTAAGTAGAAATAGGACCAGTATCTTTACCAGCTTGATTGTCTGATGAGAGGTTGAGCTTTAATCATTTAGAGAAGTTTCACCCACCTGTTTTTGAGCTGCAACAAGTGACAAGTATTTTTAACCACAATGTCAGAGAAAATTCTGAACTTAAAAATATAGATACTGAGGTTTCTAAGGCTACATTCTTTTATGCATAAGATAATGCAATCATTTATCACTGAAGAATATTAATCAAAAGTATGTTACCTTACTTACCTTTACAGGTACCAATTAAGGTCCTCGGATGTTGGCCATCATTTACAATCTCATCCACTAGTTTTTCTACAATAATACCTTTTTGCATTAGGAGACAAAAAGTTTCAAGAAAAAATTATTTTTAAGGGAATTCTAGTTAAGAGAAATTTGAACTCATTAATTAAGAAAATTTTAAACCTCTTGGTCATTCAACTGGTGAAGTGAGCAAGACGCACAATTCTGGAGGTCTATTGTCTCATTATATATTTCTAAAGCAGAAAATTTCAGTACAAAGTCCCTCTCAGTAGTGGATAATGCTGAAAAAAGAAAAAAACACTCAAATATCAAACCCCCAACTTCTCAATCATAAAACAAGAAAAGATTCATATTTACAAATTTGATGTGCTCATAAATATCGCTAACAACACTTTCATCTATTTCCCTCATTGTGAACGTCTTCCCACGACTTGTCATCCCATGAGTTAAGTGGTCGGTTTAGTATCGACATTTCTTACTCTTTCTCTTTCAGTTCCTTTTTCTTAAGTTAATTACATACAACAATAACATACCTAGTGTAATCCCTTAGGTGAGATCTCAGAGGATAGAGTGTATGTGGACTTAAGCCCAGCCTCTTGGAGTTAGAGATGATGTTTATGAACAAGTTACTCTATATTCTAATCTTCTCTCAACTCCAAGAACTTTTAAGAAAATTACAGATTACATAATTAAAGAGTTCAGAAAAGTTGATACCAAAATTTGAGATTATGTAATTAAAGATTTTGTATTATGAACTCTTCCGAATAACTTGAAACACTAGACAGTACCATATTGTGCCTGTAAAGCGATAAAATAGGTCAAATCTCCGGCAGTATAGCCGCCAATAAACAGACTAGGCATTATGAATTATACCTCTTAAAGGCACCAGACAAAAAAACAACTTCTTCGGTTCGACAACGAGCAAACAAAGCTAATTTAAAAAATAGTGGCCTGCTTGAAAACACAGTTACATTCCCCTCAACTAATCTACCCTCTTCTATGGCAAGCACTTCGCTTGCACTGCCTTGTGTGAAAAGCTGGAATAAAATTGAACATGAATATGCACGACACCCAATGCCTCAAAAAGGTACGTAACAACCTATCATACTCAATTCTTACTACACTACACATTTACTATGAATTAAACACTCACAACAACAGCACTACCACTGCTATCTATCTAGCTTCCACAAAAACATGTAGCTACTAAAAACAATGTAAATATGCAAATAGAATTACATATGCAATCACAAATGTATTCTATAAATAACATATGTGTGTATATAAGGAATGTCTATCGCCTAAATATTGCCTAATACCATATTGGGCATGTGCGCTCACGGGCATTCATCATCTAGTACTTTATAAAAGTTCCAAAACTACTCTCCTCCAACCATAGAGAAGCAACCAATTTGAGCTCTTGGCTTGAATACAGAAATTATGAGACAACATTGTCTACCTAATTGGTAAAATGATATGCTAAAATTAAAATTAAGGTAGTAGAATTATTATCTTGCCCTATCTCACAGAGGAATCTGTAACTTAGCCTTTACAAATATATTTTTCTCTAGAAAACATGTAGGGAAGACAATATAAACTTTGAACAGAACTTCATCGAGAACAGCTGAGTAAGAGTATAGAGTTTCGACACTACAATGGGTGCCTACACTTACATGTCAAAGCTATGAAGGAAGCAGCAGTCTGATGTGATGAGGTTCTTGTAGAGGGTGATATGCAGGGGATGGGAGTACCGCCAAATTCCATCAAAAGTGCGCGTCAGTAGGCTTACTCATCCTAAAAAGGCACGACACTTGGGTTACAAATCAAAACAGGGCTATGTGGTTTACCGTGTTCATGTGAAGCGTGGTGGAAGGAAGAGGCTTGTATCAAAGGGTATTGTGTACGTTAAGCCTACCAACCAGGTTGTTACCTAGTTAAAGTGTCAGATTAGTAAACAATTTGTTGCTGAGGAGCATGCTGGTAGGAAATTGGGTGTTCTTAAGGTCCTCAACTCTTACTGAATCAATGAGGATTCAACATATAAATACAAAAGTCATCCTGGTTGATGCAGCCCATGCTGCTGTGAGGAATGACCCAAGAATCAACTGGATCTGCAATACAGTGCATAAGCATAGAAAGCTTTGTGGAGTGACTTCAGCTGGGAAGAAATCCAGGGGTCTCCGGAGGAAGAAGACACTTTCACCACAAGGCAAGAACCTCAATATGGAAACCTGGAAGAGGAGCAGACTTTGTCTCTAGGCCATTATCGTTGATCTGCTTAAGAGTTTTTCAAGAGTTTTTTATTGCATTGTTCACTACTGTAGACCTTTTGTCCTCCTTTGAAATCAAGTTCTGCAACTTGGTAGAAACTCAATTCACTCGATGGATAATGTGATGATAGGTGATAATGTTATACTGTTATATTTATTAACTTTGAACAATCTTTAATTTAAACTTAATGAAAAGGAAGAAAAATTATGAGAAATTATCCTCAGAATTTAGCAGATTAACAGATTTATTCAATAATAATTGGCAAAAAAAGAGAACATTGAAAACACTAAAGAAACTCAATTTCATCTCCTTTAACCTATTATCAAAAAAATTATCCTCAGATTAACAAATTTATTCAAAACTTATCATCATTTTCAATAAAGGATACTAACATAAGCGCTCACATGAGTACATACAATAAGCCAAATATATGCATATTGCATGAAAACCAAAAAGAGGGGAAAAACCTAGATAATGTATACAGTATAAACCAAGAATTGGGCAAACTTAGGCATTCCACAAAGCAATTAATAGTTCAAACAAAATAAACTTAATTTGAAAAGAAACAACCAACCTGTAAAAAGCATGTATTGACGAGCAGTAAGAAAAGAAGCCCGATTTTCCTTTCAAAGAACTGGAATGTGTAATGCAAAAACGTGGAGACACGCTGATTTCCTTTCCAAAAAGACTGAAGTAAAGACTGATTTTACTCTTATCAAACCTAGAAAAGAAGAGATGCGCATCGAGTGTATTTTGTTTGCTCATTTTCCTCTTTATCAAAACTGAATCAGAAGAGCCGTATAGAGTGTACCTTCTATTTTCTTGGGGTTGGGGGAGGAGAAAGGGGGTGGAGAGACATGGGTATAAAAATAAGAAGAAAAATACAAGCTGCCTATTTTTATTATACTAACGACCGGATATTGAGTTTTTTAATATTTGCATATTATCTCCTAAATAATATTAAATTGAAATTCGACTTTTAACGACCAAAAATTAATTCTGTCGCTATAAATATACTCTTTACGACCGGATACATATCCTTTCGTTATGAAGTGGTCGCTAAAAGTCGAATTTCTTGTAGTCTACTTTGGCTGTTGTATCAGGGGTCAGCAATGGCTTTTGCGGTCATTCAGACAAGTGTCGGTAAAGCCAAGCTCTTTTGCTGCTTAAACTCAGACGATTTAGCGGCAATTTAAAAGACTTCTAAATCTAATCCAAAGCGGTTAGTTATGCTCATGTACCGTCCATTTTTATAGATGATAAAACAAACTAAATTGCCGCTAAAACACATTTGTTCTAAAAGCTATTGGTTGCGGTAATTTAGATAGCGGTTAAATCCAATCCAAAAAAGTTAGTTATGCTCGAGTAGTGTCCATTTTTATAGCCAGTAAATCCAACAAAATTGCCGCTAAAATGTATTTGTTATAGTGGCAGTTAAAATAGTTGTTAAATCAAATCTGAAATGACTAATCATGTTCCTGTACTGTCTATTTTTATAATCGATAAATTCAATAATATTGTCGCTAAAAGTTTATATCTTTAACAACAAAAGTTTGAATACAATTATAAAGGCTAGAATATCCTTTTGAAATCATCTTAATATCCCCCATTTAGCGTCCAATTTTTATGGCTAGTAAATTCACTTAGTTTGACTCTAAAAGTCAAAAACATTAACAACCGATTGGTAAGCCACCATTAATAATGACTACATCCAGTCATAAAATTATCTAATTCACCATTCTACTGATAAGTTTATAACTAGTAAATTCAACACTATTGTATTCAAAAGAGAGCCTATCAGAGGTGACGAGGTTTGTCAAATATTAAAAAACATACTTATAATTCTTAAAATATAATATATCTCATCAAATCTAAACAAAAAAAAGAAGTATTAGTCAAAACTATAGAATCACAACTTAAAAACTAAACTTATATTATTTGAATGAAATAGCTAATATCATTATATAGACCAATCCAATAAAATAATGTCTACAAGGAATTATATCATATCATACAAAAAATCTCAAAGATTTGAAGCCAGTTGGATCTCCTGCGGAGATTCTAATAGAATGTTCTTTGATGTCTTTTTTTTACAAAAAGGCATGTTGAATCAAGATTACTAAATTATTTCATATCTTTCATGCCAACAGTTCACTGAATCTGGATAAGAACCTCAATTTAAATCATTTGTGTTTTACATATGACATTTAGTATTTCGCAAAGGGGAACTAGAACTAGTGACACTCATGTAAAAAGGGATGAAAACATTCTCGTTAACTTCAGGGTTGGCAAGTAATGTCTCTAAATATTTTTGTGCCAGTATGAACAAACATGTTATTGAGGACATCTGTGAACTAACTAGATATGCAAAAGTTATTCTTATTTCGATATCTAGGGTCCCTATATCGGCAAAGAAAATTTTAGCAGTGGATTGTGAGATGTTCATATATAATATGTCAACAAGAATCAAAGCTTGGGGATCAAAACATTTATCTTATGTTGGTAGAGTGCAACTAATAATGCTGTTAAAATTCATATACATTCGTATTGGTCTTCTATGATTATTATGCCTAAGATCAGTGCCGGCTCTTGCCTATAATTTTTTAGGCCAATGCCTCAAATTTTTATAAATAAAAAATCATGTTTAATTTTTTCATGAAAAAAAAATTTATTTATAATAAAAAGTACATTTTTATATATATACTAGATAAGTATTGCCCGTGCCCAATTATTTATAATAAAAAGTATATTTTTTATATATATACTAGATAAGTATTGCCCGTGCCCAACAACGTGAATTTTGATGTCATTTATTTGTGTCTAATCTTGCGTTCACATGTGTAGACTCTAAACAACCATAAATTTTTAAAAATAATCATAAGCTCACAAGCACGGCTGCACAATTGTATTCATGTAGAAGATGACAAACATATATTATATCACAATTATCTATCACTGAAATAGTTACTTTTCTAATACTTCCTTTAATATACTTGCAAAATCAAACCCTAGCATATGTCTCATTGGCTCATTAGTTCCTATCCACCATCCTATGATACATGATCAACAAGATGTATATCTACCACTGTTCGTACTTTGCACCATGGACACATAAATCACATAGCGATATTGCAAATATTGTCCATTGCCAGAAATATTTTGCTACTTTGAATTTTTCAAATAGCTGCTTGCCCTATTCCAAAAAGAGAATAACAGATTAAACATTTTGAACTAGAACATTTGTGTGTGTGTGAGAGAGAGAGAGACAGAAAGCAAGACAACTTATTAACTCAACTCAAGGATCAGTGAAATAAAAATCTACTTATGAGTACTATACCCAATAGTCAAGTTATACACCTTTAGAGAGGACTCGAGGAGGGCACAAAGTCAATAAAGACCAAAAACCATCACTACAATCTAAGGATACATCGAAAATTTGATTCTTTCTCAAACCAATATAGGATCCTTTCATCATTTAAGAATAAATCAATTACCAATTCCTTGTTTTTGTTTCATTGATAAGTCAATGCTAACAAGCAACAACTGTATGGAGATGCCGGAAATTAATGCAAACAATGTTCAAAAATAATTGAACACACATTAAGTTCCTTTTAGTATCACATGTTGCAACCAAATTGACACAAAACAGTTGATGAAAATAAGCATGTGCAGGAATCAATTAAAGAAGAGACCATCATTACCATTCCCTCATTGGCTAAAGTGGCAATTTTATAATGGTCAATCTAAGATGTATGAAATAAATAAAAATAAGCTATGTAAGCAAACCATACAATATTGAATTGTTTGGTGTTAAAGAGTGATGTAGACAATAAGAACAAATCATGATTTTCTGGAGTAGCAGATGAGTATGATGTCGATTCCTCACTCGTGCTTTTATCAACATTAAAAATCGTACCAAGTGTATCATCCTGCACATATTCCACTGTTGAAATGACAGTTGTAAGAAAGTCTATCATAATCATAAAGGCACCGAGAAAACCATGAATTGTAATTATACATTGGAAAAAGATCCAGATATAATTGCTTGAAAAGTTACTCCACAATATGAACTACCTTCCAAGAAACATCCATCTATGCGATTGTAAGGCTCTTTATCAAGATATCGTCTTTTGTTTGTTGAAGTAATTTTGGCAAGCTACCCAACCTAAGCGATATTTATTCACTGCAACCTTCTGCATCCAGACTTGAGAGAGCACGGTTACCATTGAAATCACTGGCAACTGCTTCAATGCCTACATGGTTCATCACCGGTCTCCTTCGAGTTTATATCGGTTCCTAGCATACCTTAAATGAATATTGACAAATAAAATTCAAATAAAAATAGTGAAATTGAAATTAATTCACAAATACAAAGGAGTGATCTTCCACTTTCTTTTTTCTTTTTAGGCAAAACCAACCAGTAATATATCACTTATTTGATACACCAAGGAACCTGCTTAATTAGACACAAATTAGGTATGTAGACTAATAGAACCTCAAGTTTTCCACAATGGGGTGTGCTATTTAGGCTACAGACAATCATGATTTACGAATTAATCTAACTACTAATCAGTTGCATAATGACCGATAACCCATAAACAAATAGAGGTGGCACTAATGGATAGATGGATAACAACTGCAACGAATATGCTGAAAAAACTACCAAATACGCCCATTAATTCATTTGACCATGAGTAATAAATCCTGGAACAACAACTACATAAAACTTAATTTTTTTCATAAAGGTAAAGTACATAAAATTCATTTTTTATCCTAACATACTTTGTAATCCACTTCTCACAAAGAGGGAAATCTATATTTTCCACTTCTTTATTTGCTTAGGTATAAGAAACACACCAGTCAGTCTTTAAACAACCGACATTAGTCATCAATTTCATTTTCCCAAGTTCGAGAAAATTTCATGTAGTTAATACTTATTAGACTTGCATCTAACCTTTCTTGTAAATTAGAAGTGTGCAATAACACTAAAAGCATAGACAAGCTCAACTTAGAACAGAAGTAGTGTCTACATTTGTTTTTTGTTTTTTCGGAAAAAAGTAATAAATCCAACAGTAAAAGAAGCAAAATAACACACCCATATACAAGAAGTATATCAAATGTAGACAACCTTACAAAAGATATATTTTTTATAAACAAATCCAATCTTCTATACATATATAAGAACCTAGTGAGTGCTCAAAAAATAAATAAGGGATGAGGAACTATTCTTCAAGTGTGCGAAATTCTTCTCTACTTCATCAAAAACTTTGTCAACAACAATCTTATGTTTTGCATTGTTTCCCCGTCTTCTAAAAGTCCAGCTAAACATTGTTTCTTCCACACTACTTGACATCACCAACCCTTCACCATAGATTCCAATCTTTTCCTTTCTAAAACCAAATTAATTATAAAGGTGTAGAATATAGTGATGGTACTTACAAGAATAATTGCATATGTCATCCAGAGTCTGTAATGTTCTTGAGCTGTGATTCTCAGTTTCTCAGTTTCTCAGCTGCCTATTCAATCAGAATTTTCATATGATAAACCATTTCTTTCACAAACTTGAGCAACTATTTCTCATATACCTTTGGAGTTGCCTGTGAAGACTTCCATAATATTGTAGCACAAGCTTCAGGGCTGGTAAAAAAAGCATAGACATTGTTGATATATAGAAAAGATCAAGATATTCAAGAAAACAATGCAAGAAGTGTTAAAGCAACAACTACAAAATCCATGCCTCAACATATGTACAATGTGTCCGCATTAATAAGCTAACACAACATCCTTTTTGGTTTATATAGTAAGTTGAGAGTTCATATATTGCTTATATCTCCACAGGCACAAAAATTATATTTGAACTTAAACTTCTTATTTTTTAGACTGTCACATGAGATCTTAGTCTCTTGGTGTGGACTGGTAGGTCAATGAAGCAATTGACTACTAACTTGGATAAGTTGTGATGTTGTGCTCATCTTAGTACGGAAGATACACATAGAGCAGGTTCAATTTCAGTATATTGCTGGTTGAGCATCCTCAGAAGAAATAGAAATATCTGTAAACTACAGCATTAAAAAATAAGAATTAACAAAATGAAGTAGACTTTAATCCAAAAAATGTATCTTATGCTCTTTAATTTTCCAGCTTTGCCTATTTTTGTGGCATTGTTTTCATCAGAATGTCATTGTTGCAAAAAAAAA
>NW_006238980.1:1133100-1135480 GCF_000226075.1 Solanum tuberosum | reverse complement strand
GAGTCTTATGGATGTTTCTGGGCATATCTTGTCATCTGGGCTGCGGAAGAGATTCTTTTTCTAGCTTGGTAATTGGAATATCATCAAGCGAAATGAAATTAATATAAGTTCTTGATCGTTCTTGGCTTCTTGTTGATGTTTGAATCCATGATTGGAGTTGGGGTTTGGAAATATTGGTGAGGAAGAAGAGAAAAAGTGAGACGAAGAGAACATTCTGGAATGGGACAGAAACAAGAGTTCATCGTTTGCTCTAATTCATTTTACCCTTGAATAATGAGTATATTTACAGGTTTGCCCTTGATCGTCCTCCTCATCATGTTTCTATATAATAGAAATTATATTTTCTTCGCTAACACTCACATTATTTATCCTTTTTAACTCCTTCTGCACTCTATTTCTTCAAATCTTTGATAGTTAGAGTAATATTCTATCAAAAATATGAATCAATAGCCGAAAAATATTGAACAAAGTAAATTACAAATATTCTCTTATTTCTTCGTAACTTTTCATATTAAAGTAGGGTATTCCAAGTTATCAACTTTTTGAATCAGATTCTATGATTCTAACTCTTATCTTTATTTAAAATTTATCAACTTATTACTTATAGAACCATATTATCGATTCATATAATAATTATCTCAATAATGATGTTTTTCAATGTTGAATTGATAAAATCTTGCTTAAAAACAATAATTTTAAAAAGTATTTGAAAAATCATTTATAAAAAAGATATTAAGTAATAATTTACATCTAAAAATTTAGAAAAATAAATAAATACAGATAAAATTTATTTAAATTTTAGGCCTCGAATTATGTTGAGCCGCCCCTGCCTATAAGATGGTTATGAAGCAGATTACAACATTATATAGGAATTTCTTATGGTCAGGACTGGCATACTCCAACAAAGTCTCACTGGTTGCTTGGGACATGGTGTGCAAACCAAAAAAGGAAGTGGGTCTAGCCACTATTTATTGTATGGACTGGAATGTAATAGCCATAGCCAAGTGCATATGGCACTACTAAAAAAATAGTGAATACCGACCTACAAATACAGACCTCCGGAGGTCGGTATTCCCTGAAATACCGACCTAAAACCGACATCCCAACTTAGGTCGGAAAAAGCTTGGTCGCTATTCAATATCGACCTCTGGAGGTCGGTAGTTTTTATTTTATGTCGGAAAATTCATATATTATTATTTCCGACTTCCTGAGGTCAGAATTGGAATACTGACATCCAGAGGTCGGTATTTTTATTTTTGTAATGTTGAAATTCTGACCTCCGGAGGTCGATATTTTTATTTTTGAAATGTTGAAATTCTGACCTCCGGAGGTCGATATTTTTATTTTTGAAATGTTGAAATTCTGACCTCCGGAGGTCGATATTTTTATTTTTGAAATGTTGAAATTCTGACCTCCGGAGGTCGATATTTTTATTTTTGAAATGTTGAAATTCTGACCTCCGGAGGTCGATATTTTTATTTTTGAAATGTTGAAATTCTGACCTCCGGAGGTCGATATTTTTATTTTTGAAATGTTGAAATTCTGACCTCCGGAGGTCGATATTTTTATTTTTGAAATGTTGAAATTCTGACCTCCGGAGGTCGATATTTTTATTTTTGAAATGTTGAAATTCTGACCTCCGGAGGTCGATATTTTTATTTTTGAAATGTTGAAATTCTGACCTCCGGAGGTCGATATTTTTATTTTTGAAATGTTGAAATTCTGACCTCCGGAGGTCGATATTTTTATTTTTGAAATGTTGAAATTCTGACCTCCGGAGGTCGATATTTTTATTTTTGAAATGTTGAAATTCTGACCTCCGGAGGTCGATATTTTTATTTTTGAAATGTTGAAATTCTGACCTCCGGAGGTCGGTATTTTTATTTCTGTATTTTTAAAATTTCGTCCTCCGGAGGGCGGTATTTTTATTTTTGTATTTTTAAAATTCCGTACTTATAGAACCATATTATCGATTCATATAATAATTATCTCAATAATGATGTTTTTCAATGTTGAATTGATAAAATCTTGCTTAAAAACAATAATTTTAAAAAGTATTTGAAAAATCATTTATAAAAAAGATATTAAGTAATAATTTACATCTAAAAATTTAGAAAAATAAATAAATACAGATAAAATTTATTTAAATTTTAGGCCTCGAATTATGTTGAGCCGCCCCTGCCTATAAGATGGTTATGAAGCAGATTACAACATTATATAGGAATTTCTTATGGTCAGGACTGGCATACTCCAACAAAGTCTCACTGGTTGCTTGGGACATGGTGTGCAAACCAAAAAAGGAAGTGGGTCTAGCCACTATTTATTGTATGGACTGGAATGTAATAGCCATAGCCAAGTGCATATGGCACTACTAAAAAAA
>NW_006238980.1:1132744-1133000 GCF_000226075.1 Solanum tuberosum | reverse complement strand
AATCCCTAATTCAAACTAACAATCAAAAACCCTAAATGATTCACCTACTAACTAACAATCAATAAAACTAAATATATTAGTACTCTAATTTTGAGATACTTCAACTAAATAGAAACAAAAGTAATCTTTTATGGAGGTTCTAAAAATTCACCTTGAGAAAGAAGGTCGGGGATGGTGGCGTGGCGTGGTGCTGGTCGGGGATGGTGGCATGGCGCTGGTCGGAGAGGGTAGGGATGGGCGCCGATGGGGGTGGGTC
>NW_006238980.1:1094255-1131795 GCF_000226075.1 Solanum tuberosum | reverse complement strand
CTCCGGAAGACGATTTAAATAAAATTAAATCAAAATAGAAAATAATACCGACATCAAGAGGTCGGTTTTTATTGTAATTCATTTTCTGGGAAAAATTCCGACCTCTTGAGGTCGAAATTTGGTTTACCCGCAAACCGCAAACCGACCTCCGGATGTCGCTTTTATTGAAAGTAATTAGATTTAATAAAAAATACCGATATCATGAGGTCGGTATCACATTAAATTTTACGATAAATAAAAGTAATCATGTTAATTAAATAATATTGACATCGGGAGGTTGGTATTTTTATATTAAATTATTTTTTAACTTGTATAAAAACCGTCATTTCGGAGGACAATTTTATTTAAAGTTAATTGAAAATATTAATTTATTTACATAACACAAAATCGTCCTCCGGAAGACGATTTAAATAAAATTAAATCAAAATAGAAAATAATACGGACATCAAGAGGTCGGTTTTTATTGTAATTCATTTTCGGGGGAAACCTCCTGAGGTCGGAATTTTTTCTCAATTAAATATTTCATAATACCGACTTCCGAATGTCGGTAAAAATTAAATAGTATGTAATTAAAATACCGACCTCATGAGGTCGGTATTTTTTATATTTAATTGAGAAAATAATACCGACATCAAGAGGTCGGTTTTTATTGTAATTCAATTTTTCTGGGAAAAATTCCGACCTCGAGAGGTCGAAATTTGGTTTTCCCGCTTTCCATAAACCGACCTCCGGATGTCGCTTTTAAAAGTAATTAGATGAAATAAAAATACCGACCTCATGAGGTCGGTATTTTTTATATTTAATTGAGAAAATAATACCGACATCAAGAGATCGGTTTTTATTGTAATTCATTAAAAATTCCGACCTCAGGAGGTCGGAATTTTTAATGAATTACAATAAAAACCGACCTCTTGATGTCGGTATTATTTTCTATTTTGATTTAATTTTATTTAATGTTTTTTTATTTTACACAAAACCTATTGAGAAAAAATAATTTAATACCGACATCAAGAGGTCGGTTTTTATTGTAATTCATTTTTTCCGGGAAAAATTCCGACCTCCAGAGGTCGATATTTGGTTTTCCCGCTTTCCGCAAACTGACCTCCGAATGTTGCTTTTAAAAGTAATTAGATGAAATAAAAATACCGACCTCATGAGGTCGGTATTTTAATTACATACTATTTAATTTTACCAACATTCGGAAGTCGGTATTATAAAATATTTAATTCGGGAATTTTTAATGAATTACAATAAAAACCGACCTCTTGATGTCGGTATTATTTTCTCAATTAAATATAAAAAATACCGACCTCATGAGGTCGGTATTTTATATTAAATTTATTTTTTACTATTTAATTTTATCGACATACGGAAGTTGGTATTATAATTTTTTTTGTTTTTTATTTTACACAAAACCTATTGAGAAAAAATAAAATATTGTTATTTATTTATTTGTTTAATACCGACATCAAGAAGTCGGTTTTATTTGTAATTCATTTTTTCCGGGAAAATTCCGACTAAAAACCGACTACTTGTAAATACCGACCTCCGGAGGTCGGAAATTACCGACCTCCATTTGAGATCGGAAATTTTTAGGTCGGTATTCACTGTTTTTTTAGTAGTGTGGAATGTAGCTCAAAACACTAAGAATTTATGGATGAATGGGTAAATCATATATATATATATAAGGGCAGAGAGTGATGGCAATACCAAGTACCTGTCGATAGCATTTGGTATAGGATAAACATATGCAGGCTAAAAGGTAAAGTTCCAAGAAGGTTATGTGGGTAATGATTGTCTTATCAGGGAGGAAAATAGACACTCAGAAAGGGTTATGAATGGAAGAGAAGATCGGGGCGTGGAACTTCATGAGCATTCTGAAACACATCATTATAGTATGGCTGGCAATGCAGAAACGACTCCTCATAGGAGATAGACTCAAGAAAATGGGCATAAGTCAGGAAGAAAGTTGTCTCATCTGCTGACACCAAGAGGAAACAACGAATCACCTTTTTTTTTTTAATTTGAATTTGCAAAAACTTGCTTGACCATACTAAATAAGTGGACAGAACATACAATGCAGAATCAATAATTAGAAGGATACTGGAAAAGGTTAGATCAAAGATTAAGTGGGAAAATCAACAAATGTCTGTTATCAAAAGTAGACATAATGAATGTTGCACTCATAGAAATATTTTGACAGGAAATCCAGGGATCTTATGCAAATTAGACATTGAAAAGACTTTTGATTGTATTAACTAGGACTTCCTATTTAAAAATCTTGGAGGACGTAAGGTTTAGCAGAAAATGGATAACGTGGATTCGTTTTACGCTGGTACACTACAATAAGATTCTACATTCTTATGAATATGGGTTTTTACTCACAAAGAGATCAAGGCAACGTGATTCTCCGTCAGGGAAAGATTTATTTGATAAAGAGGGAATCTCTCAGGGGACATTTGAAGGGTGTTAGGGTTCTGAACAATGAGAAGAGCATCCTGGACATTACACATCTTCTACATACTGATGACTCATTGATTTTCTGTGATGCTAAAATGGAATGGGTTAGACACCTAAGGCTGATTCTTTCTTTCTTTGAAGCCGTTATTAATTGTTAGTCTTCCTGTGAACCAGGGGAAATCTCAGATTTTCTCAGTCAATGAAACCCCTAAGCATATCTAGAAGGTACAAACCCTTCATAGTAGCTTGTTTTTCGCTGGCTAGTGATAAAAGAGGTTGTGTTGACACGTGATAACCTCATGAAAAGAGGAACTCAACTGTGCTCAAGGTATTTTTGTGTGGAAGAGAGGATGAAACAAATAGCCACCCCTTTTTGTACTATCGTGTTACCAAAAGATTGTGGAAACTCTTGCAGAGTATCAAAAGGTCTGAGATGGAAAATGCCCAAGAAGACTACCGAAATGTTAGCAGGATCCAGGAGATGTGATGAGGCAGAAAAAATGGTAGGAGAAGCATCCCAGTCTGCATCTAGTGAACAATATAGAGGATAGAAACACAAGGTGTTATGAATATAGCCGAGCTTTATTATGGACAATGTTTGCAGCAACTATATATGACATTTCGAAAGTTCAAAACGAAGCTTTATGGCATCAAAGTCTAGCCGATAATCTAGTACAAAGAGAGTAGAGGATGAGGTGTGAAAGGATTGTTCGAAAATCAGAAAAGTAATACTCATCTATACAAACAAAACCTAATAAGATAATGAAGCCTAGCCGCTCCATTTTATGAAAGCTACGTTCTTTAGCATTGCCATTATACTAGTCATTAATATAGAATCAACAACAACAGTACACAAATATATTCTTATGTACTAAAATTAGTATACTATAACTTAATTCAGGGAAAACTGATTACAAAGATAGCTAATTCCTCTCAAAGAACAAAATTCAGCCCATTTTTGGTCGTTAACTGCTCTCTTCTAAGAATATTTATGCATATAAATATTTGTAAATTGATGCATATGATGAGGTATCAAAAAAATCTTTTTAATTTGGACTCTAACAGTAAAGCAAATAGTAGCACCAAAGGATAAATATGAGTAATACCAATAGAAGCTGCAGTATTTTTAGCAATAGTAGGTATCCCTGTTGTTTGTGGTATTTGTCCATGGCCACTATCAACATCGGGGACATGATAAATATTAACTCATTAGTTAAAAATACTCTTATTACAATTAAATTTTATTAACAAAATCTCTAAAACATATGTAATCGAGTTACCTGTCCACTTGAGGTGCCATTGATATTTTGAGGCATGCGTTCATTAGGAGCATATTTGCGCATCAATTGTCTCATTTGGAGTAATTGTGATAGCATATTATCCTGTTTTTGTTTCATCATATTCATTTCTTCACTTTGTTTCGCCTTTAATTCAGTAATCTCATGTTCTAACCATTGTACAACTTCATTAGATGAATCCTCTTCATTAATATTTACAAAGAAAGATCTGCTACTCCATAGAACAGAAGGAGTGTGACCATGTTTTAAACCACGATCATATCCACTTCTTTCATTTCCCAACACTTTGGAATACACATCACCTTTCCAACAAACACAGTGAGGAGGTTGGTCAGTAGATCCCTCACTATTGCTCATCTTTTCATTTATCATGTCCTGGCAAAAGAATACATATTAAATACAATTTTGAATTAATTTATTTGCCTTTTAAGTTTTTTTTTTCAAACTATTTATTGATTTAGAAAATAAAAGAAAGAATAAATCTTAAAATTACTTTGGTAGAATCATCATTGGTGTTTATCGTCCATGCATTTTTTATGAGATAATATGAAAACATCTGCTCGTGTAAGCTCTACACCATTCAGTCTAATACAATAAAATTGATGTCATATGTATATGGCAAAATGGGGTAACATATTATAGTTTGTAGTTTCAAGAGGTTTACCTTCTCATCCATCAATGTAGCAATTCTTTTGGATCCTTCCGTGTGAGGCATGTTTTGCATGGCCCTATTGTTTCTATTTGCTTCGGTAAGTCTCTGTCATTGAAATAATAAAACGATATCTTATGATTTATAAATAAAAATTGAGCATAAAAAAATCTAAACACTATGAAAATTAATAACTAGGAGTATGTATTCAATATTTGTTGATACCTTAGCTTTGTCAGAAAATCAATAAGAGACAAGACCACTCCATTGATCTCTCTGTATACGACTTGGTTTATTTTTCAGAAAAACGTATTTAGTCTTATACTTTGGAATATGGTCACCTTTCAATTGACATTTGTATTCTTTCCATTTCTTAATTTCCTAGTGTCTTTAAGACAAAGTTTTCTTCGCATTTTGGGATAGAGAACTTCTTCTGAAAAAGTATAAGAAACCATTTAAAAAATAACATCACGTATAACATAGCCTTCTGACCTCATAATAATAACTACACCACACCCTCGCAAAATTCAACAATTTCTTCTTTTCCTCATTGTCAAAATTTCACCAATCATCTACGTGTAGATGTGTTATTTCTATAGTTCTTGCAATAATTCCTAGAAAGCTAGCAAAATTTCGACCCTCTTTTCCAATAAATTGGTTGCGACTATTAAATGGCACATCAATTGTTTTCCCCGGAGGAAGTTTCCAAATATCTTTTAGTAATGTAGGTCCATGTATCTTTCTTGCTTCTGAATTACGTAGAAGGAAAAAGATTTGAAGGACATCCAATGAGAAAAATTTATATAGTTAAGAAACTGATAGATTCTCTAAAATCTGTTAAATAACAGGATCACGACAGAACAATAGTAAACAAAAATAATATATATTCTACATGTTGCCTACCATATGCAATATATTAAATGTACCTTGACTGAGGACATTGCATATGTAAATCTTTGTTCTCTTTTATCCATGTTGATATATTACTTGTTTGTCACGTAGGATTAGAATGACTTATCTGTTGCAATGGACATATTATTTGTTATTCTTATGTTGTTTAATTTAGTAAAAGTTTCCTTTTGAAGTGGCTTTGGAGGTTTCGACAGAATGAGGTAGGGTACTGGAGATATAATACAAGCCAAACATCACATTTCATCATTGGAGGCCAATGAGGAGCAGGGGTACACTGAATGAGTCCTTCCCTATGCTATACTAGATATCCACAAACAAAAATGCTACAATTTCCCAATACAGAATAGACACCATTTGGAGCCCAATTTTCAGAAGGAACTTGCAGGATTGAGAGATTGACGAACTCCTCTCACTTCTACAGACTCTACAGAAACGCAACCTAGATGAACAAACCACATGAATATTACCTTGGGGAAACACTAAGGAAAGGATTTATATGATGATGGAGAGCTGTAATTTTTGGTGTTCACAGAATGGAATCCTTGATGTTTATCCCTGGAAACATATCCTAGAGAACCGGACAACCTCTAAATGTTTCATGTTTTACCTGGATAGCTAATCATAAGACCAGTCTTACTCAAGTTTCTAACAAATATTAATATTTCTGCTTTTCACACTTAAATACACAAAGAATGGACCATAGAAAAAAAATCGCAGAAAGAATGGACCATAGCAATAGAAGAGCAGCAAATAGACACAAAATATCTTCACTGCCACCAGTAGATTTGTTCCTAGCATATAAAACTAATAAGAAGTAGACAGCCTAAAAAGTATTACCTGATTCCCAGTTCCACTAGCATTATCGTCCAACTCATAAGATTGATCATCAGATCTTGAGTCTTGCCAAAATATTTATTCTTTTTTTCTTATCTATGTTGATATAGTACTTGTTTTCATGTAGGATCAGAATAACTTATTCGATTCAATGAACCTATCAGTTTGATATTATTATGTTGTTGATTAGTCTAATAAAAGTACACTTTTGAATTGGCTTTGGAGGTTTGGACAGAATGAGGCAGGGTACCAGAGGGATGTAATCAAATCCAAACATGGCATTCTTGATCATTGGAGGCCAATGACGAGCAAGGGCGCACATGGTGAAGGGGTCTGGAAACACATCAACAGTCTCCATGATGACTTTTTCCAGGAAGTGTTTTTCAAAGCAGGTAATGGACACAAGATAAGATTAGGGAAAGACAAAAGGCTTGGAGACACTACACTGAAGGAGTCATTCCCTTATGCTATACCAGATAGCCACTAATAAGAATGCTACCATTGCCCAATACAGAGTAGACAACATTTGGAGACCAATTTTCAGAAGGAACTTGCAGGACTGGGAGATCGATGAAATCCTCTCACTACTACGGACTCTGAAGGAATGCAACATGAATGCCCTCACATCAAGAATGATTCCATGCTCAGAAAAAGCTCATCAAAGATTATGACTTAAGGAATCAAAATAAACTCGCACTCTCAAATATATACACATGCATGATTCTACCCATATGCTTGCCTGTATTTTCCGATCAACATATCATTCGACTAAATCAAGATCGCCAAGGTCTTTCATGGCCTGTAACGGGGTTGAGGGTAAAGGTATGATCATTTTGACTTAGTGATTTCTACCTTCATGAAGCATGGCTTCCATTTTACTTCTTCTCCTTTTCTTTCACTCTTTTTATTTTTGCAATCCACCCTAAGTATTTTCAAGCACAAAAAATTGTGTATGGCTCATTGGATACCCCTTTTCTTTCCATCCATTCACAAATTGCAAAATTCTTTCTTAATCTTATTCTTTTGTTTTTTTCTTTCATTCTGTTTTTTTTAATACGGAGGGGTTCCATCTTTTTCAACACAATTTTTCAAGGGTGAATTGCACAAACTTCTTGCTCAATTTCTTTCCTCATTTTCCCCACACCTTAGGCTTTTGGCCTAAGTTGGTTATTCAAACGAACCAAAGCTTCATGAAGGTTTTAGGTGGGTATGAAAAGGGCTAAATGTGTTCATGTTTCATCCAAAGAAAAGGTTAGGCTCAAATGGTGCCAAGCTAGGTTCACACTCTCACAAGGTCATCACAAAGAGGTATAACAACAATTTTCGTTCACTCTCAATTATTTGTGCCTAAGATCATTTCTTTCATTCACCAACGTTAGTCAATTGGACCAACGGGGAAAGTTCTAGGTATCACCATTTTGTATGGTGGCATATCTCAATTGCGTGCAACGGGTTCTGAACTACTTTCGAGCACCTTGTCGGAGATCTGGGACTTTGCCAAAACCAACTGATGTACATCGACTATTGTGTTAGAAAAAATATTATTATGTATCTCAAAAGGAATTATTTTATCTCCTATTATATTTGGAAGATATTATTATTTTATGTCCTAAATATTTCCTTCCCGTAAATAGTATTCTATTAATGGCAATTATGTTGATATTTTAACCTATTTTGGTGATAATATGCCCGTTACCAAATGTCTTTGTGCTTATGAATTGTCTTCAATTCATTAATTGTGTTAAATGCCTTTTTTTGTTTGACTATTTCCACCATTGACATATTAGAGAGGTTACTAATTACATATATAAATCTAATTCTTATTCTCATGGTGAGGGAGAGAAGACAAGAGAACAATTCTTCTTTTAATATATTATTATGATGGGTTTTCTTTCTATTGAATCTTTGTTAGTTTGTGGCTCCTTGTTTTATGCTAGAAGAGCTTATTGAATCCTAGGGGATACACCTATACCGGGTGAAATATCCTTAAGGACAGTGTCTTTCAACACGCCTTAAGCTATGAGAATTTTTTATCAATGTTCGTGGTGAAGAACAAGCTTTTGTTAATTCGTTTAAGTGTTCGTGATGATGGTATTTTCCGTAAGATTTCAAGCATAGTGTTGGGTATTTAAACCTATGTGATCGTGTGGCCCTTGTCCACAATTGCGAAGGCCTTGTCCCTTGTGAATAGTGATAGCAAAGCCTGGGTAAATAAACCTATGAGATCGTGTGGCCCTTTGCTATAATTGCGAAGGTCTGGTCCCTATTTCATCATGATCGCGATGATGAAGTTGACTGCGTTGACCTCTCTTGGTCAATGAAATCATGAGGTTTGAGTCCCATGATTACGATAGCCAATTTTAGTGAACCATAATCATGACCCTCATTCTCCACGATCGTGAGATGTTGTGTGTCTTGTCTTTTTAAATAAAGACTAGTCGTGATTCAAGAACTTTTCATGAATTGAAGTGGCAATATCTCTCTTAATATAACTCAATTTTGGGTATTTGAAGGCCTTAAGACACGGGAAAGTTTGTGGTTGTGTGTTACAGTGTTTGGGGAGCATTGGGGAGGCTTTGGTTGAGGTAACATTCTATATTTAGAGGCTTTATTTCCATAATATAGTGTTCTTTATCTGGATAAATTTTGGATGTTGATGGTTTCCCCTATTTTGAGCCCTGAAGTGTTCCAATTTGGAAAGCAAGTTTGGGGAACTGTTTTGGACCTTTTGATGGAGTAACTTATAGAATGCTTTGCGTGAGTCCCACATGTCCCATTTTTACTACAAAATTGGTCCATCTCTATTTAAAGTGAATTTGGTGTCTAAACAAATGTATTAACATTGTGATTCAATATTTGATGGTTTAGCTACATTCAAAGGTTGTACAGAAGGGAAAAGCTTGGGAGACATGATTTGGAGCGCGGGTGGTCAACCTTAAGGTAGGATACAACTTCCCGTTACTTAGATTAAGCTTGAGTATGTAAAATCATGTTGATTTATGTGAATTGGGGGTGGGAACCTAGTTGATAATCCTAGATTTCTTAGATATCTATGACGACCCAAGGTGGCCCCTAGGCGTAACATAGCGTATAGGATCCTAAGAGGCCCCACACAAGCCACTTAGCGTTCATCATACAAGAAAATAGAATAAAGAGATTAAAAGAGTGTTTCAACATATATGAGTTTTATAGAGAAAAGCGGAAAGCTAAACATCGTCTCAAATCCGTCTAGTACGTAAGAGTATATCGGGGCATAGCCCGTACATAAAGTTCAAAAACTGAAAGTAAAGACAAAAGGGGAATCAAGCTCGGTCCTCAAAATATGAGGACTCACAAAACTTAAATCTTATATATGAGATCCCTAGCCACGGAAGTGCGTATCTGAAAGGTCGGTCCCTACATTTGGGGAAATGTAGGCAAGAGTATGCATTAGTACAAAATATGTATCAAGTATGATAACCATGCATAAAACATTTGAAGACATGAGAAAAGGGACATTGTCATAAAGTGCAGTGACCAAGATAAATCATGAATGTAAAAGAACTAGAGGACATAAGTCACAAAATATGGTAAATACAAATAAACATCATCTTTAAGTCACATGTGAGATACTTCTTGAAGTAACCTTCGTTCATTATTGTAGGAGATTTACCTTTAGCCGACATATAATACAATGTGAGCTATCAACACGAAATTTAGTGTCTACCCCACACCAAAAAGGGGGTGTCCTACTTACCAAGGTAAGATCATTAATTTCTAGCTTATGTGGATGCACTAGCTAATTTCTATCTAAGACAATCATCCTATGGGGGCACATAGGTATGGGATAAATATATTGCTTTTAGAAACCTGGCCTCTACTAATTAACGGGGGAGGTCTCATGTCTATATCCTCTCGGTGCTAAGCGTAAATCCCACGAAATAGTCATTTTCTTAACTCGTCTTTATTATCCATGGAAGGGCATGTCATCTTACCAATCCAAGATAAGTCATATGTCATCCATGGAAGGGTACAATGAAGTAACCAATCCAAGCAAGGTTTTATAAGAATAACTTCGTATCTTTGATTTATTTTAGGTGAGAAGACCTTTCAACCTTAGAATCCTTAATGTGAGAAAATCTTTCACATTCATGGATGAGGTAGTTATGTGAGCAATCCTTTCACAAAAATTAGCCACAACAACAACATATATGCTTTTACTCTCAAAGCAATCTACATCATATCTCATCAATTCCATACGAACACGCATAATTCCATAATTCACCTTTCATAGTACAAAACCAACTTTCGATCATCAATAATTAGAAAACATGGGTTAAGCATGGGTTCATGGGGATTCACCTTAAAATCTTGAGATTATTTCAATTCATGCATAAAAGTTCATAAAGCAATCAAATAAATCAACATTTAACATAACCCATGACATAGAGGAAAAACCCTAATTCAATTGGGGAATTCAAACTTCATAAATTGGAGAATTTAGGAACTCCATGGATGAAAACTATCATAATTGAGGGTTCAAAGCCCACAATTAATGGTGAATTTGGAGACTTGATCTTGAAATCCTTGTCTTTTTCTTCAAGCTTTTAGAGAGAGAAATGTTTTGAAGGAAGAACTTGGAGGGATTTGGGAATTATAAAAGTAATTTAGAATGATTAAATTTTAGGCTTAAAAGACTTATATAGGAAAAGACCCATATAACCTTGAAATAATAACTGACGAGTTTTATTTTTCTAAGTCAATCTCCACGGACGCATCAATCGTCCGTGGACCCTTCTACTGCCCATGAACCTGTCCGTGAATAATTTCCTTAGAATAATTTTTACAAGGCTTAGGTTCAAGGATGGGTTCACTGACCGTGGACTCTTCCACCGTCCTTGAACCCTTCATTAGACCCTTTCCATAGAATATTTTTCACAAGGCTTGGGTTCAAGGATGGGTTCTCTGATCGTGGACTCTTCCACTATCCTTGAAACCTTCCTTAGACCCTTGCCTTAGAATATTTTTCACAAGGCTTTGGTTAAAGGATGGGTTCACTGACGGTGGCCTCTTCCACCGTCCTTGAACCCTTCCTTAGATCCTTGCCATATAATATTTTTCACAAGGCTAGGGTTCACGGATGGGTTCACTTACCGTGAACTCTTTCACTGTCCTTAGACCTTTCCTTACAAGTATTTTTTTAGGTGTTACAATATCTCCCCCTTGGGAACATTCGTCCTCGAATGGGACTCGAGACATCATAAGTGTGAGACCCCGTGGTTCTTTCGCATAATATGTGTATCATTGAATGAGTGTATGAGGCTTATATGACTTGGTGTATCATTTCAGGAGAATAAGGTTGCAAAGGGGAGGTAAAAAAACCCAAAGAATTAGACTAACGTTATGGGTCAAGGATGCCCTTAAACAAGTTCGAGTTAAAAGAATGTCTATTCTAACATCCCGCCCGTTCAGAACGCTTAAGTTAACCGGTACCTTTGGGGATAAGACAAAGAGTGTTTTATATGCTAATAAGGATGTTTTATAAGGTGATATAGTCGCCCAATGATCGTAAGTTAAGTTTTGAAGTCAAGCAAGTTGAGAAATAAAAAGTTGGAAAAAGTTAGAGTAAGTTTCTTTGATAACTTTTCTGAAAATTGGGTTAAATGTCTCATAGCTTTTCTCCCAATCTATAAAGTTTAATAAGAACCCCAATATATGAAAGCGAAGGTTTACGAGTCTACTTTCCGACACACTAAATCATTTATCCATACGACTTCAGAATTGAGAGATATTCAGATTTTAGTGAGACTGCACAAGCAGCCACGTGAAGGTGGGCCCCTATCCCATATGTTTGTTTAGCTTTATAAGATCAGATTTCCCTTCGTTTTATCTCATTATTTTTGACCAAAATAAGAATAAAACAGTCCTAAATCCTCTCTAAAGGTTCACCTATCATCGAAGGAAAGATCTACAAGATTTCAACGTGGTTTCACCCTCAGAACGTTCATAGAGATTGTGTTATTTCTTTCCTCCTCGTTGGTTGTGATTTGAAGGATTCTTCATGGTGAAGGACTCTCATTTTTTTATGTGGTGTTCCTGCTGTTTGGAAGCGGCGAGTTCAAGTTATTATGGTTATATTGAACAATTATAGGATTGTATTATACATATTTTTTATGGCTTTTATGGTTTGAATAATCGTGGTTAGGATTTGGTTATGGTTATTTTGGGTTGGAAAAGAGGGGTGTGGCGATACACCGAGTTTTAATTGTTGTGCAGGCATACTCTATTTGGTTGTTGTCGACTATTGCGTAGGCTTCCACTTGTTAATAGCTGTTGCAAAAATGTATGTTATGCCAGTAATTTGAGGTTGTAATTTGGAGAAGAGAAGGTAATGAAGCATACGTTTAAAAATGGTCAGGCGATCTAATCACTCTGCTAGTGAGCTCTAAATTGCTACTTTGACCCTGACGTGTTAATAATCTGCCTGTAATGGTTGGGTGACATGATTTTCTGTAGACTACATACTGTAAGGAAGGGGGTACAATCCATATTGATACCACAAGACCCAAAATCGAGGTATGTTAAGGCTAAGCACTATACTTCCTTTGAGCACGAATTTTTGAATCCTAAATTGTCAAATATTGTTTTACTACTCTATTGCTAGAAAGACCTTTTGTGAAAGGCATTGAGATTGCAGCTGGCGTATTTTTGTTACTCTATTATGTTGTTATTCCACTCGTTAGGTTAGATAGGGTATTTGGCATCTTTATGTCATTTTGTTGATTTTCTTGACTATATGTCCATGTGTACAAATTATTCTTCTTCTTTAGGTGTAATAGCTTAAGAAGATTAGGGATGAACAATATCAATATGAAATTAGTCTTCCTTCCTCACTAATTTATATTTTTTTTGAAAACTTTAAAATAAAACGTTCGATCTCCAAAACTGTTAAACGTAAATCGTATGTTTAAACTACTAAAGTATGGGTTTTTCTGAAATACTTTCTTTTTACAAACTATTAAGGAAACATATATAGATACTAAGTGAAGAATTTTAAGCTTTTTATGAATATCCTCAAGTTTGATTTGCCTTTCTAAATCCAAGTTAAGTGTTCCAGTTTAATCTACAAGTATATGAGGTTCTATGAGATATTTACATGTGATATGAAAGTGATTACGACATTATGAGGAAAAGAGTACCAACGAGCCAAAATTGGAACCATGATTCAGGTAACAAATGCATTACGAATCCATGGCATTGCATGCTATGGATTCTACTTCCGAGCTATAATCGGAAGGTATGGGGACTATTGCCTATATTTATACGTATGAGACACAGATGGCCACAAGTTGGCGAATATGATGCCGGTTCGCTACCGGAAGGCACCATTATTGCTAGCACTTGGTTGGGTATGACATGCATTTGCATCTATGTATATGTATTCACGACATACGATTATGCGAGCATAACATGCATACTTAATTTATATAAGGTAGGATGTCAGCCATGGAGGCTATCAGAGTTTCTATTTCAGGTCCAGGTAGGGATTCTGATTGACCCCTCTGCTAGGATTCGGGGTTCAGCTGTGAGTTGGTAAGCTCCACTTCTTCCTGGAGCTTTCATAGGCTGTTACTTTTATTGTACAGTTTGGGTATAATCGGGGTCTTATCCCGACCAATGCTTATGTCACTCATAGAGGCTATTGTGGACACAATATTCTGGGTTTTTTCTGCAGCTTTCCAGCCACATAGGCGTGGCATGTATAGATATGTATGTATGTGTGTATATCTTCATTGTAGCATTGTCGGCTAGCTAGTACCTTATTATCTTCGGCTTGTCTACCTTCGTCTATATGACTTATCGATATTCAGGTTATGACCTTAAGGGTCCAGTCATAGTATTTTAGATGTTATGCTGCCCGACCTTCTAAGCCCTCAATTGAGTCAGTTGGTATGTTTATGTGGCTAACTCAATTGCTTAAGGTGTCGAGTGCCAGTAACACCTTCTCTAGTTTGGGGCATGACAAACTTGGTATCAGAAAAGGTCGTGTCCTAGGGAATCCACAAGCTGTGTCTTATATTTTCTTGTTTATGGGTGTGTTGTGCACCACACTTATAATCAAGAGGCTATAGGGTATTTAGGACTGGTTATATTTCTTTCAATTTTTAGATCGTGCTATAAAGTTGAGTTATATGTACGTATGAAATTTGAATCGTGCTTTGTGTTTCACATACGCTCAAGTGGATTTATCGAGGTTCTACGGTTGAGATTGTTTGTCTTCTACGGTAGATATTCTTTGTTATCAAATTTTTTTAGACGTGATAGGGCTAGAGATGCTCGACTTTGTTATTGATATGGGCATGGATTGGTGGAAACCTTATTATGTCGATGTCGACTACCAAGAGAAGACTGTTAGATTTCAGTTCCCAGGGGAAGTAGTATGAGAATGGAAGACTAATGGTGCAATGCCAAAAGGCAAGTTTATTTGCAATCTTTAGGCAAGGGAATGTTTGCCAATGGCTGTACTTATCATATTTTTCGAGCAAGATTAGGATATTGATGTTGAGACCTCGACTCTTCAGTTATTATAGTGGGCAATGAGTTTCTAGGTGTATTTCCAGGTGAGCTTCTTGCTATTTCCCTGGAACAAGCGACAAATTTTTCTACTGATACATTACGAGATGCTCTACCGATATCAATTTCCCCATTTAGAATTGCACCAGCAAAATTGAAGGATATATTAGATAAGAGCTTTAACAGGACTAGTGCATCACCAAGTGGTGCACCAATGTTATTTGTTCGGAAGAAAGATGAATCATTGTAGAAGCGTATAGACTACAAAAAAACTGAATAAGGTGACTATAAAGAACAAATATCCACTACAAAGGATTGATGGGTTTTTTTGACCAACTATATGATGTCGGATGCTTCCCAAAGATTGATTTACATTTAGGGTACCACTAGGTACTTGTTCGAGAGAGTAATGTTTCAAAGACAACTTTCAGGATTAGATATGGCCATTTTGAGTTTCTTGTAATGTCTTTCAGATTGGCGAATGACCCAACAATATTTATGAACCTGATGAATAGTATATCCATGTCATTCTATACTTGTTCGTAATTGTATTAGTTAATGATATTCTGGTACATTTCATTCAGAGGCAAATCATAGAGATCATCACTAAGTAGTGCTTCAGTTACCCCAAGGTTGGAGGTTGTAAGCTAAATTCTCAAAGTATGAGTTCTGGTTGTATTTAATGATTTTTTTGTTTTTTTTGATGTCATTCTATACTTGTTCGTAATTGTATTAGTTAATGATGTTCTGGTACATTTCATTCAGAGGCAAATCATAGAGATCATCACTAAGTAGTGCTTCAGTTACCCCAAGGTTGGAGGTTGTAAGCTAAATTCTCAAAGTATGAGTTCTGGTTGTATTTAATGGTTTTTTTGCGGGGGCCATATTGTATTAGATGCTGGTATTCAGGTATACTTACAGAAGACTGAGGTTGTGAAGACTTGGCCTGGACCTATGAACCTGGTGGAAGGTTGAATCTTTCTGAGGGTTAGTGGAGTATTATATAAGTTTTGTGGAAGGATTTTTTTCTCCACTTTCAGCACCCCTAACAAAGTTGACTTAAAAAGAAGTTAAGTTCCAGTGGACAATAGCCTATGAGGGGAGATTCAAAGGGCTGAGATATTAAATGACTTCAACACCAGTTCCAACCCTACAAGACAGTTAAGAGGGCAATGTAATGTATTATTATGCTTCAAAAATTAGGCTGGTTTATGTTCTGAAACATTAAAGAAAGGTAATTGTTTATGCTTTATGATAGTTAATGAAGAAGGAAAAGAACTACTCGACCTACGATTTAGAGTTGACTACAATTATTCATTCCTTGAGGATTTTGAGGCATTACTTGAATGTCTTTAATGTTGATATTTATATAGATCCTAAGAGCCCCCAATATATTTTTAGACTGAAAAAGGTAATTCTACAATAGCGCAGATGGAATGAATCACTGACAGTTATTGATGTGGATATCTTATATCATCCAAGGAAAGTAAAATATAGTAGCGAATGCCCTTTAGTCATAATTCTATGGGTAGTGTATCACCTTTGGGAACTGAGAACCAGGAGATGGCCTAAGAGCTCCATCAACTAGCTGGTTTGGGGTTATATTATAAAACTCCCATGTTACTAGAGTCACAGTTCAGGACTGGGTAATATCATCTCTATTTGTGGAGGTGAAGGGTTGACAAAGTGAAGATCGTAGCTTAGATCAGCTCAGAGGCAAGGCTTAGCAGGAAAAAAAAATATACCAAAAAAATCACCTTTGATAGAGCAGGAGAGACAGTCTTCAGATTCAGAGATCAGTTATATGTTCTGAATGCCACATGGCTTCTATTGAAAAATATGGGACATGTGAACTATTCTCGTTTCTCTGTTCACATAGGAACCAAGAAAATGTGTCATGGAATTAAGGAGATATGTTGTCAATAGGGAGAGGTAGAGCATCAAAAACTTAGTTTGCTAACTCAGGAGATAGTTATTCCATTGTGGAAGTGGAAGGAGATAAATGTGAATTTTGTCACATGTTTTCCGCATTCGCAAGGGAAGATCAAATTCCATTTGGGTGATTATTCACAGGTTGACGAAATCAGCCCATTTCTATCTAGTCAGGACTACCTTCTGGTGGAATATGTTGGGACGTACATTAGAGAGTTATTTATACTTTTCATCTTCAGATTGATGGCCAAGCCGAACGTATAATCTAAATGCTCAAGGACATGTTATGGGTATGTGTGCTAGATTTTCGTGGAAACTGGTATGATCACGTGTTACTGGTTGAGTTTTCTTATAATAACAACTTCCAAGCAAGTATTCAAATAGCTCCTTATGAAACACTATATGGAAGAAGTGCGGGTCACCAATTTATTGGTTCAAGATCAGGGAAGTAGAGTTGCTAGGTCATGATCTAATCTAACAAGTTATGGAGAAGGTAAAGCTTAGTAGAGATCGGTTGTAGATATCATAGAGTAGTCAAAAGTCTTATGCAGATGTTTGACTACGAGACTTAGAGTTTGATGTAGAAGATTGGTTTTTCTTCACATTATGGCCTATGAAGGGTTTCATGCGATTAGTCAAGAAAGAAAAGCTGAGTCCAAGGAATATAGGGCCATATAATATTATTCGAAGGATTGGTAGGGTGGCTTACAAGATTGATTTCCCTTCAGAATTTAAAGCAGTTCATCCGGTGTTCCATTTATCTAGTTTTTAGAAGTGCATCGAAAATGCTTTGAATTATTCCCGTTGAGGATATTCTTGTCTCTACAGACTTGTTGTATGTTGAGGTGTTAGTGTCTATGTTGGATTGGCATGTAAGAAAGATTTGGACTGAAGAAGTGGTTTCTATGAAAGTGATGTGGTGGAATAAAAACGTTGAGGAAATAACTTGAGAAGCCGAGGAGGAAATAAGGAAGAAGTACCCCCAATTATTGACGACTTAAGCTGAGTTGGGTTTCAATAATTGACAATTATTCCTGTACACAAACTTAATTGGATTTTAAATACCTCAAAAATGCAGTTTATATGGATTGTCGAAATCTAGATATACGAAGCCTTGTAATTAGATTTTCGAACTGGATTTAAGATTTGCGGACGTAACAAATATAGCCTTCCAAATAGCACAGTAGCAGCAAAGAATACAACTAAGAGATTGTTCGAATCCATTCGCGGACGAATGTTCTTAAGGAGGGGAGAATGTGAGACCCCGTGGTTCTTTCGCATAATATGTGTATCATTGAATGAGTGTATGAGGATTATATGACTTGGTGTATCATTTTAGAAGAATAAGGTTGCAAAGGGGAGTTAAATAAAATCAAAGAATTAGACTAACATTATGGGTCAAGGATGCCCTTAAACAAGTTCGAGTTAAAGAATGTCTATTCTAACACCCCGCCTGTTCAGAACGCTTAAGTTAACCGGTACCTTTGGGGATAAGACAAAGAGTGTCTGATATGCTAATAAGGATGTTTTATAAGGTGATATAGTCTCCCAATGATCGTAAGTTAAGTTTTGAAGTCAAGCAAGTTGAGAAATAAAAAGTTGGAAAAAGTTAGAGTAAGTTTCTTTGATAACTTTTCTGAAAATTGGGTTAAATGTCTCGGAGATTTTCTCCCAATCTATAAAGCTTTAGAAGAACCCCAACATATGAAATCATAGGTCTACGAGTCTACTTTCCAACACACTAAATCATTTGTCCATACGACTTCAGAATTGAGAGATATTCAGATTTTAGTAAGACTGCATAAGCAGGCACGTGAAGGTGGGCCCCTATCCCATATGTTTGTTTAGCTTTATAAGATCAGATTTCCCTTCGTTTTATCTCATTATTTTCGACCAAAATAAGAATAAAACAGTCCTAAATCCTCTCTAAAGGTTCACCATCATTCAAGCAAAGATAAAATAGTCCTAAATCCTCTCTAAAGGTTCACCTATCATCCAAGAAAATATTTACAAGGTTTCAACGTGGTTTCACCCTCGGAACGTTCATAGAGATTGTGTTATTTCTTTCCTCCTCGTTGGTTGTGATTTGAAGGATTCTTCATGGTGAACAAGTCTCGTTTTTTTATGTGGTGTTGCTGTTTGGAGGTAATAATTCTCACCCTTCATTTTATTGAGTGATTCCAAGTTATAGCTATGCTATATAAGCAAGAACACAAATAGACGGCTGGAAAAATCGTATTTGGATAGTTACGTAATGTTGGGCTGTTTTGAAGTATTTTCTGTAATTGTTGTTGCTGGAATATTTTTGGAAATGCTTTGTATGTGTGTGGTTCTTGTTGATATGAGTATGGAAGAGAAGAAGAAGTATAGATGGATATTTAATTGTAACATAAATTAGTGTAACGTTGGTTCTATTATTGCATTGCAATTTTCAAATTGTTTCTTCTTGGTTTAACGTTTTGCGTTTAAGGAGACTGTTTGTTATTGACAAGATATGTTAATGTACTGCAAGCTCCATCAAGTTTAAGTTTAGGTTTTGTTCTTTTAAGCTCTTATTGCATATGAAGAGAAAAACATGACTCCAAATGTAATTATTGGACGAATGTATGGTATGATGATTGGAAGCGGCGAGTTCAAGTTATTATGGTTATATTGAACAATTATAGGACTGTATTATACATATTTTTTATGGCTTTTAATGGTTTGAATACTCATGGTTAGGATTTGGTTATGGTTATTTTGGGGTGGAAAAGAGGGGTGTGGCGATACGCCGAGTTTTAATTGTTGTGCAGGCATACTCTATTTGGTTGTTGTTGACTTATTGCGTAGGCCTCCACTTGTTAATAGCTGCTGCAAAAATGTATGTTATGCCAGTAATTTGAGGTTGTAATTTGGAGAAGAGAAGGTAATGAAGCATACATTTAAAAATGGTCTGGCGAGTTAGTCACTCTGCTAGCGAGATCTAAATTGCTACTTTTACCCTGACGTATTAATATTCTGCCTGTAATGGTTGGGTGACATGATTTTCTGTAGAGTACATACTGTAAGGAAGGGGTACAATCCATATTGATACAACAAGACCCAAAATCGAGGTATGTTAAGGCTAAGCACTATACTTCCTTCGAGCACGAATTTTTGAATCCTAAATTGTCAAATATTATTTTACTACTCTATTGCTAGAAAGACCTTTTGTGAAAGGCATTGAGATTGAAGCTGGCGTATTTTTGTGACTCCATTATGTTGCTATTCCACTTGTTCGGTTAGATAGGGTATTTGGCGTCTTTATGTCATTTTGTTGATTCTCTTGACTATAGGTCCATGTGTACAAATTATTATTATTCTTTAGATGTAGTAACTTAAGAATATTAGGGATGAACAATATCAATATGAAATCAGTCCTCCTTCCTCGCTAATTTATATTTTTTTTGAAAACTTTAAAATAAAACGTCGTTCTCCAAAACTGTTAAACGTAAATCGTATGTTTAAACTACTAAAGTATGGGTTTTTCTGAAATACTTTCTTTTACAAACTACTAAGGAAATATATATAGATGCTAAGTGAAGAATTTTAAGCTCTTTATGAACATCCTCAAGTTTAAGTTGCCTTTCTAAATCCAAGTTAAGTGTTCCAGTTTAAATCTACAAGTATATGAGTTTCTACGAGATATTTACATGTGATACGAAAGTGATTACGACATTATGAGGACAAGAGTACCAACGAGCCAAGATTGGCAACATGGTGCAGGTAACAAATGCATTACGAATCCATGACATTACATGCTGTGCATTCTACTTTCGAGCTATAATCGGAAGGTATGGGGAGTATTGCCTATATTTATACGTATGAGACACAGATGGCCACAAGTTGGCAAATATGATGCCGGTTCACTACCGGAAGGCACCACCATTGCTAGCATTTGGTTGGGTATGACATGCATTTGAATCTATATATATGTATTCATTACATACGATTATGCGAGCATAGCATGCATACTTAATTTATATAAGGTAGGATGTCAGCCATGGAGGCTATCAGAGTTTCTATTTCAGGTCCAGGTAGGGATTCTGATTGACCCCTCTGTTAGGATTTGGGGTTCAGCTGTGAGTTGGTAAGCTGCACTTCTTCCTGGAGGTTTCATAGGGTGTTACTTTTATTGTACAATTTGGGTATAATCAGGGTCTTATCCCGACCAGTTCTTATGTCACTCATAGAGGCTATTGTGGACACAGTATTCTGGGTTTCTTTCTGCACCTTCCAGTTTCCAGCCACATAGGCTTGGCATGTATAGATATGTATGTATATGTGTATATCTTCATTGTAGCATTGTCGGCTAGCTAGTACCTTATTATCTTCGGCTTGTCTACCTTCGTCTATATGACTTACCGATATTCAGGTCATGACCTTAAGGGTCCAGTCATAGTATTTTAGATGTTATGCTGCCCGACCTTCTAAGCCCTCAATTGAGTCAGTTGGTATGTTTATGTGGCTAACTCAATTGCTTAAGGTGTCGAGTGCCAGTCACGCCTGCTCTAGTTTGGGGCGTGACAATAAGGAGGGTAGGGAGAAGATTTAAAAGTCCAACATGAATGCAATCACATCAATCCATATATCCGATTAGGAAAAATAACTCCAAGCTAAAACATATTTAAAACATCATCTTATAACGTCTATATCAACTCATCCTCAAATGCACATAAACATGAAGAAGTCAATCAACTCACTCATTTTTTCCCCAAAAAATTTATGCTTTTTCATGAACATGCATAAATGCGGAAATCATGGAAATATCTAAGACACATGACACCAAAGAATTAAACCATTAGGAACTAAATACCTCAAGCTAGAGTAGGGACGGGGGGAAGGAGAGGAGGATATCGGGATATCATATCGGCCTCGGCCTCCGAAGTAGCACCCTGAACTAACTGATTCCTCCAAAGAACTTTCTCTGGAGCAATTTCCTTATTTCTTAACTGCTTAACTTGCTGGTCTGAAATCTCAATCGGAATTTCCTCATATGAAAGAATCTTCTTAACTCCAAAACCTTCTATGGGGACTATGTATGTCATATCTCCAACAAACATTTTCCACAAGGAGACATGGAAATCTAGATGTACCAATGCCAACTCACTAGGCAATTCAAGTTGATAATCGACCTTGCCAATTAGTCTCAAAAACTGATATGGGCCCACATAACGGGGACAAAGCTACCCTTTCCTCCCAAATCTCTTTACACCCTTCATGGGAGAAATTTTCAAGTAGACCAACCATTTACCTCAAACTCAAGATTTCTTCTTTCCACATCAGCATAGGACTTTTATCGACTTTGAGTTGTTTTCAACCGTTCTTTAATAAGTCAACTTTTCTCCACAACCTCATGTACCAACTCGGGATATATTAGGGTAAATTCACCCACCTCAAACAACCCTATTGGAGATCTATACCTCCTACCATATAGAGCCTCAAATGGAGTCCTACCAATGCTTGATTGATAACTATTGTTGTACGCAAACTCAATCAAAGGCAAATGATCATCCCAATTACCCTTGAAGTTAATTACACATTCTCTCAACATATCTTCCAAGGTTTGGATAGTACGGTCCCCTTGCCCATCGGTTTGTGGGTGAAAGGCCATAGTGATCTTAACATGAGTACTAATACCCTTTTGGAAAGATTTCAAAAATTCAGAAGTGAATTGGGTACCATTATCAGAGATAATGGATAAGGACACTCCATTCAACCTCACCAAAAAATAAATTGACGGGGATAAAATGAGCCGATTTCGTCATCTAATCTACAATAACCAAAATTGAGTAATGTTGTTGCTGGGTGCGAGGCAAACCAACAATGAAGTCCACGTTCAAATCTTCCCACTTCCAAGAAGGGATACTAATATCTTGTGATAAACCTCTCGTGTTTTTAAGCTTAGCTTTCGTTTGTTGACAATTGGGACACATAGCCATAAATTCCGCGATATCTTTCTTCATCCCATTCCACCAAAAGATCTTCCGCAAGTCACAATACATCTTGGTGGCTCCCAGGTGTATGGAATTTTAAGAATTATGGGCCTCCGACAACATTTGTACTCTCAAGTGGTCTACATTAGGAACACACAAGCGACATTGATATCTAAGTACACCATCTCCTCCTTGGGAGAAAGCCTCTACGGACTTTTTAAGCACCGCTTCCTTCAATTCAACCAAAATTGGATCTAGACCTTGCTTGGCTTTCACATTGGTCACTAAAGACGATTCTGAACCATACCACCACCCTTGGTAGAGGCAACTAACCGAACACCCAATCGGGCCAATCTATGAACATCTCGAACTAACACTTTTTATTATGTTTAATTTGAGCACCACCACCCATCGATAATCGACTAAGAGCATCCACCACCACATTCTCCTTACTGGGGTGATAGAGAACTTTCATGTCATAGTCTTTCAATAATTCAAGCCATCTCCTTTGGCGAAGATTTAGATCTTTATGGTTAAACACATATTAAAAATTCTTGTGATCGGTAAAAACATCAATATGAACACCATACAAATAATGCCTCAAAATATTTAAGGCAAAAACAACTGCCGCTAGTTCAAGGTCATGGGTCGGATAATTCTTTTCATGAATCTTAAGTTTCCTTGAAGCATAGGCAATGATTTTCCCATTTTGCATAAGGACACATCCTAACCCAATTCTCGAGGCATCACAAAAAATGACAAAACTATCGGTCCCTTTCGGTAAAGTCAACACCGGAGCGAAAGTAAGTCTATATTTCAATTCTTGAATTTTTTTCTCACAAACTTCCAACCATAAGAATTTGGCTTTCTTTTGGGTCAGCACCGTCAATGGAGAAGAAATCGACGAAGACCCTTCCACGAACCTTCAATAGTAACCAGATAAACCCAAAAAAGCTCATAATATCCAAAGGGGATAGAGGTCTAGGACAACTCTTGATCGCATCTGTCTTCTTAGGATCAACCTCAATACCTTTTTCAAAAACAATGTGACCAAGAAAAGCCACAGATTTCAAACAAAACTCACATTTACTTTACTTTGCAAAAAGTTCTTGGTCCTTGAGAATTTTCAACACAATACTCAAGTGATTAGTGTGCTTATCTTCACTCCTTGATTATATCAATATATCATCAATGAACACAATCAGAAACATGTCAAGGTATTGCCTAAACAACCTATTTATCAAGTCCATAAAAGCGGCCGGAGCACTAGTCAAGCGAAAGGACATCACCAAAAACTCATAATGATCATATCGAGTTCAAAAAGCTGTTTTCGAAATATCATGTTCTTTCACCCTCAATTGGTGATAACCCGACCTAATGTCAATCTTAGAGAAGTAACTTGCTCCTTCTAGTTGTCAAACAAGTCATCTATCCTTGTAAAAGGATACTTATTCTTTATGGTAACCTTTTTCAATTGTCGGTAGTCAATACACATACAAAGTGAACCATTTTTCTTTTTGACAAACAATACTGGAGCACCCCATGGAGAAATACTTGATCGGATGAAACCTTTTTCCAACAAATTTTTCAATTGCTCTTTCAATTTCTTAAATTCTGCCGAAGCCATTCTTTACCGAGAAAAAGAGATAGGATCAGTATCTAGGAGAAGCTCAATAGTGAAGTCTATTTCTCTTTCGGGAGGAATACCAAGTAGATCACCTGGGAAAACTTTCAGAAACTTATTTACAATGGGGACAGACTTAAGAGTAGGGGTTTCAGAATCTATATCCCTCACCCTTCCTAGATGATAAATTCAACCCTTAGAAATCATCTTTCTAGCTTTAAGACAAGAAACAAACAGGCCTTTTGACATGAAATTTACCCCCTTTCCACACTAGGATAGGCTTATTTGGGAACTGAAACTTGACCATTCTGGTCCTACAATCAATAGAAGCATAACAAGAATACAACCAATCCATCCCAAGAGTGATATGAAAATCTAGCATATCAAGCTCTACAAGGTCAATAAGAGTGACTCTATGGGACAAGGAGATGGGACACTTTCTGTAGATCGTCTTAGCCACAACAAAATCATCAATAGTAGTAGAGGCAAAAAAAGGATCTAACAATACATCCAAAATAATGTCAAACCTCATAGCCACATATGGTGTCACAAAAGACAAATTAGCACCTAGATAAAGTAAACCATAAACATCAAGTTGGAGGATATAATCAATTTTTCTTGGGAGCATTGGAACCCGAACCACTAGGAGGAGCTTGCTTACCCTATCTTCCTTTAGCCATAAGCATTGGGAAATCCCTCATCTTATGACCACTTTTACCACAACCGAAGCCACCATCCGTGCCGGTTAAGCACTTCCCCTCATGCTTTTTTCCACACCTAGCACAAGTAGACAAAGGCAATGAAGATCCACTACCATTTCCTCCTTGAGGCTTAGGGTTATACACCATATCTTTGTTGAACTTAGAAGCAGCATTGGAGGAACCTTGGCCAGAAAACCTTTGTCAAAACATAGAACGACCATGCCTATCGGACCTTGAATGTGAGAAGTTACCATCACCAGTCTTAGCCCTCTTTGCCTCCCTAGACCTTTCCTTAAGTTTCTGCTCTTCGATTTGTTGAGCATGAACCATGAGATGAGAAATGTCCATATCATTTATAAGCATTAAGTCATTAAGTCAAAACTAGTTAGAATTAAAAAGTTGTTAAGTTGTTTAAATAAGTTCAAATAAATAATGTGGTTTAGTTGGTGGATTCAATTGTTGGAATTAAGTCCAAACTAGTTAGAGTTAAAAAGTTATTTAGTTGTTTAAATAAGTTCAAATAAATAATGTGGTTTAGTTGGTGGATTTAGTTGTTGGAATTAAGTCAAAACTAGTTAGAATTAAAAAGTTGTTTTGTTGTTTAAGTAAGTTCAAATAAATATTGTAGTTTAGTTTGTGGATTTAGTTGTTGGAATTATGTCAAAACTAGTAAGAGTTAAAAAGTTGTTTCGCTGTATAAATAAGTTCAAATAAATAATGTGGTTTAGTTGGTGGATTTAGTTGTTGGAATTAAGTCAAAACTAGTTAGAGTTAAAAAATTGTTTAGTTGTTTAAATAAGTTCAAATAAATAATGTGGTTTAGTTGGTGGATTTAGTTGTTGGAATTAAATCAAAACTAGTTTGAGTTTAAAAGTTGTTAAGTTTTTTAAATAAGATCAAATAAATAATGTGATTTAGTTGGTGGATTTAGTTGTTGGAATTAAGTCAAAACTAGTTAGAGTTAAAAAATTGTTTAGTTGTTTCCATAAGTTCAAATAAGTAATGTGGTTTAGTTGTTGGATTTAGTTGTTGGAATTAAGTAAAAACTAGTTAGAGTTAAAAAGTTGTTAAGTTGTTTAAATAAGATCAAATAAATAATGTGGTTTAGTTAGTGGATTTAGTTGTTGGAAAAAAGTCAAAACTAGTTAGAGTTTAAAAGTTGTTTAAATAAGTTCAAATAAATAATGTGGTTTAGTTGGTGAATTTAGTTGATGGAATTAAGTCAAAACTAGTTAGAATTAAAAACTTGTTAAGTTGTTTAAATAAGTTCAAATAAATATTTAGCTATTGATATTTGAGTAGACTTTATATTTTAGTAGTTTCAAATCATTTGTTTTCAAATATGTCTTTGGTGCCAAAATAGTTTTAGTGTTTGTTTGACATTGTGACAAATTATTTGGATTAATCCTTATGTTATGATAATTTTGTTTGATATATTTTCGAAATTGTGACATTAATTTGTACTACACTGTTTTAATCTTTATATTTAATTGATATTGATGGTAGATAAAGACAAGGGTAAATAAAAAATATCCCCTAATCCAAAAAAGATATTAAAGGTAAATGCTATAAGATGACCCACTGTGGTGTGATATCTGATGAGCCCTCCGAGTAAATATTTCAAAACGAGTCCAACTAACTTTTCATTTTGAATCAGGAAAAATTCTTCCTCCATGTCCGGCCAGCAGTGATGGATCTTATCAAGAGGGTGATGAGAATGATAAGTGTGATAAGGAGAGTGAGGGTGATGAGGAGTAGTTGTATTTATTTGACATTTTAGAATTCTATATTTATGGAATTCGATCGTATTTTAGTTTATTTTGAAATTGGATGAATTTATTTTGAAGTTGGATGAAGTTTATTTTGAAGTAGTTTAATGTATATGTAATTATTGTGTTGGTAGATCTTTGGGTTATTTTGGTATATATATGCAGGTGGGCAACTAAAATTGCAGTAATTTGCTGCCAGTTTTGTAGCAGAAAACCGACCTCTAGGGGGTCAGAATTTAAAAAATAAAAAATAAAAATACCGACCTCTGGAGGTCAGAATCTCAAAAATAAAAAATAAAAATACCTACCTCTGGAGGTCAGAATCTCAAAAATAAAAAATAACAATACCGACATCTAGAGGTCAGAATCTGAAAAATAAATAAAATAAAAAATAAAAATACTGAACTCCAGAGGTCGGAATATAAAAAATAAACAATACTGACCTCCAGAGGCCGGAATAAAAATTATGAAAAATTAAAATAAAAATATACCGACTTCCAGAGGTCGGAAATATTAAAAATAAAAAATAAAAAATTAACAAATACCGACCTCCGAATGTAGTTATTTTAAAATATTAGAAATAAATATTCTAACATCCAGAAGATGAAAATAATAAATAAAAAACAAACAAATATATAAAAGTGACCTCAGGAAGTCGGAAAATAAAATAATGAATTTTCCGACTTAAAATTAAAACTGAGCTCGAAAGGTTAGTAAATACTGACCTCCAGAGGTCGGTATTGAATAGGGACCAAGCTTTTTCCTACCGAAGCTGGGAAGTCAGTATTTGGTCAGTATTTCAAGGAATACCAACCTCCGAAAGTCGGTATTTGTAGATCGGTATTCACTAAATTTTTTGTTGTGTACGACATTCCTTAACTACCATTTCAGACACACCCGAAGCAAACTTACTCATCTTTCCCCTAGGATCGTCAATCATAGTAGGATCATATCTAGACAATTGTGTGAAGTTCAGAGCATATTCCTTTACATTAATATTTGCTTGACAAAGGTTGATGAATTCAAGCACCTTTGCCTCCCTCATTTCAAGGGAAAAGAACCTATCAAGTAAAGCAACCTTAAATTTTTCCCAATTGAGACGACCAGTATCAACTACCCACTCTTCTTTCCATTGATTGAACCGAACTTGAGCAACACCTTAAGTTGGTTAGCGGCAAATTCCGCCTTTTCCAGCGGCGTCACTCCCATGATCATCAACACCTTATACACTTCATCAATAAACTCTTGAGGATCTTCCTCAACCTTGGACCCATGAAACTCCGGGGGATTCATTCTAGTAAAGTCCCTCCCTCTAGATGCTGTCATACCCACATTTAAGTTTCTGGGGGCCATAACCTCCCTATTTTCTTGAGCCGTCATGGCTTGAGCCAACACTTGAAAAGCAGACCTTAACTCCACATTAGTCACTTTCTCGGCCAAAAGGTCGACCAGAACTTGAGGTGCTTGAAGAGGAGCTTGAGGAGCTTCTCGTTCCACATTCTCGTTCACATTCTCATTCGCATTCCTCCTAATGTAAACTCTTCGAGGGGACATATCTTTAAAAGAATCGAATAGGGATTAGGAGAAAGACATATAGAGTTACACTCTACCAAATGACTTTAGAGTAATGAAAGAAGTGGAGTTTCCTAATCATCTTATAGCCTCTCATTCATAAATGTGGAACGCTTCGCACTCATGAACAAGACTCTACTGGACGTTACTTATTAGACTTCCTAGGACCTTTCTAAACCTTGTGCTCTTATACCATGCTTGTGACAACCCAAGGTGGCTCCTAGGCATAACATGGCGTATAGGACCCCAAGAGGCCCCACACAAGCAACTTAGAGTTAATCATACAAAAAAAATATAATAAAGAGATTAATAGACAGTTTCAACATATAAGAGTTTTATAGAAAAAAGCAAAAATCTAAACATCGTCTTAAGGCCATCTAGTACATAAGAGTATATCAGGGCATAGCCCGTACATCAAGTTTCAAAACTGAAAGTAAAGACAGAAGGGGAATTAAGCTCTGCCCTCGGAATATGAGGGCTAACCAAACTTCAATCCTTTATATGAGATACCTAGCCACGAAAGTGCGAATCTGTAAGGTAGGTCCCTACATTTGGGGAAATGTAGGCAAGAGTATGCATTAGTACAAAATATGTTCCAAGTATGATAGCCATGCATAAAAAATTTGAAGACATGAGAAAAGGGACATTTTCATAAAGTGCAATGACCAAGCTAAATTATGAATGTAAAAGAACTTGAAGAAATAAGTTACAAAACATGGTCAATGCACATAGACATCATCTTAAGTCACATGTGAGATACTTCTTGAAGTAACCTTAGTTCATTATTGTGGGAGATTTACCTTTAACCGATATATAAGACCATGTGAGCTATCAACACGAAATCCGGTGTCTACTGATTAATGTCTCAAATACACCTTATCATATTCTAGGTGTAGATGATTGTTAATTAGTATAAAACCAAATACAGAGGTGGGGTCGAACCCAGATGGAGTGATATGAGTTTGAATTCAATTATGAAGTAGCAAATGTGATCCAATTGGTTGTAGGAATAGAATTTATTGGAATTAATTATATAGGTCAAAATGGTGAAATCAATGTGAGGTGGGGGATTTCGATATCAATCAGCAACCACAACAATAACGAGTAACAGGGGTAATCAAACGATTTAGAGATACTTGGGGGAATGACCGATCAATTGCCAATTACGCTAAATGGGTGCTAGTTAATTTTTTTAAGTTACTAACTTTTCATGGGTAGAATAGACTTTGAATGAGATAACAATCTCTCGAACAACCACCTTGCTTCAGGTGAGTTCTCTCGAACCTCAATAGGAAAAATACTAAAACCAACCCATAATCTCACTTCATCTACTCTATCGAGCTAGATAGGTAGAAAAAGGCTTAGATTTCACTCTCTCGAGCTGAACTCACAACAACCCAAACACTACAAATGCTAATTTATAGCCTTGGTTTTATACCTCTCTCTCAAGAAAGCATAAAACACTAGACAATCATTGGAATAAACATCCCAACACAACAATTTAACGACAATAATAAGTCAGACCCACTTAAAATTAGTAATACAATCAATAATTTCTAACACCCATCAGCTAAATTAAGCGGTTTACCACATGGTCGAACCCCCAAGAATGGGTTTTAGCTAGTCATCACAAAAAGATAAAATTCAATGCCTATTACATGCTATATATCTTGGTATTGATTTCAAAACGTTCGAATGAATCAATGTTGCTTCAGTTACAAAACCCAACTCGAATTCTACTTGCAAATTTCTTCAAAAATAAAAAAGAACAGTGGTTTCATTCCAAGTCTAAGATTTCACAATGCTTGGATGCATTTTCTCTCTTCCAAAAATCAATTTATACTATTTCAAAATTTGGCCTTTGGGGTCAATCGGTGGATTAAGTCGTGCTTCGCCAACTAGTCGGCAAATCGCCAATTGCTCCTGTCCATCACTGTCTTGGCTTGAGATTTGATCCATTTCACTCTATATATTTTGGGGGTCTTTGTCGGGGTCGCCAATCGGTTTCGTGATATTCCCTTTGCTCCTTTAGATTGCCTTTATCTGCTGGCAGCATCATTGATAGTTCGGTTAACTTCAGCCGACTAATACCTCTTCGCCGATCCAATCGATGATTCGCCCATAAGGAATATATTTCACCCATTTTCTCTCATCTCAGAAATGGCACATTATAATTTTTGGCGGGCTAAAAAGCCACTCGGCGGTTCGCCGAGTTGTCTAGGCGATCCCCAGGATAATTTTTTTTCACTTCTTCAGCTTGTTTGTTCCTTTTTGTCCAGTAGTGTCTTTGTCTTGATCCTTAGCCTTTAGTGCTGCAAATCAATACTTTAACATCAGTTTAAAGCAGAATTCAGCTAATTGAGGGAACTTATACTATTAAAACAAAGCTCTGAATGAGTCAAAAACTTGGACTCATGAACACCCCCAACTTAAACTTTTGCTTGTCCTCAAGTAAAACTCAAGATCAATCAGTTCAACCAGGATGTCTACAAACAGTGCTGCATAAGACTCAACATAAATGCACACAGTAAGGTTCAAAGTACTCATACAATGATCAATTCTGCACTCCATGTTTCAAATTGTGACTCACCATCACCAAGTGTACTCAAGCTCACAATGGTTGCTTCAAATGCAAGTTCAAGCTCAACAAAGGTATTCAAATGTCCTCATAACAAAGATGATTCCATATTCACACGAAATTTCTCAATAATTTAAAGTTCCAGAATCACATACAACCCTGACACTCACAAAGATGAACACATGCATAACTTTACCCATAGGTTTGCCGTTATTTTCCAATTGACACTCGTTCCAGCTCACTCAAGATCACAAAGGTGTTTTTAAGGGTTGTAACGGGGTTGAGTGTCAAGGTATTGTCTTTTACGTTTAGTGGCTTCTACCTTCATGAAGTATGGTTTGGAAATCACTTTTTCTCCTTCTCTTTCTCCTTCAAACATGATGATAATCCACCCCATTATTCAATTAAACATGAGTCACTGGATACCCTATTTCTTTTGCTATTTTCACAACTTTATTTTACAATATTTTCTCTTTTTCAGTCTTTCACTTTTCTTTCTTCTGTTTCATTTCTCTTTTTTTTTTCATGGAGGAATTCAATTCTTTTAAAAATCATCCATAAAAGGGGGAATTTTTCACACTTCTTGACTATCCTTCTTTTTCACCACACCCCAACTTAGGTTTTTGGCCTAAGTTGGCTATTCAACCAAACCAAAATTCATGAAGGTTATAGGTGATGGGATAATAAGATCAAAGTTTTTCAAGTTTCTTCCAAGAAAAGGATAGGCTCGAAGGGTGCCAAGCACATGTCAGAAGGTTGGCCACAAAGAGGTATATTGACAAGTTGGTTCACTCTTCAAAATTTTTGCCTAAGATCATTTCAATTGCTTGCTTCACTCAATAAATCGGACAACCGGGGAAAGTTCTAGATGTCATTAAGCACAATGTTCAAGACAACCTTACCACACAAGGCATTGATACAATTATCAAACAAGACTCTACATTTTGTAGTTAGCGTGCAATGTTCACCCCAAGAGACTTCATCGACAATCGGCTAGTCACAACAAGATTCTCAAAGTTCACATATTGCCTATGTAACTTCGTTTGCCTCATCGTAGTTACACATATATGTCGTTCAATTAAGAGCACTACTTGAGTCATCGGTATTGACACAATCGATTCTTGAAAATGCAATGCATGAGAACAATTCAAACACATCTAGAGGTGATATTCTTAACAAGTCCCGAACCCACCAAAAATAACGAATGTTGTCCTCAATGTAAAAATGAACGAGCACAGAATAAAAAAGAAAAACAAAATAGAGCACTAAATGACAAGAATAGGGTTAGGACGATTCTTCACTATTGGTGAGTCGGCGAAGGAAAGGAAAGATCGCCGAACATGTCGGTGAACCACCGAATTGCTTGTAGTCCGCCTAAGTATCCAAAATGTGACCTCTCTAGTTAGGACCAAAAAGCAATCCTAATCAGGTGCGCTGAACAATATCGGTGAATTGCCGAGTGGCTTGGGTCTGTCGCCAAATATTCCAGAATCTTAGCTTATTTTTTATGCCAGGAAAGTGAACAAAGTCGCGATCGCCTGATCTACTAGGCGGCTCGCTGGGATATTCAAAACACGTAACACTTGTGTTTGCAAGAAGTGGAAATTCTTTCAAGCATCTTCCAAATACACCACTTTAAGAACCGAAATCTCATGAGACGTTGACCATTCACCTTGAATGCTAGACCCTCATTTCCTTCAATTTCTACTACCCATAAACCTGTCCGTGAAAAATTGCCTTAGAATAAATTTTACAAGGCTTAGGTTCATGGATGGGTTCACTGATCGTGGACTCTTCCACCGTCCTTGAACCTTTCATTAGACCCTTGCCATAGAATATTTTTCACAAGGCTTGGGTTCAGGGATGGGTTCTCTGATTATGGACTCTTCCACTGTCTTTGAACCCTTCCTTAGACCCTTGCCTTAGAATATTTTTCACAAGGCTTTGGTTCAAGGATGGGTTCACTAACTATGGACTCTTCCACCGTCCTTGAACGCTTCCTTAGACCCTTGCCTTAGAATATTTTTCTCAAGTCTTGGGTTCACGGATGGGTTTAGTGACCGTGAACTCTTCCACTGTCCTTAGACCTTTCCTTATAAGTCTTTTTTAAGGTGTTACAATATCTCCCCCTTGGGAAAATTCGTCCTCGAATGGGACTCAAGACATCATAAGGAGGGTAGGGAGAATATTTAATATCCCAACATAAATGCAGTCACATCAATGCATATATCCGATTAGGAAAAATAACTCCAAGCTGAAGCATATTTTAAACATCATCTTAGAAGGTCTATATGCAACTCATCCTCAAATGCACATAAACATAAAGAAGTCAATCAATTAACTCATTTTTTTCCAAAAAAATTAAGCATTTTCATGAACATGCATAAATAAGGAAAGCGTGGGAATATCTAAGACACATGACACCAAAGAATTAAACCACGAGCGACTAAATACCTCAAGCTAGCGTAGGGACGGGGGGAAGGAGAGGATGATATCGTTATATCATATTGGACTCGGCCTCCCAAGTAGTACCCCTGAACTAACTGATTCCTCCAAAGAACTTTCGCCGGAGGAATTTCCTTATTTCTGAACTTCTTAACATGCCGGTCTGAAATCTCAATTGGAATTTCCTTATACGAAAGATTCTCCTTAACTCCAAAACCTTCTAAGGGGACTATAGAAGTTAGATCTCCAACACACATCTTCCACAAGGAGATATGGAAAACTGGATGTACCAATGCCAACTCACAAGGCAATTCAAGTTGATAAGCGACCTTGCTGATTCATCTCAAAATCTGATATGGGCCTACCAAATGGCGACTAAGCTACCATTTCTTCCCAAATCTCTTTACACCCTTCATGGGAGAAATTTTTAAGTAGACCAATCATTTACCTCAAACTCAACCTTTCTTATTCTAACATCGGCATAGGACTTTTGTCGACTTTGAGCTGTTTTCAACCTTTCTTTAATTAGTCAACTTTTCTCCACAGACTCATGTACCAACTCATGACCTATTAGGGAAAATTAACCCACATTCAAGCCATCTCTTTTGGCGAAGATTTAGATCTTTATGATTAAACACATATTGAAAACTCTTGTGATCGGTAAAAACATCAACATGAACACCATACAAATAATGCCTCAAAATCATTAAGGCAAAAACAACCGCCGCTAGTTCAAGGTCATGGGTCGGATAATTATTTTCATGAATCTTAAGTTGCCTTGAAGTATAGGCAATGACTTTCCAATTTTGCATAAGGACATATCGTAACCCAATTCTTCAACCATCGCAATAAATGCCAAAACCATCGGTCCCTTTCGTTCTGGTCAATACCAGAGCGGAAGTAAGTCTATATTTCAATTCTTGAAAATTTTTCTCACAAACTTACGACCATAAGAATTTGGCTTTCTTTTGGGTCAGCACCGTCAATGGAGAAGCAATCGATGAATACCCTTCCACGAACCTTCAATAGTAACCAGATAAACCCAAAAAGTTCCTAATATCTGAAGGGGATAGAGGTTTAGGCCAACTCTTGACCGTATTTGTCTTCTTAGGATCGACCTCAATACCTTTTTCAGAAACAATGTGACCAAGAAAAGCCACAGACTTCAACAAAAACTCACATTTACTAAACTTTGCTAAAAGTTCTTGGTCCTTGATGATTTCAGCACAATCCTCAAGTGATTAGTGTGCTTATCTTCAATCCTTAATTAGATCAGTATATCATCAATGAACACATGCAGAAACATGACAAGGTATTGCCTAAACACCTTATTCATCAAGTACATGAAAGTGGCCGGAGCATTAATCAAGACAAAGGACATCACCAAAAACTCATAATGACCATATCGAGTTCGAAAAGATATTTTTGAAATATCATGTTCTTTCACACTCAATTGGTGACAACCCGAGCTGAGGTCAATCTTAGAGAAGTAACTTGCTCCTTCTAGTTGGTCAAACAAGTCATCTATCCTTGGAAAATGATACTTATTCTTTATGGTAACCTTGTTCAATTGTCAGTAGTCAATACACATACGAAGTGAACGATCTTTTTTTCGGACAAACAATACTGGAGCACCCCATGGAGAAATACTCGATCGAATGAAACCCTTAACCAACAAATTATTCATAGAATCAGTTTTGCTTGGGAGCATTTGAACCTGAAACACTAGGAGGAGCTTTCTTACCCTATCTTCTTTTAGCCGTAAGCATTGGGAAATCCCTCATCTTATGACCACTTTTACCATAATCGAAGAAACCATCCGTGCCGGCTAAGCACTTCCCCTCATGCTTTTTTCTACACCTAGCACAAGTAGACATAGGCAATGAAGATCCACTACCATTTCCTCCTTGAGGCTTAGGGTTAGACACCATATCTTTGTTGAACATATAAGGAGCATTGGAGGAACCTTGGCCAGAAAACCTTTGTCGAAACATAGAACGACCATGCCTATCGGACCTTGAATGTGAGAAGTTACCATCACCGGTCTTAGCCATCTTTTCCTCCATAGACCTTTCTTTAAGTTTCTTCTCTTCGATTTGTTGAGCATGAACCATGAGACGATAAATCTCCATATCATTTATAAGCATTAAGTCAAAACTAGTTAGACTTAAAAAGTTGTTAAGTTGATTAAATGTGACGGCCCGAGAGCACCCCCTAGTCGTTACCGATGTATTCGACCTCTCAGAGGTCTTATACAAGCCCTTAGCATTCGTCATAGCATTTATCATAGAAAATTAGCAGAAAATTTAAAACTTTTCATAATATAACACAAAGGCGTAAAAGTCACCTCATTAAACCTTTAATACAAAAATCAAAATACTACGTCTCAAGGTAGCCATCTTAAAACATGACTACAACACAACATGGACACAACCCTTACAATACAAAAGAAACTACTATCTAGTACATAGAATTTAAGGAAACTCTTTAAAATCCTCTTTAAACTACTTGTATAAGACCTCTTTAAAAGAAACTCTTTAAACTACTATCTCAGAGGTCTTATACAAGCCCTTCCCTAACTTTATCATTCACATTAAAATCCTACTCATCAACACACTTTAAACATCATGCTAGCATTGAGGATTTCATACATAACCTTCATAGCATAACTTCATAAACAGATGCATCATAATCATCAATTCACTTCACATCTATTGCCTTCAAGGCCATGATCTCAACATGCATAGATAGACAAGAAGTGAACACCTCCACCATAAGTGGATCAAACCGCACAACATTAATTCTCAAACTATAGACTAGAAGTTAGGTCAACTTACCAATTCCCCAAGCCATGATCACCATGGATCAATCCTCAACAATTCATAATAAATTGACATAGATAGTAATAGGAATCAACAATGTAATTCAATAACATAAACATAGTCTAAGTACAATTCCATAACAAAGGGATCAACCCATAACTTTGCCCATAAGGCCATAATCCTCAACTCATCAATATACCAACAATTCAACATAAATAAGTATAGATAATCACAGGACATATCAATACAATCTAATCTAAACATAATTTCACCAATAGAGATCATATTCACAAAGACCCACATCATAGGCCAATTTTTGAGAATTTGGGGATCATGGGTTCTTGAAGAATTCCTTTGAAAATTGTCTTAAAAACATTAATTCCACATCAATTCATCAATAGAATGATTTAGAAAATCGTTTGACAAGGAACCCATGTTTAGATTGAAAATTGGGAATTTTGTTCTTTGAATCACTTTTGAAAATCTTTGATAGAACTCCTTGAATGAGAGGTTATTCAAGAATCAAGAGTCACCATACCTTAATTATTGAAGACCCATGAAATTGAAGAAGAAATCAGTACGAAAACCATACTTCTAGCTTGAGCTTCATCAAGGTCTTCAACGGAGTTTTTGAGAGAATCAATTTTGAGAGCGAAGGGTCAATTTGAAGAATGGGGTCTAATTTTAGGTTTTGGGGTTTTAACCAACTTAAAATACCCTAAAATATGTAGAATAACCGTTTATAATAATTTCCCAAAGTACCCAAACTACTCCTCAATTAGTTGGACCTTTTAAACAAGTCAAACTTGAATTTTATTTTTGCAGGTTTCATCGGGAAACAAGTTCGCGACGCGGAGGTGTTACCACAAGTTTCTGGAAATTAAATTACGAGACAGTAGAGTCCGCGATGTGTCCGCGACGCGGACCAAACCTTTTGGCCCTTGGTGGAGCAAGTCCGCCACGCGGAGCCATTCCCTCCATGCACAACTTCAAGCTGCCTTGGCAGCTTGTTTGGCCAAGGGTTGGGTCTTCCTCGGGGACCCTTAGGGTGGTCTCGGGGAGTCGTATCTGGACGTTTTGACCCTAAAAACATTTATTAAGACACTAGGGTCACGTCCACTGATTTTAGAATCCAAACAACACATAAAAACATGAACAACATACTAAAACACAGCAACACGTAAAACACTAGTTTCCGAACGTCTTGGTCGACCCTTGACGTTTGACTTCCAAATTCTTTAAAACTTACTTAAAAGGCTATTCTTCATTATTTTGACAAGTTATTAATGCATAAAACCCATGTAACGCTCTCCGGTCCCGGCCCGGATGATCGTTACAATATCCCCCACTTAGGAACATTCGTCCTATAGCCTCCCGCTCATAGATGTGTCGCGACTCACACCGATGAACAAGACTCTACTAGACGTGGCTCATGAG
>NW_006238980.1:1093854-1094167 GCF_000226075.1 Solanum tuberosum | reverse complement strand
ATGATACCAAGTTTGTAATGACCCGAGAGCACCCCCTAGTCGTTTCTGGCGTATTCGACCTCCCAGAGGTCTTATACAAGCCCTTAGCATTCGTTATAGCATTTATCATAGAAAATTAGCGGAAAATTTAAATTTTTTTATAATATAACACAAAGGCATAAATGTCACCTCATTAAACCTTTAATACAAAAATCGGAATACTACGTCTCAAGGTAGCCATCTTAAAACATGACTACTACACAAGAGGGACACAACCCTTACAATACAAAAGAAACTACTATCTAGTACATAGAACTTAAGGAAACTCTTTAAC
>NW_006238980.1:1064625-1092561 GCF_000226075.1 Solanum tuberosum | reverse complement strand
ACTTGCTAAACATGAAGGTTCTCTTGTGGGAAGCCGGACTTGCTAAACTGAAGCTCCCACTTTCATTTTTCATGTTCACTCGGTGCTAAGCTCCAATTCCCTTTTTAAACATCTTTAAGCCTTTATTTAACATTAGTTCATAAAATAGGCTTTAGGGACTTAATCCCTCATATCATATAGCTCAAAGGTTTCTAAGATGAGAATGACCTTTCATCATAGAACTTACATTATGTGAAAATGACCTTTCACATAATCATACCATATTCATAACATAGTCTAGTTTAGAGTACAATTGAGGAAACCTTTCAAGAGACTCACTTTCACTAGATTATCATAAACCTTATTCATTCATTCATTCATTCATTCATGTGTGTGTAATTATGTGAGAAAGCCTTGCACATAAACACCTTTATACAACACATATTCATACCTTACTAATCATACACTTTGCATGCATAATAAGATGTAAGGGTGCATATAAGAGTTCACCTTTCAATACACACCATAACACATCATATTCATAGCTATATATGTAGAGTGTGCGCGCATATTGGTCCTCATAGTGACATATTAGCAACAACATTGATATTGAGTGCACTTCCCCTCAAGGCATCACCACACATTCACAATGTCCCCAAATCATGAGCAATTCACATATAAAGCCCTTAGGGATTCTAAACCACACACCCACACTTGTCCCCAATTCATGAGCAATTCACATATAAAGCCCTTAGGGATTCTAGACCACACACCCACACTTCATCATAGGAGACAAGGACACATTCAACATTGAATAGGTACTCCTGACATGTGTATGATCAAACATTCAAATAGGGGTTACCTAACATAATCAATCATGTAGACCACACCTTATCCCTAACATTATCATTTACATTATACTCCTCATCATCAACACTCTTTAAACATCATGCTAGCATTGAGGATTTCATACATAACCTTCATAGCACAACTTCATAAACATATGTATCATAATCATCAATTCACTTCACATCTATTGCCTTCAAGGCCATGATCTCAACATGTATAGATAGACAAGAAGTGAACACCTCCACCATAAGTGGATCAAACCGCACAACATCAATTCTCATACTATAGAAGAGAAGTTAGGTCAACTTACCAATTCCCCAAGCCATGATCACCATGGATCAATCCTCAACAATTCATAATAAATTGACATAGATAGTAATAGGAAACAACAATGTAATTCAATAACATAAACATAGTCTAAGTACAATTCCATAAACAAAGGGATCAACCCATAACTTTGCCCCATAAGGCCATAATCCTCAACTCATCAATATACCAACAATTCAACATGAATAAGTATAGATAAATCAAAGGAAACATCAATACAATCTAATCTAAACATAATTTCACCAATAGAGATCATATTCACAAAGACCCACATCATAGGCCAATTTTCAAGAATTTGGGGATCATGCGTTCTTTAAGAATACCTTTGAAAATTTTCTTAAAAACATTAATTCCACATCAATTCATCAATAGAATGATTTATAAAATCGTTCGACAAGGAACCCATGTTTAGATTGAAAATTGGGAATTTTGGTCTTTGAATCACTATTGAAAATCTTTGATAGAACTCCTTGAATGAGAGGTTATTCAAGAATCAAGAGTCACCATACCTTAATTATTGAAGACACATGAAATTGAAGAAGAAATCAGTTGAAAATCCATCTCTAGCTTGAGCTTCATCAAGGTCTTCTATGGAGTTTTTGAGAGAATCTATTTTGAGAGAGAAGGGTCAATTTGAAGAATGGGGTCTAATTTTAGGATTTGGGGTTTTAACCAACTTAAAATACCCTAAAATAGGTAGAATAACCATTTATAATAATTCCCCAAAGTACCCAAACTACCCCTCACTTAGTTGGACCTTTTAAACAAGTCAAACTTGAGTTTTATTTTCGCAGGTTTCATCGGGAAACAAGTTCGCGACGCGGAGGTGTTCCCACAAGTTTCTGGAAATTAAATTACGAGATAGTAGACTCCGCGACGTGTCCGCGATGCGGACCAAACTTTTTGGCCCTTGGTGGAGCAGGTCCGCGACGCGGAGCCACTCCCTCCATACACAACTTCAAGCTGCCTTGGCAGCTTGCTTGGCCAAGGGTTGGGGTCCTCCTCGGGACCCTTAGGGTGGTCCCAGGGAGTCGTATCCGAACGTTTTGACCCTAAAAACATTTATTAAGACACTAGGGTCACCTCCACTGATTTTAGACTCCAAACAACACATAAAAACATGAACAACATACTAGAACACACCAACACGTAAAAGACTAGTTTTCGAACGTCTTGGTCGTCCCTAGACGTTTGACTTCCAAACTCTTTAAAACTGACTTAAAAGTCTATTCTTCATTACTTTTACAAGTTATTAATGCATAAAACCCATGTGAGGCTCTACTTTATCCTACTTTATTTTGAGGGTCGTTATATTAAATAAATTCTAATAAATAATGTGGTTTAGTTGGTGGATTCAATTGTTTGAATTAAGTCAAAGCTAGTTTCAGTTAAAAAGTTATTTAGTTGTTTAAATAAGTTCAAATAAATAATGTGGTTTAGTTGGTGGATTTAGTTGTTGGAATTAAGTCAAAACTAGTTAGAATTAAAAAGTTGTTTAGTTGTTTAAGTAAGTTCAAATAAATAATGTAGTTTAGTTTGTGGATTTAGTTTTTGGAATTATGTCAAAACTAGTTAGAGTTAAAATATTATTTAGTTGTTTAAATAAGTTCAAATAAATAATGTGGTTTAGTTGGTGGATTTAGTTGTTGGAATTAATTCAAAACTAGTTAGAGTTAAAAATTGTTTAGTTGTTTAAATAAGTTCAAATAAATAACGTGGTTTAGTTGGTGGATTTAGTTGTTGGAATTAAATCAAAACATGTTAGAGTTAAAAGTTGTTAAGGTTTTTAAATAAGACCAAATAATGTGATTTAGTTGGTGGATTTAGTTGTTGGAATTAAGTCAAAACTAGTTAGAGTTAAAAAATTGTTTAGTTGTTTACATAATTAAGTTCAAATAAGTAATGTGGTTTAGTTGCTGGATTTAGTTGTTGGAATTAAGTGAAAACTAGTTAGGGTTAAAAAGTTGTTAAGTTTTTAAAATAAGATCAAATAAATAACGTGGTTTAGTTGGTGGATTTAGTCGTTGAAATTAAGTCAAAACTTGTTAGAGTTAAAAAGTTGTTTAAATAAGTTCAAATAAATAATGTGGTTTAGTTGTTGGAATTAAGTCAAAAATAGTTAGAGTTAAAAAATTATTTAGTTGTTTACATAAGTTCAAATAAGTAATGTGGTTTAGTTGCTGAATTTAGGTGTTGGGATTAAGTGAAAACTAGTTAGAGTTAAAAGTTTTTAAGTTGTTTAAATAATATCAAATAAATAATGTGGTTCAGTTAGTGGATTTTGTTGTCGGAATTAAGTCAAAACTTGTTAGAGTTAAAAAGTTGTTTAAATAACTTCAAATAAATAATGTGGTTTAGTTGTTGGAATTAAGTCAAAACTAGTTAGAATTTAAAAGTTGTTATGTTTTTTAAATAAGCTCAAATAAATAATGTGGTTTAGTTGGTGGATTTTGTTGTTGGAATTAAGTCAAAACTAGTTAGAGTTAAAAAGTTGTTTAGTTGTTTAAATAAGTTCAAATAAATAATGTGGTTTAGTTGGTGAATTTAGTTGTTGGAATTAAGTCAAAACTAGTTAGACTTAAAAACTTGTTAAGTTTTTAAAAGAAGTTCAAATAAATTTTTAGCTATTGATATTTGAGTATACCTTATATTTTAGTAGTTTCATATCATTTGTTTTCAATATATGTCTTTGGTGCCAAAATAGTTTTAGTGTTTGTTCGACATTGTGACAAACTATTTGGATTCAGCCTTATGTTATGATAACTTTGTTTGATATATTTGTTCGGCATTGTGACATTATTTTGTACTACTCTGCTTTAATCTTTATAATTAATTGATATTGATGGTAGATAAAGACAAGGGTAAATACAAAATATCTGCTAATCCATAAAAGATATTAAAGGTAAATGCTATAAGAAGGCCCACTAGGGTCATGATATGTGATGAACCCTCTCGAGTTAATATTTCAAAACGAGTCCAACTAACTTTTCTTTTTGAATTAGGAAAAATTCTTCCTCTATGTCTGGCCAGCAGTGATGGATCTGATCAAGAGGGTGATGAGAATGATAAGTGTGATAAGGAGAGTGAGGTGATGCAAATGATAAGTGTGATAATGAGAGTGAGGGTGATGAGGAGTAGTTGTATCTATTTGACATTTTAGAATTCTATATTTTTGGAATTGTTTGATCGTATTTTAGTATATTTTAAAGTTGGATGAATTTATTTTGAAGTTGGATGATGTTTATTTTGAAGTAGTTTAATATATATGTAAATATTGTGTTGGCAGATCTTTGGGTTGTTTTGGTATAAATATGCAGTGGGCAACTAAAATTGTAGCAATTTGCTGCCAGTTTTGTAGCAGAAAACCGAACCTCTGGGGTCAGAATTTAAAAATAAAAATAAAATACCGACCTCTGGAGGTCAGAATCTCAAAAATAAAAAATAAAAAATAAAAATACATACCTCTAGTGGTCAGAATCTCAAAAATAAAAATTAACAATACCGACCTCTGTAGGTCAGAATCTCAAAAATAAATAAAATCAAAAATAAAAATATAGACCTCCAGAGGTCGGAATATAAAAAATATACAATACCGACCTCCAGAGGTTGAATTTGAAAATTAAAATTAAAATATACCGACTTCCAGAGGTCGGAAATATTAAAAATTAACACATACCGACCTCCGGATGTTGGTATTTCAAAATATGAGAAATAAATATTCTGACATCTAGAAGACGAAAATAATAAAAATATAAAATAAAAAAATATATAAAAGTGACCTCAGGAAGTCGGAATATAAAATAATGAATTTTTCGACTTAAAATTAAAACTGACCATGAGAGGTGAGTAAATACCGACCTCCAGAGGTTGGTATTGAATAGCGACCAAGCTTTTTCCTACCTAAGCTGGGAAGTCGGTATTTCAGGGAATACCGACCTCTGGAAGTCGATATTTGTAGATCGGTATTCACTATTTTTTTAGTAGTGTACGACATTCCTTAACTACCATATTAGACACACCCGAAGCAAGCTTATTCATCATTGCCCTAGGATCGACAATCATAGTAGGATCATATCTAGACAATTGTGTGAACTTCAAAGAATATTCCTTTACACTCATATTTCCTTGACAAAGGTTGATGAATTCAAGCACCTTTGCCTCCCTTAATTCAAAGGGAAAGAACCTATCAAGTAAAGCAACCTTAAATTTTTCCCAATTGAGTCGACCCGCATCAATTGCCCTCTCTTCCTTCAATTGGTTGAACCAAACTTGAGCAACACCCTTAAGTTGGTTAGCGACAAATTCCTCATTTTTCACCAGCGTCACTCCCATGATCATCAACACCTTATACACTTCATCAATAAAATCTTGAGAATCTTCCTCAACCCTGGACCATGAAACTCTGGGGTATTCAATCTATTAAAGTCCCTCACTCTAGATGCCGTCGTACCCACATTTGAGTTTCTGGGGACAATAACCTCCCTATTTTCTTGAGTCGTCATGGCTTGAGCCAACACATGAAAAGCAGACCTAAACTCTACAGTAGTCACTTGCTCGGCCAAAAGGTCGACCAGAACTTGAGGTGCTTGAAAAGGAGGTTTAGGAGCTTCCCGTTCCACATTCTCGTTCACATTCTCATTCACATTCCTCCTAACATAAAATATTCGAGGGGCCATATCCTAAAAAGCACCGGATAGGGATTTGGAGAAAGACATATAGAGTTACACTCTACCGGATTACTTTAGAGTAATGAAAGAAGTGGAGTTTCCTAATCATCTTATAAACTCTAATTCATAAATGTGGAACGCTTCACACTCATGAACAAGACTCTACTAGACGTTACTTATTAGACTTCTTAGGACATTTCTAAACCTTGTGCTCTTATACCAAGTTTGGCACGACCCAAGGTGGCTCCTAGGCATAACATGGCGTATAGGACCCTGAGAGGCCCCACACAAGCAACTTAGATTTCATCATACAATAAAATATAATAAAGAGATTAGAAGACAGTTTCAACATATAAAAGATAGAAAAAGCGAAAAGCTAAACATCGTCTCAAAGCCATCTAGTACATAAGAGTATATCGGAGCATAGCCCGTACATCAAGTTTCAAAATCGAAAGTAAAGATAGAAGTGGAATTAAGCTCGGCCCTCGGAATATGAGGACTCACCAAACTTCAATCCTCTATATGAGATCCCTAGCCACGAAAGTGCGAATCTGTAAGGTCGGTCCCTATATTTGGGGAAATATAGGGAAGAGTATGCGTTAGTACAAAATATGTTCCAAGTATGATAGCCATATATAAAAAATTTGAAGACATGAGAAAAGGGACATTTTCATAAAGTGAAATTACCAAGCTAAATCATGAATGTAAAAGAACTAGAAGAAATAAGTCACAAAACATGGTCAATGCAAATAGATATCATCTTAAGTAATATGTGAGATATTTCTTGAAGTAACCTTAGTTCATTATTGTGGGAGATTTACCTTTAACCGATATATAAGACCATGTGAGCTATCAACACGGAATCCGGTGTCTACTGATTAACGTCTCAAATACACCTTATCCAATTCTAGGTGTAGATGATCGTTAATTAGTATAAAACCCAACGAAAAGTTGGGGTCGAACCCACAGGGAGTGATATGAGTTTGAATTCAATTATGAAGTAGTAAATGTGATTTGATTGGTTGTAGGAATAGAATATATCGAAATTACTTAAATAGTTCTAAATGGTGAAATCAATGTGAGGTGGGGGATTTCGATATCAATCAACAATCACAACAATAACGAGTAACAGGGGTAATCAAACGATTTAGAGATACTTGGGGGAATGTCCGATCAACTGCCAATTACACTAAATGGGTTCTAGTTAATTTTTGAAAGTTACTAACTTTTCATGGGTAGAATGGACTTTGAATGAGATAGCTTTCTCTCAAACAGCCACCTCGCTTCAGGTGAGTTCTCTCGAACCTCAACAGGAAAAATACTTAAACCAACCCATAATCGCACTTCATCTACTCTCTCGAGCTAGATACGTAGAAAAGGGGTTAGAATTCACTCTCTCGAGCTGAACTCACAACAACCCAAACACAACAAATGCTAATTTATAGCCTTGGTTTTATACCTCTCTCTCAAGAAAGCATAAAACCCTAGACAATAATTGGAATAAACATCCCAACACAACAATTTAACGGTACTAATAAGTCAGACCCACTTAAAATTAGCAATACAATCAATAATTTCTAACACACATTAACAAAATTAAGCAGTTAACCACATGGTCAAGCACCCAAGAATGGGTTTTAGCTAGTCATCACAAAAAGTGAATATTCAATACCTATTACATGCATAAGACTCAACATAAATGCACAGTAAGGTTCAAACTACTCATACAATGATCAATTTTGCACTCCAAGTTTCAAATTGTGACTCAGCATCACCAAGTGTACTCAAGCTGATAATGGTTACTTCAACTGCAGGTTCAAGCTCAACAGAGGTATTCAAATGTCCTCACAACAAAGATGATTCCATATTCACATGAAATTTCTCAACAATTTAAAGTTTCGGAATCACATACAACCCTCAAACTCACAAAGATTAACACATGCATGACTCTACCCACAGGTTTGCCCTTATATCCAAATTGACATTCGTTCCAGCTCACTCAAGATCACAAAGGTCTTTTTAAGGGTTGTAACAGGGTTGCGTGTCAAGATTTGGTCATTTATGTTTTCTGGCTTCTACCTTCATGAAGTATGGCCTGGAAATCACTTTTTCTCTTTCTCTTTCTCCTTCAAACATGATTATAATCCACCTGATTATTCAACTAAACATGAATTACTGGAAACCCCATTTCATTTGCTATCTTCACAACTTTATTTTACAATATTTTCTCTTTTTCAATCTTTTACTTTTTTTTTATTTTTTTATTTCTCTTCTCTTTTTTTTCATGGAGGGGTTCCATCCTTTTACAAATCATTCATAAAGGGGGAATTTTTCACACTTCTTGACTATCCTTATTTTTCACCACACCCCAACTTAAGTTTTTTGCCTAAGTTGGTTATTCAACCAAACCAAAATTCATGAAGATTATAGGTGATGTGATAAAGAGGTCAAAGTTGTTCAAGTTTCTTCCAAGAAAAGGATAGGCTCGAAGGGTGCCAAGCAAGGTTAACACATCTCAGAAGGTTGTCCACAAAGAGGTATATTGTCAAGTTGGTTCACTCTTCAAAATTTTTCCCTAAGAGCATTTCAATTGCTTGCTTCACTCAATAAATTGGACCAATGGGGAAAGTTCTAGATGTCATCAAGCACAATGTTCAAGACAACCTTACCACACATGACATTGATACAATTATCAAATAAGACTCCACATTTTCTAGTTAGCGTGCAATGTTCATCCCAAGAGACTTCATCGACAATCGGCAAGTCAAAACAAGATTCTCAAAGTTCACATATTGCCTATGTAACTTCATTTGCCTCAATGTAGTCACACATCTATGTCGTTCAATTAAGAGCACTACCCAAGTCATCGGTATTGACACAACCAATTCTCAAAAATGCAATGAATGAGAACAATTCAAACTCATCTACATGTGATATTCTTAACAAGTCCCCACCCCACAAAAAACAACGAATATTGTGCTCAATGTAAAAATGAACGAGCACGAAATAAAAAAGAAAAACAAAATAGAGCACTAAATGACAAGAATAGGGTTAGGATGATTATTCACTATTGGTCAGTCGGCGAAGGAAAGGAAAGATCGCCGAACACGTCGGTGAACCGCTGAATTGCATGCAGTCCGCCTAAATATAAAAAATGTGACCTCTCTAGTTAAGACCAACAAGCGAACCCGATCAGGTGCACCGAACAGCATCGGCGAATCGCAGAGTGGCTTGGGTCTGTCACCAAATATTTTAGAAGCTCAGATCATTTTCGATGCCAGGAAAGCGAACGAAGTCGCGATCGCCTAATCCACTCGGTGGCTCATCGAGATGGTCCTGGTGTCGCAACTTCTAAATATACCACTTCAAGCACCGAAATCTCATGACATTCTCCAAAATATATCGTCAGACGTTGACCATTCTCCTTGAAAGCTAGATCCTCTTTTCCTTCAATTTCAGTTGCCCCATTTGCGAAGACTTGGGTAACCTTGAATGGACCTGACCACTTAGACTTTAAATTACCAGGAAAGAGTCTGAAATAGGAATTGAAGAGTAGCACCAAATCACCGACTTGAAATTCCCGCTGAAGAATTCTGGCGCCGTTCCACCCCTTCATCTTCTCCTTATACAATGTTGAACTCTCATATGCTCTCAATAGGAATTCCTCCAACTCGTGGAGTTGGGTTACCCTTTCTTGCATAGCCTTTTCCCAGTTCGGATTCATCGTCTTTAATGCCCATAAAGCTTTGTGCTCAAGCTCAATTGGGAGTTGACAAGATTTTCCAAGCACTAACTGGTATGGTGACATCCTAATTGGTGTTTTGAACGCGGTCCGATATGGCCACAGGGCATCATTCAATTTGCGAGACCAATCTGTCGGGTTTGCATTCACCATTTTTGCAAAAATGCTTTTGATTTCGCGGCTTAAAACTTCCACTTGGCTGCTTGTTTGCGGGTGGTATGGAGTTGCAACTTTATGTTTTACTCCATATTTACTTAACAATGAGGTGAACATTCCGTTGCAGAAGTGAGTTCCTCCATCACTAATGATAGCTCGTGGGGTGCCAAATCGTGCAAAAATATATCGCTTCAAGAATTTCACAACACTCTTACCTTCATTGTTGGGCAAAGCTACAGCTTCGACCCATTTGGACACGTAGTCGACTGCCACCAAAATATATTTGTTGCCGAAAAAACTCACAAACGGTCCCATGAAATCTATGCCCCAAACATCAAACAACTCCTCATCTAAGATGGGTTTGAGAGGTAATTCATACTTTCTTGATACCCTACCTTATTTTTGACATGGGATGTATTTCTTCAGAAAGTCATATGCATCTCGGTATAGAGAGGGCCAGTATTAACTACTTTGAAGGACTTTTTCTGCTGTCCGCACCCCACTATGATATCCATAGATAGGTGATGCGTGGCATGCATTAAGAATGGCATTGACTTCTTTTTCTGGTCCACAACGACGAATGATATGGTTAGCACATTCTCGAAATAGATATGGTTCATCCCAAAAATATTTCTCCACATCAAGCAAGAACCGCTTCCGCTATAGGAGTTCAGATCGTCCGGCATAATTCTACATACCACATAGTTAGCAAGATCAACATACCAAGGAATGCTACTTTGGGTTAGCTTCATCACTGTTTCATCTGAGAATTCAGCCACAATATCCCTTTCCTTGGTGTCAGTCACATTAGTCTCTAACTGCAATAAATGGTCAACAACCTTATTTTCACACCCTTTTCGATCTTTTACTTCAAAATCAAATTCTTGCAACAAAAAAACCCACCTAATCAACCTCGACTTCACATCTTTCTTTGTCATTAAGTATCGTAAAGCTTTATGATCGGTATGGACTATCACCTTTGTGCCCAAAAAGTATGCCCTAAACTTCTCAAATGCATAAACTACGTCCAAAAGCTCTTGTTCAGTAACAATGTAATTCCGTTGTGCTCCATTCAATGTCTTGCTGGCATAGTAAATTGGATGAAATGACATCTTTCCCACTTGAGAACCAAGTTGGTTTCCACACACCTTTGGAGGACTTGCCCTAGATGAGACAAACATGTCTGAAAAGAATCACCTACAACTGAAAAATCATCAATGAATACCTTCATTGAATCTTCCACCATGTCAGCAAAAATAGAAAGCATGCTCCTTTGAAATGTCGCTGGCGCATTTCATAAACCAAACAAACATCCTCTTGAATGCAAAAATTCCATTGAGACATGTGAACGTTGTTTACTCTTGGTCTTCCAGTGCAATAGAGATTTGGTTGTACCCCGAGTAGCTATCCAAGAAACAGTACCATCCACATCCCACAAGTCCATCAAGCATTTGATCCATGAAAGGCATTGGGGAGTGATCCTTATCGGTCCAAGAATTGAGTTTTCGGTAGTCCATGCATACTCTCCAACCTGTGAATGGCCTCATGAGGACAAGTTCTCCTTTCTCATTCGGGACCACCGTGATACCTCCCTTCTTGGGTACACATTGTACCCGACTTACCCATTTTCTTTTCGCGATAGGGTACACTACACCTGCGTCTAGCCATTTAAGGGTCTCTTTCTTCACCACCTCTTGCATAGGTGGGTTTAATCTTTTTTGATGTTCAACACTTGGTATGCACTCACTATCCAATTGAATTTTGTGTGTGCAAATCCTAGGTGGAATACCCACAATATCAACGATGGTCCATTCTATTGCTTTGATATACCTTTTGAACCCTTTAAGAAGCAATTTCACTTGCATCTCAATCAAATCAGCTGCAATGATAACATCCAAGGTATTATTTGCCCCCAAAAATGCATACCAAAGATGAGCGGAAAGTTCTTTCAGCTCGAGCGTTGGTGGTTCTTCCGTGGATGGTTTAGCTGGAGGACTCTCTTGATTCTTTTGATCAATATCGAGTTTCAATGTGTTCCTTGAGTGTTCACCCAACCCCGATAGATTAGCTACCACTTCATCATATTCTTGAATTTCAGTTTCATCATAATTCAAAAGAACAACCTCAAGAGGTTCACTCATAGACTTTGTTTCGCTCACACTAGCTACCGCTTCATCAATCACATCAATCAACGAAACTACATAAATATCACTAGGTTGCTTCATTGATTTGCACATATTGAAGGTGACCTCATCTTCATTTACCCAGAATTTCAACTCCCCACTTTGAACATCTACTAGAGCTCTCTCGGTTGCTAAAAATGGCCTACATAAAATAATAGGAACCTCAACATCAATCTCGCAATCAAGAATAAGAAAATTGGCCGAAAAAATAAATCGATCTACCTTCACTAAGATATCATAGAGTATTCCAACGGGGTGTTTTATCGACCGGTTCGCCATAAGAAGGCATCAAATTTATACTAGCCCCCAAATCACACAAAGCCCTAGGAAATTGAAGCATGCCAATGGTGCATGGGATTGTGAATGCTCCCGGATCCTCTTTCAATGTAATCATCTAATGGCACTACAATTATGAGATACTTCGATTGTTTCGAAGTCCATGCTTCGCTTCTTGGTGACCAGCTCTTTCATGAATTTTGCATATCCCGACATCTCCAATAATGCTTTCACAAATGGAAGGTTTATAGAAAATATCTTAATTACAGATAGAAATTTCTTGAACTTTCATCCTCATTTTTCTTTTTGAGACGTTGAGGAAATAGAGGAGCAATTTTGGGAAGAGGTTGTATTATCTTTGGAGTTAAGATGGCCTTTTCTTTACATTTTTGCGACTCGTCGGCGGAGCTTTGTTTTGAACTTTCCTCCTTCTTCTTGAGCATATCACTTTCCGGTGCTTGAACGAGTCTCTCTTCCTCATCAATGTCTTTCTCTTCTTCATGATTAATCCCCTAATTATCCTTACCAACTGCTATCTTTCCACTTCGAGTGACAACGCCAAATCTTTTTCATAATCAGCTCTTAAAGTTTGGACACATTCAGCTTCACCCCTTTCAAATACCATGGGTTCTAGGATGCGCGACAACAAGTCATCCACTCATAGATTACCCGAACTACCCTTTGATCTCGGAATTTCACTTGATTGCGTATGACCATCTTCATAATTTACTTTTCTCATCCAAGGGTCATGTTGCCCAGCTCATTCTTTATAGTATCGTCTCCGCTATTTTTCCTTATACAAGTTCCAATCTTGATTCCCACCCACCTTGAAATAGCACGGATAAGAACCCTTCTCAAGTCTAAATACCCTCTTGACTTCTTTGGGTTCACTAACATTTTCTAGTACTTATTTTTGTACCAACTCCATTTGGGACATCATTTTTCAAATATTCTCATCCCTCTCTTTCTCCTTGTCAAGTTGTTCTTGTGTCATTCTAAAACAGAAGGGGGAAACTTGGTCCTCTTGAGTGTACCATGCCTAATTTATCTGTCATTTCATCAACAAGTGATGAGGCTATCTCAAATGGTTGGAGCATTATCGCTAATCGGGCCAGCTAGTCAGCTATTCCTTTGTTCGCTGAGTCTAAAATCCTGTAGAAGTATTAAAGTATCACATCACCTGGAAGCCCATGACTAGGACATAGTAAGATCAACTTCTGATATCTCAGCCAGGTCTCATGAATTGGTTCTCCTTCTACCCGCTTGAAGTTTTGGATGTTGTCACACAATTTCACCAGTTTTTAGGGTGGGAAGAACCTTGCATAGAATACATCGGTAAGCTTTTCCCATGATAAAATAGAGTCCTTTGGTAGCCTTGCTAGACACTTGGTTGCATCTCCCATTAAAGAAAACAGGAATAATTGGAGCCAAATTAATTCTTGTGTAATATCCTTGAGTGAGAACGGACTACACACTTCCACGAGGTTACCAATATGCTCATGGGGTTTTCATGATCTAGTCCCCCAAATATACCCTTAGTTTGTAGGAGGTGCAACATTATGTTTGTCACATGAAATTCAGAAGGATCCACAATCGGCGGTAGGTGAATAGCACCTACGCCCCCCAATAGAGCTTCATTGTTGTGAAAGGACATACAACCATCATCTTGTTGACCATGTTGGTTCAGGGTGCTTTCATTCACACTCATCTCTTCACCTGATCATAAATAGCTCACAACTAATGGTAAGTTGACTCAACTACAACACAAAGAAATCACAATTCAAATTAAATAATGGAATTCTAAACAACACCACTCCCTGGCAGCAATGCCATTTTGATTAGCGTCTCAAATACTCCTCATCCGATTCTAGATGTAGACGATTATTAATTAGTATAAAACCTAACGAAGAGTTGGGGTCGAACCCACACAGAGTGATATGAGTTTGAATTCAATTATGAAGTAGTAAATGTGATTTAATTGGTTTTAGGAATAGAATTTATTGGAATTACTTAAATAAGTCAAAATGGTGGCATCAATGTCAGGTGGGGGATTTCATTATCAATCAGCAACCACAACAATAACGAGTAACAGGGGCAGTCAAATGATTTAAAGATACTTGGGGGAATGACTGATCAACTTCCAATTACGCTAAATGGGTGCTAGTTAATTTCTAAAAGTTACTAACTCTTCGTGGGTAGAATGAACTTTGAATGAATAACTTTCTCTCGAACAACTGACTCACTTCATGTGAGTTCTCTCGAACCTCAACAGGCAAATACTAAAACCAACCCATAATCTTACTTCATCTACTGTCTCGAGCTAGATAGGTCAAAAATGGCTTAGAATTCACTCGCTCGAACTGAACTCACAACAACCCATACACTACAAATGATAATTTATAGGCTTGGTTTTATACCTCTCTTTCAAGCATAAAACACTAGACAATCTTTGGAATAAACATCCCAACACAGCAAATTAAAAACAACAATAAATCAGACCCACTTCAAATTAGCAATACAATCAATAATTTCTTACACCCATCAGCTAAATTAAGTAGTTAACCACATGGTCAAACCCCAAGAATGGGGTTTTAGCTAGTCATCACAAAAAGTTAAAATTCAATACCTATTACATGCTCTATATCTGGGTATTGATTTCCAACCCTTGAATTAATCAATTTAGCTTCAGTTACACAACCCAACTCGAAATCTACTTGAAAATTGCTTCAAAAATCAACAAGAACAACGGTTTCATTCTAAGTATGAGTTTTCAAAATGTTTGGATGCCTTTTCTTTTTTTAAAAATAATAATTTATACTCTTTCAAAATTTGACCTTTGGGGTCAATCAGCGGATTAAGTCATGCTTCACTAACCAGTCGGCGAATCATCAATTGCTCCTATCCATTGGCGTCTTCGCTTCAGTTTTCATCGATTTAACGCTGTAACTTTTATGGGTCTTTGTCAGGGTAACCAATCGGTTCCGCGATATGCCCTTTGCTCCTTTAGATCACCTTTCTGCTGGCAGCATCATTGATAATTCTGTAAGCTCCAGGTGACTAATACCTCATCACTAATCCAATCGGCGATTCACCCATGAGTAATATCATTCACCTATTTTCTGTCATCTCAGAAGTGGCACACTTTAATTTTGGGCTGGCTAAAGAGCCACTCGGCGGTTCGCCGAGTGGTCTTGGCGATCATCAGGATCACTTTTCTTCACTTCTTTAGTTTGTTTGTTCCTTTTTGTCTGGTAGTGTCTTTGTCTTGCTCCTTAGCCTTTAGTGCTGCAAATCAATACTTTAACATTAGTTTAAAGCATAAATCAGGTAATTGAGGGCACTTATACTATTAAAACAAAGCCCTGAATGAGTCAAAATCTTAGACTCATCATCTACCCCACACCAAAAAGGTGTGTCCTACTTTCCAAGGTAAGACCATGAACTTGTACCTTATTTGGAGCCACTAGCTAATGTCTATCTAATACAATCATCCTATGGGGGCATATAGGTATGGGATAAACAAATTTCTTCGAGAAACCCAACCTCTACTAACGGGGGAGCTCCCATCTCAATATCCTTTCGGTGCTAAGCGTAACATGGAAGAGTCATTTTCTTAACTTGTCTTTATTATCCATGGAAGGGAATGCCATCTTATCAATCCAAGCTAAGTAATATGTCATCCATGGAAAGGTATAATTAAGTAACCAATCCAAGATAGGTTCATTAGAATAGCTCCTTATCTTTGATTCATTTTAGGTGCGAAGACCTTTCAACCTTAGAATCCTTAATGTGAGAAAACCTTTCACATTCATGCATGAGGTAGTTATGTGAGCAATCCTTTCACAACAATTAGACACAACAACAACATATATGCTTTTACTCTCTAAGCAATCTACATCATATCTCATCAATTCCATAAGAATATGGATAATTCCATAATTCACCATTCGTAGTTCAAGACCCACTTTCAATCATAAATATTTAGAAAACATGGTTTAAGCATGGGTTCATGGGGATTAACCTTAAAATCATGAGATTATATCAATTCATGCATGAAAGTTCATAAATCAATCACATGAATCAACATTTAAAAGCACCCATGACATAGAGGAAAAACCCTATCTCAATTGGAAATTTTTTACTTTATAAATTGGAGAATTTAGGAACTCCATGGAAGAAAGGGCTCCATGGATGAAAAATATCATATTGTAGAGTTTTCAAAGACCACAATTTAAGGTGAATATGGATGACATAAATCTCACTGTCATCAAGAGTTGTGGAGCAATTCAGGAACCCCTAACTCAAGGGAAGTCTACATTTACCATAACCGAGCAAATCTTACAACTACTCAAAATGAGAGGAATGTTTTGGGGTCTTGCCCATGAAGATTCGTATGACCATCTTTGCAAGTTCAAGAATATTTGTGGACCCATTAAGTTGAAAATAAAACTGAAGAATCAATACGAGTAATACTATTTTCTTTTTCCTTAATGGGAGAAACAACCTAAATGTCTGTCCAAATTACCAGAATCTAATCTCTTCATGGAAGGAACTCGGTGAAGCATTCCTTGAAAGGTTTTTCCCTCCCTAAAAAATGGTGAAGTTGAGAAATGGTATCCAAAACTTCAAAAGGATAAATGGTGAAGAAATTCTTGAATCGTGGCTGTGTTTCAAAATGTGGATGTTACAATGTCCAAATCATGGCATTCAAGATCAGTTATTACTCCTATATTTTTATCGATGTATGCAAACCATGAATAAGGGGTTGGCCGATAAACTAATTCAAGGGGGATAGTACGGTAACAATATTTCGTGACTTCCAGGATGCTACATGAAATTAAAAAGATCAAATGAGCTTGACATATGATTGGACTGTGTTTGTATTGGTTCCTCCTCAAGTGTGTTTGACCAAAGAAAAAGAAGAAAAGAACTGAGAACGTGATGAGACATTTCTAAAATGATTGTTCATGTGATATCAAAACATGTTATGAGGGATGCTACTAGATCGATAATACAATTGATACAAGTCGAGGATGAATCATATGCATGCTATATTTGGAAATATATATAGTAAGGATACCCAATCAACAAGTGGCCTAATGGGAAAGTTTTCATCCATGCTATCCAAAGCTAAAAGAAAATCAATGTTGGAACTGCAGTAGTGATGTTAGTTTGGAAGATGTTGATTTGAGTGATAACGATGAATCTTGTGAAGGAAGTGAATGTGAGAAGGTAAAATGTGAGTCACTGCAAGACCCTAGGAAAATAAGGAGACAACAAACTGACCAAAAGAGTGCTCGGACCAAGGAGTTGCTTGCCAAAATTCTTGATAAGCTGGAAAAATCCAATATGATGTTGCATGAAATGAAGAGTGATGTTTCATCATTGACAAATATAGTCATTTCTCACTCATTATCCATTAAACTACTAGAAGAGCAAATGAGCCACATTGCTAATATTCTTTATTGTAATTCAAAGAAAGTCTTGGTTCTTCATGGTGCTGTTTATTCAAAGAGTGATCCTCAACTGTTGTTAGCTCTAGTAACTCGAAGTGGTAGGGTGTTGCACAATGAGATAGTGATTGATAAAATTGGTAACAAAAATGTAGTTGTCAATCATGAAAAACCTTAAAACAGAGTTGACCCATAACTGAAGGAGAAGAATTGTGATCCAAAAACAAATGATAAAGGTGGTTATGTGATAGCTCAAACTACTTAAGCCTTAATAGAAATATTTCCTCCCTTTCCTAAACGAATGAGGAAAAAAGATGATAATGTGAAATTTCAGAAGTTCTTGGGAATAATTAAGGTCTTGTTGGTTAATAACCCTCTTGTGGATGCACAAATTGAAATACCCAAGTATGTAATGTATACAAGGAGTTAGTCATAGAGAAGAAGTTATAGATTGCGAAACCATTAAAATCTCGTAAACTTGCAGTGCTAACATGAAAAAATGCAATTGTAAAGAGAGACAATGCATGATCTTTCACCATACAATGCACTATTGGAATGCACACATTTGCTAAGGCTTTATGCGGTGACCTTGAGGCGAGCATTACTTTAATTCCTTTGAAGGTATTCAATAAAGAAGGGCTCGAGGAACGAAACAAAAATAACATGAGCCTATTGATGGCGAACCATTCAATCAAGAGGCTGGTTGTAACACCCCAAAAACTAGTAAGCTTACCTAGAGCTTGTCTTGGGAGCTCTAGAGTTTGACGTGAGGGTTAGAGTCATAAATATGACTTCCCATACTTAGAATGAAGGATGTCGGGGCTTAACGTCAAGGTACGACTCCCCAAGGACCAACTAAGGGTCCTTGAGGAGGGACCCTAAAAACAATCCCTAAATATTGCCCAAAATAGTCCACACACGGTTGGGGACGCACGGGCAGTAGGTGGACCCACACCCCATGGGTCAAGACCTCAATTTATCAGTTGCAGGCCACCACCCACAGAGGACCAACATGCTCCATGAACCCACCCACGGTCTGTGGGCGTGGTCTCGTGGGTGAGGCAACCTTGACCCTTGTTTAAGTTGGGAGTTAAGGGAAGGGTCTAGAATTAATTAGTTATTAAGAGACGTCGTTTTACCTTAGATAAGACCTGTAATTCCAAATCATTATTTCAACTCATGAAGAAGAAGAAGAAGAAGAAGAAGAAGAAGAAGAAGAAGAAGAAGAAGAAGAAGAAGAAGAAGAAGAAGAAGAAGAAGAAGAAGAAGAAGAAGAAGAAGAAGAAGAAGAATCAACTAGGTCAGGTCAAATTCCTCCAATATTCCAAGATTTGTGAGGGCAGGTATGTTAGCTTATTCATCAATGGTTTCTTCGATACATGGAGTCCCCTAGAATTCCCCAAATTGATGTAGAACTTCCCTAATTCAAAGTTAGGGTTTCTTCAATGTTGTGGGTTATGATTGATGTTGATCCAATTGAGGAAATAGAAGTTGTTTATAATTGAATTGGTAGTGAATGATGATCGTATGATGAAATTACATGATTTCATGGTTAACCCTAGTCTAATTAATTAAATTCAATGATGTGGGTTTATGTCTTGTCAAGGGAAATTGAATATTCATAGATGATCTTCTAGAATTGATGATTTGCATAGTAATTGAAGATTACAATTATTTTGGCATGCATTGAATTAGAAAAATATATATATGATGAACCATAACTAGCAATGAATGAGATTTGGTCTTTATGATGAGGTATGATTAGAATTGCTTAAGAATGAAGCATGTGAGTAGAATATATTATGATCTAGATATGTATGATGATTGTAAGAGGTGAATCTTTGAGAATAGGGCTTGTAATTATAAATGTTGATCACTAGGTCTTTTAGAGTAAAACCAATTGATGAATTATCCATGTTAAGGCTTTAAGAGTGAAGCTTACCTAAAAATGGTAGATTATTAGATAGAATAGTTGTCGAAGGACTTTATTCACCTAATCTAACTCATGAATATTTGAATGCATAAAGTGATAGAATTACATGAGTTATGATTATATCCATGTTTAATGTAGTCATTCTAGATGTGTTCATTTGATATGAGCTTTGACCTTGGAAGGGAAAAATATGATAGTATGCATGCTTTATGAAAATTATGTACATGCTATATGAACACTTTAAGAGTGAAGTGATTATGATTATGATATAGTTGTTGTGTTGTTGGAAGATATCCTCATATGCACACCTATGTATGAATATGATATGATGTGAAAGGTTTTCTCACAATATGATGATTCTAAGGTTGAAAGGCTATTCTCACCTATTAAATCTATGAGCTATAGTGTGTGTTATGTTAAATTGAGTGTCAAGACAGTCTTCCATAAATATGAACTTAAGTCAAGACTTAATATGAGCTCCATGGGAATCATGCTTAGCACCGAGTGGATATGAATATAAGATGGAAGCTTCTACGCTAATTGAGTCTGGCTTTCCAAATGGGTTCCTTCTACGGTAGTTGATTCCGGGTTCCCAAAATAGGTATCTCATGAGATAGAAACCTTTTACCTTAGTTAAGTCTGGGTTTCTAGTAGAAATATCCTTATCTCATAATTATGCGCCCACATAGGTTACTTAGTCATTGGATCCACCTAGGCTAATAATATAGTCCTACCTTAGGCAAGTAGGACAACCCATTTTCGTTGTGGGGTAGATACTGGATTCCATGTTATACTCACATGGTCTATGTCAGTTAAGGCTAATTCCCAAAACTAGAATGTGATTATGAATTATGAATTATTGTTACTCAAGAAGTCTTACATAGCATGGGTGGGATTATGGGATCTTATTCATGCATTGCACAAGTATGCTTTGAGGGTACTTGTGGTATGTTCCTTTTATGATATGATGATATATGTTTATGACTTATGTTCATGATGTGTGATTAGTTTGGATTGTAGCTTGAAAGGCACTTACAATGCATGTGTGAGTAAAAGTGGATGTTCCCTTGTCCTTTATGATGAGCTAAATATGAGATCAAAGAGATGATCAATATGCATGATGACATAAAGTGGTGCTTAGTATGGGTGAGGTTACAGGACCTTGTCTATACATTGCACAAGAATGACTTGAGGTTTCTTAGGTAGTGTCTCTCTTATATGAAGTATTTTTAGATTGGATTATTGATATAGTTGCCTTCCATGATATGTTTGCCTAAAAGTATAAGTATTGATTATTTTGTGAGTTTGATGTATCTCCTATGTAGAGGGATTATGTCTTATAAATTTTTATGTGATGACCATGTTGGAGTTATGCCTATGTCTATGTTGTTATCTCTCATGCTTATGCCTTATGATGGCTAACACTTTGTTGATGCTCTTATGATGTTATGCTAGCTAACATATTTAGTACATTTTGTACTAACACATACTCTTGCCTACATTCTTATCAAATATAGGGTTTGGCGATATTGAGATCATTTCTTGAAGATAGGTTCCTAGAAGAGCAAAGAAGTTGAAGACTTGGTGAGTCCTCCTAGCATCAAGGATGTGATCACCTTTCCTTTTTATGTCTTTCTTTTATGTTTTAGACTATTGTATGGGCTGCGTCCCAAAGTTTATTCAAGTTGAGTTTAGATGGTTTGAGACAAAGTTTTTTAGAGTTCCGCTTGTTTTATAAAGACTTCGATTGTATGGAAAAGGTTTTTAAATTTTCCGCATCATTTCTATTTCTTATGTTATGATATGCTAAGGGGCTGATATGAGACCCCTTGGGGGTTGAGTACGCCCTGTTACATCTAGAGGGTACCCCTGGGTCGTGACATTGGTAGGCGTGGTTTATGATGTTCTATTGAAGGTATATAAATTTGTATTCTTGGTAGACTTTGTGGTTCTATATTTAGAAATTGATGTTGAAGTCCCTATTATACTGTGAAGACTACTCTTGTCTACCAGAAAGGCCTTCGTTTATGTTGAAGGGGGAGAGTTGGAATTTCGGGTAAATGAGGAAGAAGTAAATTTCCATATTTGCAAATCCATGAAGTATCCAAGTGCTATGCATGTAGTTTTCATTTATATGAAATTGAGGAAGTTTTGGCAAGTATTGGTAAGGCAAGTTATAGTGGGGAATCATTGGTTGCGGCATTGCTCAATTATGCTGAAGAAGAAATAAGTGACTATGATGAGGTGGTTTCTTCCCTTTTTAGTGTGGGATATTACACATTGCATCCAATGAAATTAAACATTTACTTGTCTAATCGAAAGGCGCCACCAACAAAACCATGCATTATAGAACTCCTGAAGTTGTAATTAAAGGTACTCCTTACCCATCTTTGATATAATTTCTTGGGGTCTGAACTAGTAATAATTGCAAATGACCTTGAAGAGAGGTAAGAAAATGTAGTGATCAGGGTGTTGAAGAAGCATCGTAGAGCATTGGGTTGGTCAATTGTGGAAATTGTGGAAATATCTTTGAGGGTGGTGCACTCATAAATACTACTTGACTGAAGTTTGTAAGCCAAGCATCAAACATCAAAGGACATTGAATCCTGGAATTCGTAAAAAAAGATATAATAACATGGTTGGATGCGACACTAATCTTTCATATTGAGAATAACCAATGGGTGAGTCTGATTCAATGTGTTCACAAAAATGGTGGCATGACGATCATTTTAAATGAGAAAGATGAGTTTGTAGCCACTAGACAGGTAACCGGGTTAGAGTGTTTATGGATTATCAGAAGTTGAATTCATGTACTGAGAAAGACCATTTTGCTAATCATTTCATTCATCAAATGCTTGATACACTCATGGGAAAGGTTTGTATTGCTTTTTAGATGGTTATTTCCGCTACAATCAGATATGGATAGCACTGGAAGATTACGAAAAAACCACTTTAACATGTCATTATAAGACATTTTCATTTAAGAAAATGCTCTTTGGATTGTGCAATGCACCCACCACTTTCTGAAGATGATGTTGTCGATATATGCCGACATGTTGGAGGAAGTCATGGAGGTCTTTATGGATGACTTCTCCTTTGTTGGTGATTCATTCGAAGAGTGCTTAGCCCATTTGGGGGAAGTGTTGCAACGTTATCTGGAAATGGATTAGGTCTTCAATTGGGACAAATTTCACTTCATGGTAAAGGAAGGAAAAGTTCTTGGTCATAAAATTTATGGAAAAGGTATTGATGCAGACCAAGCCAAGATCGACGGCATTGCTAAGTTGCCTCCCCCATTTCGCTCAAAGATGTAAGAATCTTCTTGGGCCATGTCGGGTTCTACCAGCAATTCATCAAAGACTTCTCTAAAGTGGCTATCCCTTTATGTCGATTAGTTGAAAAATAAAATGTATTTGACTTTGATGTGCATTGCAATCATGCTTTTGAAAGCTTGAAAGAAAAGCTAGTATCAAGCCTAATTATAGTCATACCCAATTGGAGTTTTTAATTTTAAATGATATGTGATGCAAGTGAAGTTACACTCTGTGTTGTTCTTGGGCAACGTAAAAGTAAATTCTTCTATCCACTTTATAACGCAATAAAGACATTGAATTGTGACTAAAAGTAATATACTGAGACAAATTAAGAGTTGTTACCCATTGTATAAAGGTTTGAAAAATTTAGAGCATACTTGTTGGGTACCAAGGTTGTTGTGCATATTGATCATGCAACCCTTCGATATTTGATGGAAAAGAAGGAAACCAAGCCTAGGTTGATTCAATGGGTACTTCTTTAGCATAAATTTGATTTCGAATTGAGTGATAGAAAAGGGTGTGAAAATCAAGTAGCAGACTATCTATCAAGAATGGAAATCAGTGTGGCTTTGGCGGAAGAACTAGATATTGATGATGCTTTTTCCGATGAACTAGTGATGATGATATCCCAAACATCAATATCGTGGTATACCAACTATGCAAATTTTTATAGTGTGTGGGTTGATGCCTCATGGTCTGAATAGTTATCAAAATAAGAGATTCTTATTCGATATCGAGAAGTATTTTTTGGATATCACCCTATATTTTTCAGGAGTGTGCTGATCATATTAGCATGTGTTGCATTTAGAAAGTTATGTAAATGCAATTCTTGTGGCTTTTCATGCATCACCCAGGAGTGGGCATCATTTAGAAATCTAAACCGCTTTAAAGATGTTGCAATGCGGATATAATTGGACCACACTCTATCGTGATGCATACTTATTTTATAAAACTTGTGTGAAATGCCAAATTCAAGGAAGTATTTCTAAAGGACATGAACTACCACTTTCAAAATTTTTGGAAGTTGAGCTTTTTGTGTGGGGGATTTCTTTCATGGGACCATTCATTAGATCCGTTAACAACATGTATATCTTGGTAGTTGTTCCTTATGTATCTAGATGGGTAGAAGTGGTGGATTTAAATAACAATGAGGGTACACAATTCACTTAGTTCCTCAAAAGGTAGATTTCCACAAAGTTTGGTACCCAAAGAGCCATTATAAGTAATTGTGGATCTTACTTTTGCAATCACAGATTTGAAACATTGTTTTCCAAGTATAGGGAGAAACATAAGGTCATATTGTCAAAGAGGGTTAATATAAACCGCATTGATTGGTCTAATAGGCATGATGATGCACTTTGAGCCTATCAAGCAACATTCAAATCCCCTAGTGGCATGTCCCATCACCAATTCATATTTGGGAAAGTCTGTCATTGTCACGACTCAACGGTACACCCTAGATGCGACAATGCATATGATTAATAATGTTTCAAAGAAACTTCTTCCAATTCTAAGTGTCAACAATCGTAAATCAGTATAAAACCGAACTAAATGAGTTGGGGTCAAGTCCCACATGGAGCAGTACGTGTTTAGAACTCGATCATGAAGTATGAATGTTGTCTAATCAGTCATAGGAATAAACATTATCGGAAAAAGACATATCAAATTAAAGGGGTGACATGAATGTCAGATGGGGGATTTGATTTGCAATTATCAACTACAAAACAGTGAAATAGCAATGAGATAATAATAAGGAGAAAGATTCTCGGGATGTGATCGATTATAGGTGAATTTTGACATATGGGTAATTGAAACTACTAGTAAGCAACTAAATATCAGTGGATAGGCTAGACTATAATTGAAATAGCTTTCTCTCTAACAACTATTCCGCTTCAGGTGACTTTTCTCGAAAATCAACAAGCACATCCATAAGAACAACCCAAAACCTTAATACATCTTCTCTCTCAAGCTAGATGAGTAGGACTGGACTTAGGATTCACTCTCTCGAGCTGAACCCATATCAACCCAATACATACAAATCATTAATCAATAATATTATTTCTAAATCCTCTCTCTCTCGCAAGCCAAGAACACTAAAATAGAACTGCTCGTGCAACTACACATAGATTAAACCACAATTAATGATTAAACTCACTAAAAAATAGCATTTAAACTAGTAATTAACAATACCCACACACTAATTCAACCCATAATCACATGATCACACCCCAAGAATCAGGGATTTAGTTACACATCATAAAAAGATAAAAACCGTTACCGAATCAATAAGCCATCAACTGGGTAAGATGAATTTAAGCTTTACAATGCTTCAATTTGAAGAAAATTAGAAACTCACTTGTGAAATCTCCAAGTTGAGTCTCAAAACCCTTAAATCTACTTAGAGAACTGTTCTAGGCTTAAAATGTATTCAAAAGATAGACAAAAATCAATGTCCAAGGATTTGATACTAAATAAATGTTCAAAAATGTAATTTATAGTCGCCGAGAATAAAGCACGAAGGGCCACTCGGCAAAGTAAGTCAGGCTCGCCGAACCACTCAGTGAGCCGCCCTTTGACCTCTTCCTTTGCCTTTTGTCCTTAGCATTCATCATCCTCGAGTTCTATAACTTTGGGTGATCTACCTTGGCTTCACGGAACTATTCGACGATCCGTTGACCGCTCCTTTTCTTTCCCGACTTGGTTCTTTCCTTTAGGGCTTGGCACACTGGAACTTTAGGCGGTCTGATAACCACTCGGCGATCACCAGGCTTGCCTTACTTCATTTCTTCAGCTTGTTTTGTTCCTTTTTGCCTGTTGGTGTCCTTGCTTTGCTCCTAAATCCATATTCTTGAAAATCAAGGCATTAACATCAGTCTATAGCATAAATTAGGCATTTGAGGACACTGAATCTATCAAAACAAAGCCCTAAATGAGTCCAAACCTCGGGCTCATCAACACCCCCAACTAAAACTTTTGCTTGTCCTAAAGTAAACTCAAGTTCAACAGTTCAAAAAGGATTTCTCAAACAGTGCTACATAAGACTAAGCATGAATGCACACAACAAGACTCAGTTTACTTATGCAAATGATCAATTGTGCACTCAAAGATTCAAACTATGACTCACTATTATCAAAGATGCTCAAGTTCGCAATACTTGCTTCAAATGTAAATTCAAGCTCAACAAAGGTACTCAAATGCCCTCTCAACAAAGATGATTCCAACACACAATTTTTCAACAATTTATAGTTCCGGAATCATATATGATTCTCACACTCACAAAGATGAACACATGCATGACTTCACCCATAGGTTTGCCCTTATTTTCCAATCAACACTTGTTTCAGCTCACTCAAGATTACAAAGGACTTCTCAAGGCTTCTAACGGGGCTGAGTGTAAAGGTAAGATCATTTAGGCTCAGTGACTGCTACCCTCATGAAGTGTGGCCTGAAAATCACATTCCTTATTTTCTTTAACATTACAAATATGCTCATAATCCACCCCCATTATTCAACTTCCTATGACTTACCGGACACCCCATTTCTTTAGCAATTTTCCTCACTTATTTCACAACTTTTTCATTCTTTTTCTTTGCTTTTTTTTTTTTTTTTTTGTTATATGAAGGGGTTCCATCTTTTTCAATACCATTCTCAAAGGGGGGGGGGGATTTAACACTTCTTGAATTGCCTTCTCTTTTGACTACACTCCCAACTTAGGATTTCGGCCTAGGTTGCCTATTCAAACAAAACACAATTCATGAGAGTTATATGTGAATGTATAAAGAGGGGTCATATTTGTTCGAGTTTCTTCCAAGAAAAGGATAAAGCTTAAGGGGGGTTCAAGAACGGTTCACACGCCTCACAAGGTTTCCCCCGAAAGAGGTATATTGTCAAAAAAAATTCACTCTTCAAATTTTTTGCCTAAGATCATTTCAAGAGCTTGCATCACTTAGTCAACCGGACCAACGAGGCAAATTCTATGTGTTATCACATAATGATTCAAAGTAATCTCAACACACAATGCATTGGCACCAATATCAAACAAGACTCCACACTTTCACTAGTGTGAAATGTTCATCACAAGAGGCTCACTCGATAACCGGCTAGTTACAACGAGATGCAAAAAGTCCATAAATTGTTATGCAAATTCATTTGGCCTCATCGTAGCCTTACATTCATGTTATTCAATTAAGAGCACTATTTAAGTCATCGATATTGATCCTTACCGACACTCAAATTTGCACAAGAACAGCCAAAATGAAACACAAAAGAGGTGGCACAAAAATGTTTAAAAAATAGGTCAAAACCATTTCCATTAGAAAGAAGGAGCTACAAGCTCAAACATCTACAAAATTGAAATCAGAACACATATATAGATCACAAAACCCAATATTCACCAATATTCACAAACAAAATCAAAACACAAGAGGTAGGTATGGAAATACCTAACCCCACTCATAAAAGAAAAGTAGTTGTCCTCAAATGCACTTACAACAACAAACATCAATAAAAATGACATAGAGGGAGGTAAAGAATGATCCTGTCTACAGAGTCGCTCCATCTATCGGGGCATCAGTGCCCGGGGTCATACTCTAAACTTGGGCATCAGTGCCCGGTGCAACATAAACACTCACTCCACTTGACCCTATCAAAGACTTATCTCTCAAAAAAGTCTGAACGGTTGAATGCACCATAGCCTCCTTCACTGAAACGACCCCAAAAATGTCCGAAAATGTGCTTCGAAAACACCTACAATTGTAATTTCCATATATCTCAAAATTCGTGCATGATTTCGGAAATTCGACTTCATATTCTTATTCAGGGGGTCAAATTGAGTGGGAAATGGGTCTAACCCGAATTTTAGAACAACCGTATCAAAATTCGAAAATCGCAAGAAATGCGATTTTTAGGGTCAAGTTTAAAGAGTCATATCTCTTAGCACACAAGGAACTGGAAGGGCCGCTACCTATTAAATTAAACCTCTACAAGTTAGCTTTCCAATGCAATTGGTTTCACCTCATTCCGAGTTAGGATGAAGGAGTTATGATCATTTTCGTAAA
>NW_006238980.1:983997-1058544 GCF_000226075.1 Solanum tuberosum | reverse complement strand
AATATGATTTTTATATAAGCATCATTATACATATCATCTCATTAATATGCTATCTATCGGGTACGATTATGCATTTTGCCTATGATGTCCATCCCTTGTTGCATTGCATTGCATCCCATATACTTAGTACATTCAAATGTACTAACGCATACTCTATGCCTACATGATGTCACCATGTAGGGACCGGAGCACCGCTTGACCCTCCTCTTCCGCGTGGCTAATACGATTTTCTATCAAGGTTATTGGTGAGTCCTCCATTCCGGGGACGTTGCTCATGATCTTTTGCTATGTATAAGACTTTTCCTTTTAGTTATGTTTTGACTATGAGGGTGAGCCCAGTTGTTTGTCTTGGCCCCCGCTAAAGTACCTATGTTTACAGGTGGTGTTGGACAAGTTGTGTATTATGCTTGAGCTTGACTCATCTATGGTATTTTTGTATCATTCTTATTTTTTTTGTTTCTCTTGTTCCCTTAGTCCCGATTTCCCCCTTCATTATGCTTATCGCTTATGGTCATTTTTTTTGCTTCCGCGCCCAAGGATGTGTAATGATACGCTATGAGGCTTGTTTGGGGTTCCTTCGGGTTCCCCATTCGCCGGTCACGTCTAGGCCCTAGGCTTGGGTCGTGACATTCACCTAAGTTAAGACCTCATATGTAGTCTCCTCTTAGATACCGATATCCTCCTCATCAGTCTTAGCTTCAGACTCTGCAGCCACATCCTCACCTCTAACCTTATCTCCGATGGTAATTAGAAGCACATCATAATAAGCTGGTATACTCGTGTCCAAGTCATTAGGGATCTCCACGGTCCCAAAAAACATCGACATATCTATGGACTTCAGCTGGTCCACATCCTTTCTCAACTTAGCAATTGTGGCCTTCAAGGCCGTTAGCTCATAAGTTGCTCCCTGACCTCTCTCACACACCTCCATCCTTGCTGTAAGGGCATGAATAGACGTTCTAAGAGGTGTCACAACAGCTGAGAGAGCTCTCTCAATCATCCTAGGTACTGTAGCCTCTAGTCTGGAGGCAAGTACATCAGCAGAATGGGCTAGGTGCCCCATACGTAGCAGCATTGCCTGGGTCAGTGGAGGTTAGGATGCAGTACTAGCAGCAGAACTATGAGGCATGCAACAACAAAAGAACTCAGAGGCATGGAAGGGGTAGAGCTAGAAATACCTGAAGGCCCAGAGGCTGGAGTAGGCAATACTGCCTCTGCAGGTAGTGTCTCAATATCAACATCTGGGGATGTATCCGTCGGGGCTGCCTTTTTCTTCTCAGCCTCATCCTTCAAATACTCAGCCCCAATCCACCGGATTTCGGTACAGGAGGTGCGAGTTACTTCTATGTCCTTCTTTTCATCACGAGGCACACTAGCTCTTCTAAGTTGAGGCTCTTCCTTGCAATAATAGAGCCCAGCCAAGCTGCTTTCGTGTGGCAGAGGATAGATTCATTCTGGGATGGCATAATTGTGCTGCTGATGAATTGAACCAATACCTAGCTGCCACATTGAGGTCTTTTTTCTTAATTGGCACTCCGACCTCGAACCACATAGGAGTGCTGCCAGATAATAGAGGGGCTAGCCAACTTTTTATATTTTCTAAAGTTATTGTCTTGATCATGCTCTAATAGTCATCATTTATGTCATTAGTGCACCCCACGACAACATTTATGTTGTCACTGTCAAACTTTACCTTCTTTCCCCTGACAACTACATAGTTGACTGGCTTGAAAGTGGCAGCCTTCTTCTTCCCTTGTGGAACCAAAGCTCTATAGGCACTGTAGAATTCCCGGACTCAATTAGGAATATAAGGACCCCGAGGTTTAGTAAATATCTCAAACTTGTTCCTCTTGAGAGTGCTCCATATATCATGGTACTTGTCCACCACACCCTCTGTAGACAACCTCTTCTCCTCAATGATAGTCCTTAGTCCCTCGGTCTTTAGTCTGTTGAGAGACTGGGGAGGAGGACCCTATATAGGTGGTGCAAGAACTACACTCTACACTGATGCTGGGGGAGAAGTAGTGGTCTCAGGCCCCCGGATCCTAGACGGATCATGTATCCTTTTTGAGCGCATCTCAGCTCTCCGGGCCAATAGCAGCTGCTCATCTTCAAGCTTAGAGGTAACCGTTTGATGATCCTAGTGTTCCCCCTCACTTTCAAAAGTTGTGAGGTGAGTCGCGTAGACTCCCTCACTGTCAGAGCTGACTTTCGGTGATTCAGCTGTGGGCGACTTGCCCTTTCCTTTTCCCTTTCCCACCCGTGGTAGAAAGTTTAGCTGCCTTTTCTTTGGATGCCACTGCATCCTCATTGATGATGATCCCCTTTGCCCGTTTGCGGGGTGGCATGTCTCATCCTGATACTTTGGGTTTGGCCATATTTGCAAAATGCATTAGAAAGAGTTAGAAAAATTTCAAGAAAAGGTGCAGAATTCATGTTGCAGATAAACTTGGCGAACCGATCGATGAGTCGCCGAGTCACTTTGGCGAGCTAGATCGGTCTCGCTGAAAGGATCAACATGAAATATTTCTAGAAATCTGACAAGTCGGCGATATTAAGGGACATTCGGCAAATCGCCGACACTACTTGGCGAGCTCAAAATATCCTGCCGAAATTTACAACATGTTTTAGAGGTTAAGGGTGCAAAAAGGGCGATCAAAGGGAACATTCGACTAGTCGATGAATAAACTCGGCGAGCTCAGGCATCCCACCGAAGGTTACATAATATAACTAAGCCAATATGAGAAATTAAAGGCGATCAAGAGGGACGTTGGTGAATCGTCGAACTGTTTGGCGAGCTCGACCCAGCTCGCCGAACTACCCAACCTGCCAAATTTCAACCCCTATTCCCAAAATCAAGACTGCAGCTCCCGAAATCAAAATCAAGCTACACATTTATGCAACTAAGCCTAGACCCAATTGACCCATGCCCTCTGGGGTACTCAGACTTCCCTTGGTTTGGCCAAAATTGTCTATTTGATGACTTTTGGCCTTAAGAATGACATCAAACAATCCATCATTAGGCAAAGTACGTCATTTAGCGCAATTGGAGGTTACTAAGACTTCACCCAACTAGACCCAACATAGATTAACCACAACCCAATAATTTATGATCAATTTTAACCCACAAAACTCAAGAAATCAACATTTTAAGCAATTAGGCACAATTTTCGAACACAAAGTAGGCAATCAACAACATAAAACACGATTCAAGCACAGGCCCAACACACACCATCACAAAATTACCAAATGCATTCGAGTTCAACAACTAATCAAGAGTTCGGGGTACGAAAAACCAACCTTTAAGTTGAATGAAGAGTTTGATAAGCTAGGCGGCAATATAATCCAAATCCGAGCACAAGATCAAGAGAAAAAAGCAACAAAAATAGGGAAATACAAAAGATCTAAGGTGTGTGTTAGAGAGTACGAGGTTTGAAATGAGCGAATATGAGAGATTTTGAATTTTTAAATCGTTTGGCCTTTTAGAACCTTTCAGTTTGCGGCCCTATCAGCGTTATTAGTGTAGCACACTGAACCACTCGGCGATTCACCGAGTGGTAACTTACCTAGGCGAGTTTTACAAAACCTCCAGTTAATTTGGGGGTCCCAATGACAGACAAAATTGGGCTCACCTACCTGTTCGGCGAGTCGCTGATTCAGGCAGCAGCCCACCAAGTTTTACAGACTCCCACATGTTATTTTTGTGAGTCCAACAGCGGTCCAAGTAGGGCTCGCCGAGCACTTCGGCGAGTCGCCGCATGGACTTTTGGCTCTCCAATCTGCATTTCTCAAACACATTCCACTCTTTAACCTGCACAATCAACACCAGTTATTCAAAAGTAAACACAAAGCATTAAAAACTTGGGTTGCCTCCCAAGAAGCGCCTAAGTTAACATCGTGGCACGATGCAAATACCCATTCAAGATTCATTCTTGGGGTTTTCCATAGTATCACTAGGCAACCCCCCTTGTTATTGTGGGTTCAGATGAGATGAAATTTGACCCATTTAGGTCTCCAGCTACTTGATAGAGACGGAATGAGAGGTCAATATCTGGTTAAGAGTCGATACATCCTTTTTTATTTCTTTCCACCCTTGGTTTGACTCTTCGACTTTGTTGAGAATATGTGAGAGCATATCCTCTGTCCGACCGTCATAATCCTTGAGCTTTTGACGCTTATGGGGAGGAACATATCTCTCCATCTCCCCCTCTTTTTTTTTCAAACCTTTATTATCACCCGTCTTTGGGTGGCATGCACAATTACCTTTTTCTTGATCGGTTAGGAAATTTACTTCTTCATTGTTCAACGCTTCAAATTCCCTGATACTTTTGGCTAAGATACCCAGCTGGGTCATCATTTTGGCCATGTTCTAGTCCCTCTCATGATTCTTTTCAATATGTATGATCTATGATTTACAAGTCGTCTTTGCTAGTATACCTTACCCTACTGGTTTTGGTCATGCAATCAAGGAGTTGGGACGCTATTGCGTAGGGCTGTCGCATTATTCCACCCGAAGAAAGTTGGTCAACCACTCCCCTGTTTACCAAATCCAGACCCCTATAGAATAATTCCAACAACACCTTATCTGGGAGTCCATGAGTAGGGCACTGAAGCACTAACTCCTTAAATCTCCGCCATGTCTCCTGGATTTACTCACCTTCCAAACATCTAAACTTTAGGATTCCATCTCTCAAAGCCATCATCTTCGAAAAGGGAAAGAATCACACTTGGAATGCGGTAATAAGCTTATTCCATGAAGTGATAGAATCTCTTGGTAACTCAGCCAACCACTTGCTTGCCTTACCCATAAGAGAAAATGGAAACAACTTCAGCCGGACCGATTCTTGAGATATGTTCTTAAAGGAGAAGGGTCCACAGACATCAACTAAATTTCTGATATGCTCATGGAGATCCTCATGAGCCAGTCCTCCGAATAAACTCTTCAGCTGAAGGAGTTGAAGAATAGTGCTAGTGATGTGGAAATCAACATTTTCTTCGGCTGTAGGCAAATGAATATCCCCAACGCCACTCATTTGGACTGGGTCATTGATGTTCGGGTCATTGTTGTCATTGAGGTTCCCGACATCATCTTGGTGGCCCACTTGGCTACCATTACTTTCGTTGATGCTCATTTCCTCCTCTGTTTTAACAAGTAACACAAAAACCAAGAATAAAATAAAGTAGATTCAACTATGGCTAAAAAGAGTACAATTCAACTTCACCAAAAGAATTTCAAACAACACCACTCCCCGGAAGCGGCGCAATTTGGATTAATAATGTTTCAAAGACACTTCTTCCAATTCTAAGTGTCAATGATCGTAAATCGGTATAAAATCCAACTAAATGAGTTGGGGTCGAATCCCACACGGAGCGGTACGTGTTTAGAACTCGATCAGGAAGTATGAATGTGGTCTAATATTCCACAGGAATAAACATTATTAGAAAAAAGACATATCAAATTGAAGGGGTGACACGAATGTCAGATGGGGTTTTTGATTTGCATTTATCAACGACAAAACATTGAAATAGCAATGAGATAACAATAAGGAGAAAGATTCTCGGGATGTGATCGATTATAGGTAAATTTTGATATATGGGTAATTGAAACTACTAGTAAACAGCTAAATATCAGTGGATAGGCTAGACTATAATTGAAATAGCTTTCTCTCGAACAACTATTTCGCTTCAAGTGATTTCTCTCAAACATCAACAAGCATAGTAATTACAAACAACCCAAAACCTTAATACATCTTCTCTCTCGAGCAAGATGGATAGGACTGGGTTTAGGATTCACTATCTCAAGCTCTAAATCCTCTCCGTCGGGCAAGCCAAGAACACTAAAATAGAACTTTAGTTGCAACTACAATTCATAGATTAAACAACAAATTATTAAGCCCACTTCAAAATAGCATTTAAACTAGTAATTAACAATACCCACACACTAATTCAACCCATAATCACATGATCACTCCCCAAGAATTGGGGTTATAGCTAGACATCAGAAAAAGATAAAAATCATTACCGAATCGATAAGAAATCAACTGGGTAAGAGGAATTCCAGCTTTACAATGCTTGAATTCGAAGAAAATTAGAAACCCACTTGTGAAATCTCTAAGTTGAGTCTCAAAAACTTTAAGTCTACTTAGAGAACTACTCTAGGCTAAAAAGTATTCAAAAGATTGACAAAAATCGATGTCCAAAGATTTGCTAACTAAATAAATGTTCAAAAGTGAAATTTATTGTTGCCGAGAATAAACCTCGAAGGGCCACTCGGTGAAGTACGTCGGGCACGCCGAAATACTCGGCGAGCCCCCCTTTAACCTCTTCCTTCGCCTTTTCGCTGTAGCATTCAGCATCTTCGAGGTTGGTAACTTTGGGTGATCTACCTTGTCTTCGTGAAACTATTCGGCAATCCGCTAACTGCTCCTTTTCATCGCCGACTCGGTTCTTTCCTTCAGGTCTTTGCACAGTGGAACTTTAGGCGGTCTAATAGTAATTCAGCGATTCGCCAAGTGCCCTTGGCGATCACCAGGCTTGCCTTACTTCATTTCTTCAGCTTGTTTTGTTCCTTTTTGCCTGTTAGTGTCCTTGCTTTGATCCTAAATCCATATTCCGGAAAATCAAGGCATTAACATCAATTTATAGCATAAATTAGGCATTTGAGGATCCTCAATCTATAAAAACAAAATCCCTAAATGAGTCCAAACCTGGGACTCATCAGTGTACTAGACCCCGAAAGACCTAACACAAGCCACTTAGCATATCATATCATAAAGCAATAGAAATGTTGTGGAAATTTTAAAACATTTTCCATACAATCGAAGTATTTATAAAAGCAAGTGGAAGTCTACAACACTTTGTCTCAAACTATCTAAAATAAACTTGAATAAAACTTTGGCACACTACCCATACAAAAGTCTAAACATAAAAGAAAGACATAAAGGAAAGGTGACCACATCCTCGATGCTATGAGGACTCACCAAGTCTTCAACTCCTTTGCTTACTAGAAACCTAGCCACAAGAATGGAACTTAAGATCGCCGGACCCTACATTTGATAAGAATGTAGGCAAGAGTATGCGTTACTACAAAATGCACTAAATATGTTATCTAGCATAACATCATAAGAGCGTAACATAAGCGTTAGCCAATATAAGTCATAAACATAAGAGATAACAACATAGTCATAGGCATAATCTCCAACATAGACATATGTAAGCATTTGCCAACATAAGGCCTAATCCATATACATAGGAGATACATCATATTAATGACATAGTCACTAATTAGACCTTCATATCATAAGAGAACCATTTCATAACTAACCTCAAAGCATACTTGTGCAATGCATGAATAAGACCCTATAATCTCATCCACACTAAGTATTTCCTTTAGGTCATCATAATTATACTTACAATCCTTTGATCTCATCCTTAGCTTATCCTCATAGACAAGGGATGCTTCACCTTTAGTCAAACACATCATGGAGGGAAACTATAGAAACAATCCAAGCTAAGCACACATCATATAAGCGGAACACTTCATAAGTAGCTGAAAGTCGTACTTGTGCTATGCATGGATAAGACCCCAGAATCCTACCCATACTAAGTATCACTTTAGTCCGTCATAGAAACTCATTATTTAGGGACTAGTCCCTCTCTTTAAATCTTAGAAAACCACGAGGTACTTCTCAAGCACATCTTAGTTCCTCATTAATTTGAACCCTATGAGATACTTACTTGAGAATGTCTGAGTTCATTATTATCTTGAACACTGTGAGACACTTTTTTAAGCATGTCTAATTTCATGATTCTCTTTGAACACTATGAGATAATTCTTCAAGTATGTCTTAGTTCATTAATGTCACTTTTTTAAGCATGTCTAATTTCATGATTCTCTTTGAACACTATGAGATAATTCTTCAAGTATGTCTTAGTTCATTAATGTTTTTGAACACTTGGAGATACCTTTTCAAGTATGTCTTAGTTCATTTTACTCTTGGAACACTATGAGATGCCTCTCTAAGTATGTTTTAATTCCTCTTGAACACTACAAGACACTTCTTTAAGCACATCTTAGTTCTTTGGATACAGAGATTGCTACTAGAAACCCAAACTCCCCTAGGTGAAGGCTTCCATCTCATGAGACCAAATTTGGGAAAACCCGGACTCTACTAGGTGAGAGTTACCCCTTTACTTTGGAAGCTCGGACTCAACTAGGTGTGAATCTCCTTTTCTTTGGAAGTCTGGACCCGACTATGTGTGAGCCTCCATCTCATTGTCAATATCCACTTGGACAAAGCATACACCCTCTTAGGCTAACTACTAAGCCTTACCTAACTCATAACTCATGGAGGGCTGTCCTTGACAACTAATCCATTTTCAAGTGATTCTATCACTTTATGCATTCAAACATCCACAAGGTAGTCTAGGTGAGTAAAGGCCTTTAACGACAAATCTACCAATTAGACTACTATTCTCATATAGACTTTACTCTCAAAGTCTATTCATACATAATTCATCATATTAGCTTTACTCTCAAATCCCTAGTGATCAATAGTCATGATTACAGGAAATACTCTCAAAGCTTTACTTCTTACAATCATCATACATATCTAGATCGCAAGACATTCTAGTGATAAGCTTCATTCTTAAGCAATTCTAACCATATCTCATCATAAATGTTCAATCTCAATCATTACTAGTCATGATCCATCACATATACTTTATTCTAATTCATTTCATGTTTACATGCGTTTATTCTTGAACAATTACTATACATGTCATCAATTCTAGAACATCATCTCTAAGTCTTTACTTTCCCTCTTCAAGGCATAGGCCCACATTACTTCAATTTCATCAATTAGACTAGGGTTAGCCATGTAAAACATATAATTTCATCATAATATCATGATTCACAACTAATTCAATCATAAACAATCAATATCCACTCAATTGGATTCGTACTCAACATAACCCACAAAATTGGAAGGAACCTTCACTTAAATTGGGGATTTCATCGTCACAATTCGGGGATTTCTAAGGGAATGCATAAATTGAAGAATCCATGGATGAATAAGCTAACATACCTTGGATATAAATCCTTATAAAGCTTGCAACAATGGAGACTTGACTTGACCTAGCTTGATCTTCTTCCGTTTATTTTACTCTTGGAACACTATCAAATTCCTCTCTAAGTATGTCTTAGTTCCTCTTGAACACTACAAGACACTTCTTTAAGCACGTCTTAGTTCATTGGATACAAAGATTGCTACTAGAACCCCGAACTCCACTTGGTGAAGGCTTACATCTCGTGAGACCTAATTTGGGAAAACCTAGACACTACTATGTGAGAGTTCCCCCTTTACTTTGGGAGCCCGGACTCAACTAGGTGTGAACCTCCTTTACTTTGGAAGTACGGACCCGACTATGTGTGAGCCTCCATCTCATTGTCAATACCCACTTGGGGCCAATCATACACCCCCTTAGGCTAGCTATAAAGAATTACTTAACTCATAACTCATGGAGGCCTGTCCTTGACAACCAATCCATGTTCAAGTGATTCTATCACTTTGTGAATTCAAACATCCACAAGGTAGTCTAGGTGAGTAAAGGACTTTCACCACAATTCTACCTATTAGACTACTATTCTCATATAGACTTTACTCTCAAAGCCTTTTCATACATAATTCATCATATTAGTTTTACCCTCAAAGCCCTAGTGATCAACATTCATAATTACAAGCCTTACTATCAAAGCTTTACTTCTTACAATCATCGTACATATCTAGATCACAAGACATTTTAGTCACAAGCTTCATTCTTAAGCAATTCTAACCATATCTCATCATAAAGGTTCAATCTCAATTATTACTAGTCATGATCCATCAAATATACTTTATTCTAATTCAATTCATGGTTACATGCTTCTATTCTTGAACAATTATTATGCATGTAATCAATTCTAGAAGATCATCTCTAAGTCTTCACTTTCCCTTTTCAAGGCATAAACCCACATTACTTCAATTTATCAATTAGACTAGGGTTAGCCATGGAAATGATGTAATTTCATCACAATATCGCGATTCACTACTAATTCAATCATAAACAATCAATATCCACTCAACTGGATTTATACTCAACAAAACCCACAATATTGGAAGGAACCCTAACTTCAATTGGGGATTTCATTGTGAAAATCAGGGGATTTCTAAGGTACTCCATGAATAGAAGAATCCATGGATGAATAAGCTAACATACCTTGGATATAAATCCTTACAAAGCTTGCAACAATGGAAACTTGACTTGACCTAGCTTGATCTTCTTCTTCTTCACTTTCTAGAGAGAGGATTTTTGAGAGGGTATTGGGTTCTTTTTGGTGAACTGAAATAATTACTAAGCATCAATATATATAGGGGTCTAAAGGATTTATAAAGGTGTTTTGATTAAGGCTAAAACCATTCCACTTAACCCCTAATTAATTCGGGAATGTTCCACTAACGTATAACTAATTGACCTAAATGACCACACTGCCTCACCCACGAGACCACGCTCACGAGTTGTGGGAGGACCCGAGGGGCGTGCTCGTTATCCGTGGGTGGTGGTATGAAAGTGTGTTTTAGGGAGCCTGGCCCACGAGGCCATCCACAAGGCGTGGACCCCCTACGGGACGTGGGTCCCCTCGAGGGTGCACAGACTTGGGTAGATTTTTGGGTAGTTTCTAGGGTCCTCTTCAAGGACCCTTGGTAGGTCCTTGGGGACCCTTACCTTGACGCTATAACACTAAAATCTTCATTCTAAGTACGGGAAGCTAAATTCACGACTCTATCCTTGATGTCGAGCTCTAGTTTAGCCGACTAGTTTCTGGGGTGTTACAATATCTACCCCTTGGGAACATTCATCCTCGAATGACATTCTAGGCACTTCTTAATGTCACAATTCTAGACTAGCAACAAATCATTCATGAAACTCATATAAATGAAAATAAACAAGGGAGGAACTTCATCTCCAAGCTAAACATATTCAATGCAACACAAGGAAGTAGGAACTACATCTTACAACCCAACAATGCATGAATGTCTCATTGATCATCTTATTCATAGGAGGAACGACCTTCTCTAAACTTAAACATGCTCAACACACTCTCATGGAGCTCATATGAAATTTACTCTAAAAAAACATCCATTCAAGGAGGAATCTCTCAACTCCGAACTAAGGCATGTTCATATATTTATCTCATGAAGTTCTATAGGCAACTCTACTCAATGCACTACAACATGAGGAAAACAATTCTCACAAGTCATTTCTATCAAGTTTTAAACTTTTTCATGAACATGCATATAAAGAAATCATGGCAACAGAAATACACACAATGACTCCAAACATAATACAAACTAAGAGTAACTTATCATCTCAAGAGCTCATTGGGCCTACCAAACATGGACTAAACTTCCCAACTAATTTCACCTTTCTAGGGTAAGAAATTCAAGTAAACCCAACTCCTAAACATTAGGAACACTCAATGACCTTGCTAAGCAAGAACATTATCTCCCCCTTGGGAGCAAGCCTAAACAAACTTTCTAAGCACCATTTATCAATTCAACTAAGGTCGGATTAAGTTATCACTAAACTTTTACCTCCATCACACAAGATGACTCTAAACCACAGTGAACTATTCTACTACCCCTCATAGGAGTCCACTCAATCATCCAATCTAGGCATTATCTAAACATTCTACTCATACTAACCATGCTTAAGATCAATCTAACAAGGTAACTAACTCCTTGAAGTTGGTCAACACCTAAACATATCTCCCTCACCTTAGCTAGGTGGTACATGCAACCCTCAAGGTCAACTTTTAAAACAAAACATAATTGAAACTTATGGCATAGACTTTCCCCCTTTCCATTCTCGGATAGGCTTATTTGGGAACTAACAATTTGACTATACGGGTTCTACAATCACATAGGAGCATAACAATAATACTACCAATCCATCCTAAGGATGACATCTAAATCTAGCATATCAAGTCCTATGTAGTCACATAGCCATAATTGACATCACAACCAACATCTTCTCCCTTGCTCCTTGTAGCATGAGCCCTTCGAGTAATCATATCCTAAAGACCATCGGATAAGAAAAATGACCTTATAGAGTTAAACTCTATGGCATGAATAGAGAATGAAGAAGTGAAATTTTCTACTCATCTAATAGTTTCCTATTGATAAATGTGGCGCGCTTCACACTTATGAACAAGACTCTACTAGACGTGGTTTTGAGACAATCCTAGAATCATTTTAAACCTCGTGCTCTGATTACCAAGTTTCTCACGCCCCAGGGGTACACCCTAGATGTTAAAAGGCATACTAGACCCCGAAAATCTTAACACCAGGCACTTAACATATCATAACATAAATCAATAGAAATGATTCAGAAATCTTAAAACTTTTTTCATACAATCAAAGTCTTTATAAAACTAAGCGGAAGTCTACAACACTTTGTCTCAAACCATCTAAACTCAACTTGAATAAAACATTGGGACACAGCCTATACAAAAGTTTAAAACATAAAAGAAAGACATAAGGAAAGGTGACCACATCCTCCATGCTATGAGGACTCGCCAAGTCTTCAACTTCTTTGCTTACTAGAAACCTAGCCACAAGAATGGAACTCAAGATCGTCGGACCCTACATTTGATAAGAATGTAGGCAAGAGTATGCGTTAGTACAAAATGTACTAAATATGTTAGCTAGCATAACATCATAAGAGCTTAACATAAGCGTTAGCCAACATAAGACATAAGCATAAGAAGATAACAACATAGTCATAGGCATAATTTCCAACAAAGACATAATGTAAGCATTTGTCAACATAAGGCCTAATCCATATACATAGGAGATACATCATATTCATAACATAGTCAATACTTAGACCTTCATATCATAAGAGAACCATTTCATAAGTAACCTCAAAGAATACTTGTGCAATGCATGTATAAGACCCCATAATCTCATCCACATTAAGTATTACTCTTTGGTCATCATAATCATAGTTACCATCCTTTGATCTCATCCTTAGCTTATCCTCATAGACAAGGGAATCTTCACATTTAGTCAAACATATCATGGAAGGAAACTATAGCAACAATGCAAGCTAAGCATACATCATATATGAGGAGCACTTCATAAGTAGCTTTAAGTTATACTTGCACAATGCATGGATAAGGCCCCATAATCCTACCCATACTAAGTATCACTTTAGGCCATCATACAAACTCATTATTTGGGGACTAGTCCCTCTCTTTAAATCTTAGAACACTATGAGGTACTTCTCAAGCACATCTTAGTTCCTCATTATTTTGAACCATATGAGATACTCACTTGAGCATGTCTAAGTTCATAGTTATCTTGAACACTATGAGACACTTCTTCAATCATGTCTAAGTTCATGATTCTCTTTGAACACTATGAGATACTTCTTCAAGTATGTCTTAGTTCATTAATGTTGTTGAACACTTGGAGATACCTTTTCAAGTATGTCTTTGTTCATTTTACTCTTGGAACACTATGAGATGCCTCTCTAAGTATGTCTTAGTTCCTCTTGAACACTACGAAACACTTCTTTAAGCACGTCTTAGTTCCTTGCATACAGAGATTGCTACTAGAAACCCGAAATCCACTAGGTGAAGGATTCAATCTCATGAGATCTAATTTGGGGAAACCGGAATTCAACTAGGTGTGAACCTCATTTACATTAGAAGTCCGGACCTGACTATGTGTGAGCATGCATCTCATTGTCAATATCCACTTGGGGCCAAGCATACACCCCCTTAGGATAGCTATTAAGCCTTACTTAACTCATAACTCTTTGAGGGATGTCCTTGACAACCAATCCATGTTCATGTGATTTTATCACTTTATGCATTCAAACATCAACAAGGTAGTGTAGGTGAGTAAAGCCTTTAACCACAATTCTACCTATTAGACTACTATTCTCATATAGACTTTACTCTCAAAACCTTTCCATACATAATTCATCATATAAGCTTTAATATCAAAGCCCTAGTGATCAATAGTCATGATTACAAGCCTTACTTTCAAAGCTTTACTTCATACAATCATCATACATAAATAGATGACAAGGCATTCTAGTCATAAACTTCATTCTGAAGCAATTCGAACCATATCTCATCAACAAGGTTCAATCTCAATCATTACTAGTCATGATACATCACATCTACTTTATTCTAATTCAATTAATGTTTACATGCTTGTATTCTTGAATAATTACTATACATGTCATCAATTGTAGAAGATCATCTCGAAGTCTTCACTTTCCCTCTTCAAGGCATAAACCTTCATTACTTCAATTTCATCAATTACACTAGGGTTAGCCATGGAAAACATGTAATTTCATCATAATATCATGATTCACTTCTAATTCAATCATAAACAATCAATATCCACTCAATTGGATTCATACTCAACATAACCCACAATTATGGAAGGAACCGTAACATGAATTGGGGATTTCATCTTCACGATTGGAGGATTTCTAGGGGACTCCATGAATGGAAGAATCCATGGACGAATAAGATAACTTACCTTGGATATAAATCCTTACAAAGCTTACAACAATGGAGACTTGACTTGACCTAGCTTGATCATTTTTTTTTTCTTCAATTCTAGAGAGAGGATTCTTGAGAGGGAATTGGGTTCTTTTTGGTGAATTGAAATAATTACTAGGATAAATGTATATAAGGGTCTAAAGTTTTTATATAGGTGGTTTAATTAAGGCTAAAATGATAGTACTTAACCCCTGATTAATTCCAGAATGTTCCACTAGCCTATCATTAACCAACCTAAAGGACCACACTGCCTCACCCACGAGACAACTCCCACGGGGTGTACTGGTCATCTGTGGGCGGTGGTCTAGAAGTGTGTTTTAGGGACTCTGACCCACGAGGTCATCCACGAAGCGTGGAACCTCCTATGGGGTGTGGGTCCCCTCATGGGTGTACTGCCTTGGGTAAAATTTTGGGTAATTTCTTGGTTTGTCCTTGGGGAGTCGTACCTTGATGATCTAACACTAAACCCTTCATTCTAAGTACGGGAAGCTAAATTAATGACTCTAACCCTCACATCAAGCTCTAGTTTAGTCTACTAGGTTCTGGGATGTTACAATCATGTACCGATTGAATTGGAGCACAAAGCACTATGGGCATTGACAAGAGTGAACTTGAATTTGGAAATGGCGTCAAAGAACCATGTTGCTCAATTTCTTGACTTGGAAGAATTTCTCTTGAAGACACTTGAGAACTCTATTTATTTACAAAGAGAGGTTCAAGAGATTGCATGATGCCAAAATTCTACACCGGGAGTTTTAGGTAGATGAACAAGGTATATTGTTTAGTTCTACATTGAAGCTCTTCCCTATAATGCTAAAATCAAAGTAGAGTGTTCCATATATGGTGACTACAATATATGGTAATAGTGTGATTGAAATTAAAGATGTTAAAGGCCTCACTTTTAAGGCTAACAACCAAAGGTTGAAAGTCTACATTGTGGAGGGTAGTGATGTGAGAGTTATTGAAGTGGTGTACTTGGACGATGATTGAGATCATCTCCACGTCATGCCACAATGTTAATTAACTGCTTCTTGGGAGGCAATCAAAGTGTTAGTTGTTTTACATAATGTGTGTCACTTGTGCAGAATGGAAATGAGTATAAGGCAAGTTTACATTCGTAGGTGATTCACTGATCTTTATAGGTGAACCACATCTAAATTTGCCCTGGATATGATTCCATTTGGTTAAGGTTTTGTCAACTTTGATGGAAGGAGGGACATAAGGATATTTTGTGGAGCATGTATGGTGTACCCAATTCAGTCTGCCCTCTTAGACTAAATATCTAAGTAAATGCACTATCATTTTGGGTGATTAGTGGAATCTTTCGGTAATGCACCTATCCCGCAAGATGATCAACAACGAGTTCATTGAGTGGGTTGGAAAATTCCTCGTTGCTATACGAACATGTGGCGAATTGAGTATGTTGAGAAACTCGGTGAACTTGATAGGTGAGCTCAAGTATTCGTCAACCAATTGAGACATATGCCAGATCACTTCTCATAAGGAGCCGCTAAGCCTGTGTTTTCTCCTTATTTCTAGCATTCAGAACACTACTAATTTCTTTTTGGTGGGTGGCGGAGCACTTCTATTACAGAGAAGCTCCTAGAACTTAGACCCCTTACTTTGTGTGTGCTTGGTTTCATTTTTGTCTCTCTACCAATTCCCCTAATGAGACTTGGAGCTTTGAAATGAGCAATTTTTTTTTCATTGTTGATGTTCGAGTATCGATTGTGCCCAATATACATGTCTTGGATATTAATCATGATGATAAATGTGGTTTTTATTGATGTTTCAAGAGTAAACCCCTGTGGCTTTACTTTTAAATGATCTTTTTGATTCTTGTGTTGACTAGCTGTATATTGATGTGATCCTTGCAATGAACATTGCACATAAGCTCATTGATATGTAGAGCAATCCTAAGTAATTATTTTTGAAGTTCCATGTGTGGTGAGGTCATACTTGAAAGCATGTTTGATTGACTCCTAGAATTTTCCTTGTTAGTCTTAATGTTTAGCCTTGATGAGTGCACGAAATGACCTTTTGGAAAAAATTTAAGAGGAAGCCTACATATTCATACCTTTTATGACTACCTTTTGAGGGTGCGCAACAATATTGGAACCATTTGATCCTAAAACGTTTGTTGTAAACCTTGTTGAAACATCTTGAGCCAAATTATCCCTAAATCCTCACCGAGAAAGTCATTTTCTATGCATTAGGTGTGTTTGAATTGAAAACTTAGACCAAAAACCTTAGTTGGGGTTTCGAAAAAAGTAGAAATGAAAGCCAAGTGGAAAGTAAAGAAAAAAAAAGTGAGATTTGATTTTGAGATATTTGGCCAAAAAAAAAAAAGAACCCTCTTTTCAAAAAGATTTGAGCAAAAGCTTGAAAATTGAAAGACAAAAAAAGAGAAAGAAGTTTGATGAAATAAAAAGGGGTGTCAAACAAATTGAGTGAAACGTTGAAATTTATGTCTCCAAGTGAAAAGAATGAAAACAACTTGATTAGAGGTGAAGATGATTAAAACAATGATTTGAAAAGGTGAAGTCACTATGCCAAAATTTATCATATCTTTACCCTCAGGCCCATTAAAAGACTGAAAAGATCTTTGAGATCTAGCATAAACTATGTTGTGTGATGACTGGAAAGTATGGGCAAACCTATGAGATGAACCTTGCATGCATTTATCTTTCATGGAATGAGAGTGGTATTGATTCCTAACTTCCTTGTTGATGCGCTTCGTGAAAGCATATAATCATTTTTTTTGTAACGACACTTGGAATGCTTTTGTTAAAATATGGGTTTGCATTTAGAAGGGAGCGCTAGTGAATTTGAGCCTGAATTGGTACTCACTAGTCATCATTTGAAGCTTTGTGGACATTACAGATTGTTAAACCTCGAAAATTGGAAAATTAAAAGAAAAGAAAAATTCCAATTTTCGGAAATGAAGCATGTATTATGAGTACTTTCTATAGACCTTAGGAAGTCCTACGGGCCTTAGGAAGTCCTACGGGCCGTAGGAAGTCCTACGGGCCGTAGTAAGTCCTATAGTCCATAGGAAAGAAGTCGTAGACTTAGAGATAAGTTTTGAAATTTCAATTTTTTGTTGTTTTTCCTATGAATGTACAAGATGAGCCATATGATGTTTTATGAGTCATAGGATGGTCCTGTAAAAATTGTTCAGACTTGAAGGAATTTTTGACTAAAATTCGAATTCTATTGATGGATATACAGACCGTAGAAAGGTCTCAGGGCAAGTCAGAATAAATTTGGGCTTCAAAAGTTCATTCTACGGTTGACACGTATGGACCGTAGAAAGTTTTCCGGATTGTTGGTCACAACTGTAGGACTGTTCGACAATTTTAAGCTAGGGTTATTTGGGTCTTTTCCTACCCTACTAATTTCTAAAATACAACATTTTGCCTATAAAAGAGACCCTATAACTGATTTTACTCCTAAGAAACTACCCATTCCATTACATTCCCAAAAATCCCCAAAAGTCCTCTCATGTTTTTCTCTCCAAGGCTCACAAGGGATTCTAGGGTTGTTCAAGTTTTCAAGACTCTAATTATTCCATTGTTTTGGGATTTAAGATTAAGGTATTTAGGCGTTCATAAATGGGTTCCATTCATCCATTGAGCCCCAAGGTTTCTCAATTCTCCAAATTTTAATTTCTACAAAATTTATTTGAATTTCATTCAATTTCTCATGGGTTCTAATAATGTTGATTCAATTGTTTTCTTTCGAGCTTGTTATGATTTTTTTATTCAATTAGATTCGTTTCGATTCTTTTTACATGAACCTATGCATTGATCATGAACTTTGACCATTAAACCAAAAAGATATGAATTTGTAAACAATAATTTAGATTTTCATGAAGCTATACATGATTTATGAAAAATAATATTCTATTATCTATGTCACGCCCCGAGGTTACCTCCTTTACGTAAACACGAGACCTAGGATCACAAGTGACCCCAAGTTAACCCTTAGTTGGCACATCATAAGTATACTTAAAAGAAATACTGTGCTGAAGCATAAGATATGAGATAAATTAAATGATGGGGAATACCTAATCTAAGTCTGAATATATATACTGAAAGAGATTTTAATAATACCAGAAGATCAAACTCTAAACCAAAGCTGAATCTAAACTATGTCTGAAATAAATCTCTAACTGACTAGAAATGCTAGGACATGTCCCAAGCTAACTCTCGTAAAAACTGAAACTAAAGTAAAAGACTATAAAGGAAAACATGTCTATTATCCTGGAAGTATGAGGACTCCCCACTGAAGCTGCTGAACTGGAGATCGAGAACCGATCTATGCGTGACCTGAATGTTGAGTACCTGAACCTAAATAATGAGAAGATGTAGCACAGAGTATGCGACAGTACTTGAAAGGTACATAGCATGCAAGATAGGATATAAAGCTGAAAATTATACATAACTGAATAAAGCATACTCAACAATGATATAAGATGAACATGATAAATCTACTCAACGTACTAAAGTGGACTAAACTGAGTCCAGTAACCAAATTCACAACATGCTGAAACTGAATATTGAATGGTAACTGATCATCTAGTCAGTGCAATAGAGTATGACTGTGGGATCTACTATTAACGGACATAATAAAACCACATGACCTAAACATGGAGTCTGATGTATATGCCCAATCGAGAGGACCCAATATACCTTGTCAAGGGTATAAAGGCATGAATGGCGTGATACTAGTTTAATGCCCACAGAGGGGAATTATAAACCTATGGGGCATGTATTTCTTTGAATATATGGGTACATTGAATCCTAGTCCACTCGGTCTAAGCCTACTCCCAACTAAAATGTTTATAAAAAACATAATTGCAAATAAAATAGATAGCTCAAGATTCTGACATGCTAACTGAAAATGCAACATTTACTACTGATAATAAAACATTTAAGAACTAGTGCATGTATATCTGTATAAACTGACCTAGAAAGTGTAGTTCACAAACTAGATGAATCTACACAACTAGGGTTTTGAATTTCATGCATTAATTATGTTATGACTCGGAAAACTAGAAGGTGAAACTAGAGCCTTACATGTGACTTATTGAGTTTGATGTGGGGTTTTTTGTTGTAAAATGGTTTCCCGGGCATAGGTTGAGGGGTTTAGGGGTAAACATCAAGGTAAGACACCCCAAGGACCAACCAAGGGTCCTTGAGGAGGAACCTAAAGTCTAAACCCAAGGCTGCCCCAAGAACCCAAAATCTGCAAAAAAAAAGTTAGGACCTACGGATGGGACCTACTGGGCGTAGGTTCATCCACGCCCCGTAGCTCCAACTCGTAGGTCAAGCCCTCAAAAGTGAGCTGCAGACCACTCACCCATGACCTACAAGATGGGGCGTAGGTGGAACCACGATCCGTGGGTGATGGGCGTGGGTGACACCTACAATTTCCTGCCTAGGTTCGGCCAAGGGAGGGGTAACTTGGTAAATTCCTAGGGTGATTAGTTAAGTAAGACATCATTTTATATTGATTAATTGGACCTAGTTAAGACCGTTTAAGTCATTAATCACCCCTTTACACTTCATAATTCCCAAACCCAAAATAGTTACCAACTCCTCTCCAAATAATTCTTTCTAAAACCTCCATTGAAGAAGAAGAAGACAAGGTCTAGGGATCAAGGAGTCATATTTCCCACTCAATTTAGTGAGTATTCTTCAATTAAGGTATGGTGGTTTTGATTAATGGTTAACTTTCCATTCATGAAGTCCTCAAACCTTCAATTTCAAATTTGAAAATTCTCCAAAACCAATGGTTTTCATTCTAGGTCATGGATTCTTTCCCAAAACGTTTTCAATAGTTTAATTATCATATATTGAGATTGTATTGCTATTTTATGGTGATTTTAAGATAAAATCCCCCATGAATCCATGCTTTCCCCATAACCCTAATTTATGACTATGTGATGTGTGTGAATTGTAGTAAGATGAATGTTATGTTATTGTTCTTGTAATGCTTTAGTTAATTGAATTATGTCATTATTCATGCCTAAATTGTAGTAATTATATGTGTGTTGGTGAACTATGATTCATGGCCTTTAAGGGAATTTTATGAAGATTGATGTATAATCATGATGCTTATGTATATGCTTTGTGATTCCAATGAAAGTAATTATGAGCTAGTGGATGCACCTAAGCTAAAATGTTACCGGTCCTACCTTAGAAAAGTATACCAACCCTTTACGGTGTGGGACTCACACCGGATTCCATGGTTTGCTCACATGGTCTATGTCGGTTAATGCTTATTCCTATCATATGAGGTACGTGCTATGGTTACTCAAGAGGTTCTATGATGTGTGGGTTGTAGTATGGGATGCTATTCATGCATTGCACGAGTAGGATTTGAGAGGGATATGGTGTGTTTCTCTAATGTCTTAATGTCTAATGAAATGAATATGTTCCTAATGATGCTAATGAGAATGTTGACTTAAAGGCTTTATGTAATAGTGAATGCTTAACTTGGAAATGTTATTATGAGTTGCTTTCCTTGTCATGACTTATTAAATGTGAATGTTCCTTATCTATGAGTATCAACTAAAGATGAGCATGAAGAATGGTAAGAATGTTATGGTGGCCTCAAAATGGTACTTAGTAAGAATGATATTATGGGATGCCATTCCTACATTGCACAAGTAAAACTTTGGGTTACTTCAATGATGGTTCTAATGTGTTATAATGACTCACATGATAAATATGCTTTTGTTTTATGTGTTTATACTAAAGATGCATGATGAATCTCAAACTTGACAAAAATGAATGGTTTTCAACCAAAATGTCCTTTTTAGCATGATTTTTGCATGACTATCATACTTAGTACATTTTTGTGCTAACCCATATTTCTTCTACATTTTTACAAAGTGTATTTTCTAGATCTTATGGTGACTTGTAGTATTCAAAGCTTGGATTGATTCTCTCCAAAGCTAGTTGGTGAGTCCTCATGGTTCGACGATGAAAGTTGCTCATTTCCTAGTTTCTTTTATGTCATTTTACGTTTTGGACTATGTTGAAGGGTTGTGACCCTATCTTTGATTCTAAAGTTGTATTAGATGGCCATGTGAGACAAAGTTAGACTTCCGCTATTTTTAAATAAAGACTTTGATTGTGTGGAAAATGTTTTAAATTCCGTACTATTTTCTTATGGCTTATGTTATGAATGCTATGAGGCTTGTATGAGGCTTTTCAGAGTCTTGTACGTCGTGTTACGTTGTAGGCTCGGGTCATGATAAACATGGTATCACAGCACAAAATGTTGGGATATTTTTTATGATGACGTCTCACAAGCCACGCCTAGTAGAGTGAATCCTAGAAGGGTGAAGCTTGCCACATTTCTCAATGAGAGGCTATAATATGTTAGGAAACTATGCTTCTTTCATTACTATTAAGTCGTGCCATAGAGTTTAGCTCTATAAATGTCGCTTTCCTAACCCTTCTCTCGTGTCTTCAGGAAATGAATACACAAAGAGTGAATCCTAGAAGGGTGGAAGAGGAGAATGTGAATCAAGGAGTTCCTCTAGAGAATCAAGTTCCTCAAGGCAATCAAGATTCGATTAAACTTCCGGCTATGTCGGATGAAGAAGTAGGTCGGCTCTTCTAATGATCCCTCAAGCCATGACTACTCAAGCCCAAGCTATGACGGCCAAAGCCAATATGGATGGTGGAATTCATGTGAACCCTAATGTGAGAACTACGACTTCTAGGTTGAGGGATTTTGTTAGGATGAACTCTCCGATGTTTCATGGTTCCAAGGTGGGAGAGGATCCCCAAGAGTTTGTGGATGAGGTGTATAAGGTAGGTGATGCTATGGGGGTGACTTCAGTAGAAAAAGTGGAGATAAACGCTTACCAATTGAAGGATGTTGCCCAAGTTTGGTTTACTCAATGGAAGAGTAATAGGCCGGTAGGAGTGGGTCCCATAAATTGGAAAGTGTTCAAGAAAGCATTCCTTGATAGGTCTTTTCCCCATGGGAAGTTACGATGGAAGTATTTGTCAACCTTAGGCAAGGTAGCATGAGTGTGCAAGAGTATTCCTTGAAATTTACCCTATTGTCTAAGTATGCTCCATCTTTGGTGTCGAATCTGAGGGATGAGATTAGTAGATTTGTGACGGGTGTGTCCGACTTAGTTAAGGAAAATTTTCGTATGACAATGCTCCATGATGACACGAATATGTCTAGGCTTATGGTGTATGCTCAACAAATTGAGGAGTCTAAACTTAAGAAAAAGAATAGGGAGATGAAGAGAGCTAGGTCCGATGAGCAAGGTCAACCAAGGTTCAAAAAGAGATCTTCCAACCAAGATTCTTCAAGAACTCCTAGGGTTAACCAAGACAAAGGTAGTGGACCTCCATATCCTAGACCTACTTGAACAATTGTGGAAAGAAGCACAATGGGAAATGACTAGCTCGTACAAATGGGTGTTATGGTTTTGGAACGAGTGATCATCAAGTGAAAGAACGCCCTACACTCTCGGCCAAAGGAAGGGAGGCCAAACAAGCTTCTCTTAATGGTACTGTTCCTATTACCCCAAATTATGGTAGTTTCTATGCACTCCGGTCTAGAGAGGACAAACAAGCCCTTCCGGATGAAGGCACTGGTATGTTGATAGTTCCTTATGGTTGGGAATGTTTTATTAAGGTCCCTATGTAATTTTTACGTTAACCTTTGTATGGGTTACTCCCAAGGGGGAGATGGTATGTTTAGAAGGTAAGGTTGTTGAGAATTCTGATATCCTTATCCCTTCCTTCTATTCCTATTCAAGATTGAGACCAAGAGTTCCTTGTGGCTTGTTACATATTTTGGAGTCATGTATGATTATGTGTTTCCATAGTCTCCTTATGTTATGCATGTTCATGATGAATTTATGTTTAATAAAAAAATGAGTTTTATGATTTTCATACCTCATGTTGATATGCATTTAGTATGAGTTGCCTATATGCCTCATGAGATGAATTGTTGAACATGCTTAAATGTGCTTTTGAGAGTAATTGCATAATTTGCTTCATGATGTTATGAAGATCATGCTTAGAGTTGGAGAAGGTAATTCCTCCAATGATATGAGAAATGTTGAAGTTTTCATGCATAATGGGTTTGTAGATGTAGTTCCTACTTCTTTGTGTTGCACTGAGTATATTGAGATGGAGTTGATGTTTCCTCCTTGTTTTGTGCATTGTTATGATGTTTAATGCATGATGGGCTGATAGTCTTGAGTCTTTTTTTCCGTAAGATGTTTAAAGTGCCATTCGAGGATGAATGTTCCCAAGGGGGAGATAATGTTACGACTCGAAACACTAGTAGGTGAAACTAGAGCCTTATGTGTGAGTTGTTGAGTTTGATGTGGGGTTTTATGTTGTAAAATGGTTTCCCGAGCTTAGGTTGAGGGGTTTAGGGGTTAAACGTTAAGGTACGGCCCCCCAAGGACTAACCAAGAGTCCTTGAGGAGGACCGTAAAGTCTAACCCCAAGGCTGCCCCAAAAACCAAAAATCTGCCAAAACAAGTTAGGACCTACGGATGGGACCTACTGGGCGTAGGTCCATCCACACTCTGTAGCGCCAACTCATAGGTCAAGCCCTCAAAAGTGAGCTGTAGACAACTCACCCACGACCTGCAGGATGGGGCGTAGTTGGATCCACGATCCGTGGGTCATGGCGTGGGTCACACCTGTAATTTCCTGCCTAGGTTCGGCCAAGGGTGGGGAAACTTGGTAAATTCCTAGGGTGGTTAGTTAATTAAGAGGTCGTTTTATATTGATTAATATGGACCTATTTAAGAACTTTTAAGTCATTAACCACCCCTTTACACTTCATAATTCCCAAACCCAAAATAGTAATCAACTCCTCTCGAAATAACTCTCTAAAACCTCCATTGAAGAAGAAGAAGAAGTCAGGGTATAGGGCTCAAGAACTCATATTTTCCACTCAATTTAGTGAGGAATATTAAATTAATGTATAGAAATTTTGATTCATGGTTAAATTTCCATCCATGAAGTCCTCAAACCTTCAATTTTAAAGCTGGAAATTCTCCAAAACTAAGGGTTTTCATTCTAGGTCATAGATTCTTTCTCAAAATATTTTCAATGGTTTAGTTATCATATATTGAGATTAAATTTCTATTTTATGGTGGTTTTAAGATAAAATCCCCCATGAATCCATGATTTCTCCATAACCATAATTTATGACTATGTTATGTGGGTGAATTGTAGTAAGATGAATGTTATGTAATTGTTCTTGGAATGCTTTAGTTTATTGAATTATGTCATTATTCATGCCTAAAATGTAGTAATTCTAGGTGTGTTGGTGAATTACGATTCATGGCCTTGAAGGGCAAATTATGAAGATTGATGTATAATCATGATGCTTATGTATATGGTTTGTGATTCCAATGAAAGTAATGTGATCATGACTACAATGCAATTGTGATATTATTGAAAGGTTATTCTTAATTATACACTTGTGAATAATGATGCTATATTGTGAAAGGTCTCTTCAATGTAATGTTATACCTTGAATTGGTAGGCTTAGGGCATCCTATTCTTGTGTAATTGAAAGTGATCTTGATTGATGTACCTTGAATTTGTAGACTTAGGGCATCCTCTTCTTGTGTAACTAAAGTATCTTGACTTAATGAACCTTGAATCGGTAGACCTAATGGTGGTAGCCCTTTCATAAATGATTAATGAAGTATTCTAATGATATACCTTGGATCGGTAGGCTAATGGCACTCTTCCATGAATTATAGTGATGAACCTTTAATCGGTAGACCTAATGGTGGTAGCACTTTCTTTAGGATTCAATGAGCTATCCTAATAATATACGTTGAATCGGTAGACCTAATGGTGGTATCCCTTTCATGTGTTAAATAATGTACCTTAAATCGGTAGGCTAATGGCACCCTTTCATGTGTGAAATAATATACCTTGGGTTGGTAGGCCAATGGCATCCCTCTCATGTGTAATAATGTTAAAGGAATGAACTACTCTATGGGAATTTAAATCTTAGCACCGAGTGGATATGGTAAAGTGGAAGCTCTCCCCATGTTAGGCCGGGTTTCTATGAACACCTTCCTTATCCCATAACTATGTGTCCACATAGGTTATTAGCTAGTGGATCCAAATAAGCTAAAATATTACCAGTCCAACCTTAGGCAACTAGACCAACCCTTTACGGTGTGGGACAGACACCAGATTCCATGGCTTGCTCACATGCATGGTCTATGTCAGTTAATGCTTATTCCCATCATATGAGTTACGTGCTATGGTTACTCAAGAGGTTCTATGAAATGTGGGTGGTAGTATTGGATGCCATTCATGCATTGCACGAGTAGGCATTGAGAGGGGTATGGTGTGTTTCTCTAATGTCTTAATGTCTAATGAAATGAATGTGTTCCTAATGATGCTAATGAGAATGTTGACTTAAAGGCTTAATGTAATGATGAATGCTTAACTTGGAAATCTTATTATGAGATGCTATCCTTGTCATGACTTACTAAATGTGAATGTTCCTTATCTATGAGTATCAACTAAAGATGAGAATGACGAATAGAAATAATGTTATGGTGGCCTCAAAGTGGTACTTAGTATGAATGGTATTATGGGATGCCATTCCTACATTGCACAAGTATAACTTAGGGTTACTTTGATGATGATTCTAATGTGTTATAATGACTTACTTGATGAATATGCTTTTAGATTATGTGTTTATACTAAAGATGCATGATGATTCTCAAACTTGACTAAAATGCATGGTTTTCAACCAAAATGTCCTTTTTAGTATGAAATTTGCATGACTATCATACTTAGTACATTTTTGTGCTAACCCATATTTCTTCTACATTTTTACTAAGTGTAGGTTCTGGATCTTAAGGTGACTTCTAGTGTTCAAAGCTTGTATTGATTCTCTCTAAAGCTATTTGGTGAGTCCTCATGGTTAAAGGACGAGAGTTGCTTATTTCCTAGTTTCTTTTATGTCATTTTACGTTTTGAACTATATTAAAGGGCTGTGACCCTATCTTTGATTCTAAAGTTGTATTAGATGGCCATGTGAGATGAAGTTAAACTTCCGCTATTTTAAAATAAAGACTTTGATTGTATGAAAAATGTTTTAAATTCCATACCATTTTCTTATGTATTATGTTACTAATACTACGAGGCTTGTATGAGGCTTTTCGAAGTCTTGTAAGCCGTGTTACATTCGAGGGGTAGGCTAGGGTCGTGACAGAATAAGCAACATAGTTACGAAAATGTAGTATTCTGATTAGGATTAATCCATCAGCTAAATCACAACAATAATAAAAAGTTCTAGAAACCCTAAGTCAAAACATAATGAAGGGAATCAAGAATCTAACTGAATTCTAGGGACCTAATGGGTGAAAGGAACTCACTAGTGAAAGTCCACATACCTGGTGACGAACTCCTTTGAGAAATCTTTAGATTTCGGAGGCTAGAACTGAAGAAAACTTGTTGCATTCTTGGAGAGCGTTTGGTCGACTATTTCTTCTTCTTTTGCTCTGGTTTGATCAAATTTTTGGTGAATGAATCACTTAGGCTAAGTTCTGATTCACTTACTAGGCTAAAACTGACAAAAACTATGTAGTTTAGTGGTCTATCGCATAGGGGAAAAGAAAAAACGTCCCCAACATAAAAGCTGTTAGGGCCAACAACGGGCCTGACCGACGAACTGTCAACTGACCTACAGTCCATCTTGGTAAGTCGTCGATTGGCCTTAGAGACTGGGATCTGGGGGTCCTAAACCACGGCCTGGACCACGGACCGTAGTCTGACTTACAGTTCGTAGGTCCTGGCGTGGGTCCAGACTTAGCTGGATTTTTTTGGGGTTCCATGAGGGGTTTGTAGGTGGCCAACCACGAACCCCACCGACGGTCCGTGGCTCACCCTACGATCCATAGGTGGTACCTATCGGTGGCACCTGCAACTTCTAAAACTCTGCTCGTTTAGCCATTTTAGGATACATGGTGTTATATTATCTCCCGCTTGGGAACATTCGTTCTCGAATGAAGTCTAAACTAGCTGAAAAAGGAGGAAAAGAGCTGCAATTCCTACCACTAAGTACAAAAACTGACTTCTGACTAAACTGAGTTCTGTGATCATGCAAATACACTGAAAATGCGACTATAACTGAAGGATTATGACACTAAGACTAAATTATGCAAAATTAAACTGAGAGACTTGAGAGGACCTATTACCTCAAGCTGGAATGGAATCAGAGGGAAATAGATGAGGGTTCTTGGCCTTCATGGCTGCTTTTTCTTCCCAAGTAGCTCCCTCAATGAACTGACTCGTCCACAAAACTTTAACTGATGTGACTTCTTTGTTTCTCAACCTTTGAACCTGACGATCAAGAATCTCAACTAGCACATCCTCATAAGTGAGACTATCTTTCACGTCCACACTTTCCAATGGTACTATAGATGCTAGATCACCCACACTCTTCTTCAATAAGGAAATGTGGAATACTCGATAGATTGATGCTAGTTCTTCTGGCAATTATAACTCATATGCCACATTACCAACCCTTTTTAGAATCTTGTAAGGACCTACATACCTTGGACTCAACGTCCTTTTCTTTCCAAATCTCATCAGCCCCTTCATAGGTGACACTTTTAGGAAAACCCAATCATCAGTTTGGAACTCTAACTCCCTTCTCCTTACATCTGCATAGGACTTCTGGCGACTCTGGGCTGTTTTAAGTCTATCTCTGATGAGTTCAACTTTTTCCATAGCCTCATGAACCGAATCTGGCCCTATCAAGGTTGCTTTACCTACCTCAAACCAACTTAGCAGAGACCTACATCTATGCCCATACAATGCCTCATAAGGGGCCATCTGAATACTAGAATAGTAATTGTTATTGTAGGCAAACTCTATAAGAGAAAGTTGATCATTCCAACTGTCCTTGAAATCGATCACAGAATCTCTCAACATTTTCTCTAAGGTTTCAATAGTACGTTCGGCCTTTCCATCCGTCTGTGGATGAAATGTTCTGCTAAGATTAACCTGGGTACCAAGACCTTTCTGGAACGACTTCCAGAAATGAGAGGTAAATTGAGGACCTCTATCTGAGATGATAGACAAAGGAAATCCATGCAACCTTACTATCTCATTAATGTAAAGTTTGGCGTAGTCCTCCACTGAATCTGCAGTATTAACAGCCAAAAGTGAGCGGACTTAGTAACTCTGTCTACTATTACCCAAATGGAATCATGCTTTCTGCTGGTACGAGGTAAACTTGTGATGAAATCCATGTTGATAAATTCCCACTTCAATGTAGGAATGTTAATATCTTGAGTCATATATCCTTGTTTCTGATGTTCTACCTTTACCTTTTGACAATTTGGGCACTTAGCCACAAAATCCGTTATATCCCTTCTTCATGCCATTCCACCAAAAGACTTCCCGCAGATCATGGTACATCTTAGTGGCACCTGGATGAATAGAATACCTAGATTTATGGGCTTCTATAAGGATCTATTGCTTCAACTCACCCACCTTAGGAACACATAAACGACCTTGATAATGTAGCACACCATCTCCCCCTTGGGAGAAAACCTCTACTTTCGGCTGGTGAACTGCACCCTTCAAATAAAGCAATATAGGATAACTATCCTATTTATCCTTAACCTCCACTACTAATGAAGATTTGGATCTATTCTAGACTATTACTCCCACATCTAACGAGTCTGCAAGACTAACTCCTAAACGAGCAAGCTAGTGAACATCTTTTACTAATTCTTTTCTTTCTTACTCAACATGTTCTACACTGCCCAGAGTTAATTTGCTTAGATCATCAACTACTACAATATCCTTACAGGGATGATAAAGTACATACATATCATAGTGTTTGAGGAATTCCAGCCATCTCCTCTGGCAAAGATTCAAATCTTTCTGGGTGAACACATATTGAAGGCTCTTCTGGTCTATGAACACAACTACGTGCACACCATACAAGTAATGTCTCCAAATCATTTCAGAAGATACTACGGCTGCCAGCTCGAGGTCATGAGTTTGATAGTTCTTCTCATGCACCTTAAGCTGTCCAGAAGCATAAGCTATAACCTTACCTCGCTGCATCAACATACAACATAGGTCGACTCTGGATGCATCACAATAGATCACATAACCGACTGAACCCACTAGTAGAGTCAAAACAAGAGATGTAGTCAACCTAATTTTAAGTTCTACGAAGCCCTTCTCCCACTCATCTGACAACTAAAATTTAACCTTTTTCTGAGTCAGCTTAGTCAATGGAGAAGCTATGGATGAAAGTCCTTCCATAAACCTTCTATAGTAACCAGCTAAACCCAAGAAACTTTTGATATCTGTAGGAGAGGTAGGTCTAGGCCATTGCTTCACTGCCTCTATTTTCTGAGAATCCACTCGGATCCGTTCGCTAGACACTGTATGTCCAAGGAAAGCAACATATTGCAACCAAAACTCACATTTGCTAAACTTAGCAAATAACTGGCTATCCTTAAGTTTGCAGGACAACTCTCAAATGAGTCACATGTTCTTTCTCATTCCTATAGTAAATAAGGATATCTTCAATGAAGACGATAACGAACATGTCGAAATACTACTTGAACACCCTGTTCATCAAATCCATGAAAGTTGTAGGAGCATTGGTTAGTCCAAATGTAATAACATGAATTTATAATGACCATACTGAGTTCTTAAGGCTGTTTATGGATTTCACTATCTTTGACTCAGAGTTGATGATAACCGGATCTGAGGTGTATTTTTGAAATATGACTAGCACCCTGAAATTGTTCAAACAATTCATCAATCGCAACGTAACAGTGACCACGTCAGGAGAATCTTCTTGATTCTGGCGACCCTGAAGAGAATACAGCTTGTGCTGGCGCTGACCGCCACCTATACCAGATGAAGAACCCTGTTGAACCTGTAGACTGAGCCCTACATTATTACTTCCCTGCCCTTGTTTGGAAGAAGGGAAATCCCTCAACCTATGTCCTGACTAATCACATCCAAAACACCCTTCTTTCCCTGCAAGACACTCACCCGAATAGTTCTTACTACATTTTGGACAAGTTGGGTAGGTTCTGCTACCTGAAACACTCCCCTAAGAATTAGAGCCTGATGCCCTATATTTCTGATCTTGTCTAAACCTGGGAATGGAGCACTAGCTGTCGATGGTGCTGGGCCTCAAAATTTCATCTGAAACTGCGAGTGATTTCCACCACCCGATTTCGACTGAGAGTACTCATAGTTACTTTTTCTAGCATTCTTGTTGTCCTTAGCTATTTTCCTAAGCTTATCTCCCTCAACCTGTTGAGCATGAGTCATGAGCCTAGATATGTTCATCTACACTCTGGTTTTACCAAGTCAGACACTCCATACAGAAACTTATACATATGCGCCCTCGAATCAGAAACCATATGTGGAGCGTACCTGGAGAGTTGGGTGAACTTGAGTCTGTATTCTTGGAGTGACATAGAACCTTGCCTCAAATTCATAAATACATAAGCCTTCACCTCCCCTCAACTCTCGTGGAAAGAACATGTCCAGAAAAGCTCTAGAAAAATACTCCCAAGTCATAGGAGCTGCATTCTCAACCCTATTTTCCTTCCATTGCGTAAACCATATGTGAGCCACGTCATAAATTTGATAGGATACCAATTCTACCCTATTATTTCCATTACCTGCATCACTCCAAAGATTTTCTTAACCTCATCAATGAAATTCTGGGGTCTTCACCAACTTGCGACCCTAGAAACTCAGGAGGATTCATTCTAACAAAATCACGAACCCTAACTACAGCTGACCCATTATTATCATTGATAGGAACTAGGGCCTACAGATAATTCTAGTTAGTCACACACTGTGCCAAAAGCTGAATCGCATTCCAAAAATCTTTATTTGAAACCTCTTGACCTGGTACTGGAGGATCTGCGTTAGTATTCCTGGCGTTAGCTCTACGAGGAGGCATCATCTGAAATGCATAATGATGAGTTTGAATGTAGATCATACCCACATATGATAATAATAATAATAAGAAAGTGAAATTGTTCTAAAACACTTCGTAGCGTCCCTCTCATTAGATGTGTTACAATTCAAACCCATAAAAAGGGCTCTACTTAATATGACTTTTAAGACATCCTAGGACTCTTGATCCTAATGCTTTGATACCAAGTTTGTCACTCCCCGAGACTACCTCTTTAACGTAAACACATGACCTAGGATCACGAGTAACCCCAAGCTAACCATGAGCTGGTATATCTAAGCATACTTAAAAGAAATATTGTTCGGAAGCATAAGGTATGCGATAAACTAAATGATGTGGAATACCCAATCTAGGTTGTAATATATATAAATAATGAAAAACAGTTTAATAATACCAAAAGATCAAACTCAAAACCAAAGATGAAACTAAACTATGTCTGAAATTAGCCTCTAACTGACTAGAGATACTTGGACATGTCCCCAACTAACTTTAATAAAAACTAAACTAAATTAAAAGATTGAAAAGAGAAATATGTCTAATGTCCTCGAAGAATGAGGACTCACCACTGAAGCTGCTAAACTGGAGATCGAGAATTGATCTATGCATGATTTGAATGCTGAGTACATGAACCTACATCACGAGAAAATGTAGTGCAGGGTATGTGTCAGTACTTTAAAGGTATTGAGCATGAAATATAGGATATAAAGCTGAACAATATACATCTCTTAATAAAGCATACTATGCAATGATATAAGATAAACATGATAAATCTACTGAACATACTGAAGTGGACTAAACTAAATGCAATGACCAAATTCACAACATGCTAAAACTTAATATTGAACGGTACCTGATCATCTGGTCAGTGCAATAGAGTCTGACTATGGAAGCTACTATTAACTGACATAAAACCACGTGAGATAAACATGGAACCCTATGTATATGCCCCATCGAGAGGATCCAATATACCTTGCCAAGAGTATAGAGGCATGAATAGCGTGATCACTAGTGTAATGCCCACGGAAGGGACTTATAAACCTATGGGGCACGTAGTTCTGGAACTATATGGGTACGTTGAACCCTAGTCCACTCAGTCTAATCCTACTCCCAAATGGATTGTGTATAAACAACATAACTGCAAATAAACTAGATAGCTCAAGATTCTGATATGCTAACTAATAATGCAACATTTACTAATGATAATGAAACTTTTAAGAACTTGTGCATGTATATCAGTTTAAACAGACCTAGCAAGTATAGTTCACAAACTAGACAAATCTACACAACTAGGGTTCTGAATTTCATGCAAGAATTAAGCAACACATCTACGAAAATGTAGTACTCTGATTAGGATTAATCTATCAACTAAATCACAACAATAATCTAAAGTTCTAGAAACCATAAGTCTAAACATAATAAAGGGAATCAAAAATCTAACTGAATTCTAAGGACCTAGTGGGTTAAAAGAACAAACTAGTGAAATCCCACATACCTATTGATGAATTCCATGGAGAAATCATTCAATTTCGAGGTTGGAACTGAAGAAAACCTTATGCATTCTTGGAGAGGGTATGTTCAAGTATTTCTTCTTATTTTTCTCTGGTTTTGATCGAATTTTGGTGAATGTATCATTTAGGGTAAGTTCTGATTAAGCTACTAGGCTAAAACTGACCAAAACTGAGTAGTTTAGGGGTTAAATGACGTAGTTTAGGGGTCCAACGCATAGGGGAAAAGACCAAATGACCCCAACTTAAAAGCTATCGAGGCTAGCAACGGGCCTGACTGACGGACCGTCGACTAACCTACGGCCCGTCCTGGTTAGTCGTCGATTGGCCTCAGAGACTCAGATCTGGGGGGTCGAAAACACAGCCTGGACCACAGACCATGGTCTGACCTACGGTCTGTAGGTTCTGGCGTGGGTCCATACTTAGCTGGATTTTTCTGGGGTTCCATGAGAGGGTTGCAGGTGGCCAACCATGGACCCCATCTATGGTCCATGGCTGACCTTATGGTTCGTAGGTGGCACCCGTCAGTGGCACCTGCAACTTCTTAGAATATGTTGGTTTAGCCTTTTTAGGATGCTGGGTGTTACAGTCTAGGTTGGTTTAATATGAGAATCAATGAAATTGTGAAAGGATTTTCTCACGTATTAAGGAATCAGGGTGTGGTGAAGGGTTTTCTCACATATGTTTGATAGAAGAATTAATGAGCTACTATATGATATTTTAAGCTTTGATTAGTAACTAAATTATGATTTTCTTTCAGGTAAGATGTTATGTTTATGAAAATGACTATTCTTTTGGGATTTAACCTTGTTTTGAGAGAACCTTCAGGTGGACACTCAAGTAGGGGAATCTCTTGTAGCAACCTCTAGTTCCAAACGTCATGCCCCAATAAATTTTGACTTGAATGGCCTTGCTAGTGGATCAACATATTGCATATGATATGATATGGAGATATACCTTGAAAAGTAGACTCCGTTCTCGATATGGGAGTTACATCAGATTCCATGTTATAGCTTGCATGGTTTATTGTCTGTTAAAGTTAATATCTCACAAAATCAACCAAGTTACATTAAATGTTTTTTGAAGATTTCCATATGTTTTAAGATGTATTGACCATGTTCATGATTTACGATTCTTCTTTAAATGATTTTACAATGGTTATCTTGGTCACACATATCATGTTTTCGATTATGTCCTTTTTCTATTATGTTTAAAATTTTATTGTATGTCCTTCATACTTAGTAAATTCCATGTTCTAACGCATACTTGTGCCTACATTGTTTCACTAATGTAGGGTCTGATGATCTTTCTCCTCCCACTCGTGGCTAGCTAGCTTAACCATTCAAAATTCAAGAGTTGGTGATTTCTCATGTTTTGAGGACCATGTAATATGTAATTTGCTTTCGTATCTCTTTAGTTTTCAAACATTTTACGTGGTATAGGGGATATGTGGTGACAAATTTTACGTGGTAATATTTAATTCGACTTCTCCTTTATGTCAAAATATTTTATTGATACGGAAATTTTATATTTATTTATCATTTTTCTATTATATTGTGTACATGTATGTCATGTGGCTTGTGTAGAGCCTCTCGAGGTCTTATACTCCACGTCACGTCAATAGTATTTTTTGGGTCATGAAAAACATGACATTCAAAGCATAATGTTTTGGAAAAGGGTCTACGATATCTGACAAACCACATTGAGTAGAGTCTTATTTATTAATGTTAAGTGCACCACGTTTATGAATAGGAGGTTTCAAAGCGTTAAGGAAACATTATTTGTTTCATTACTCTAAAGTTGTGTAATGGAGTCTATGTCTATAAATATTATTCTCCTTAAATATGTTTGATCCCTTTTAGGATATTGCCCCTCGAAGAGTTTATGTGAGAAGGAATGTAGGAAATGAGAATGTGGAGCCCACAGTTCCTCCAATTATGTTTGACCCTTTGGCTGAGCAAGTTACTTATGTCGAATTCTAAACCTCATTCCAAGTGTTTGTTCAAGCTATGGAAGCTCAACCAAATAGAGAAGTTGTTGCTCCCATGAACCCAAATGTGGGTATATCATTGACAAGGATAAGGGACTTCACTAAAATAAATCCTCTGGAATTTCATGTTTCCAAGGTGAATGAGGATCCTCAGGAGTTCATTGATGCAATCTACAAGATAGTGGGAATTATAGGATTTACTATGGTGGATAAGGAAAAATTGGCCGTTTATCTACTTAAGGGTGTTTCTCAAGTTTATTTGAAAAATGTAAATGTGAAGGGCCGATTGATGAGGGTACAATTGATTGAGAGAAATTTAAGGGAGCTTCACTTGATCGTTTCTTTCCTCTTTAAATGAGAGACACGAAAGTTCTTGAGTTCATTAATCACCTTCAAGGAAATATGTCTGTGAAGGACTATGATTTGATGTTCACTCAATTGGGTAATTATGCTCCAACGATGGTTGCCAGCTCTAGAGAAAGGATGAGTAAGTTTGTGTTGGGTGTTTTCAACTTAATTGTCCAAGAGTATCGTACCACCATTTTAATTTAGAATATGGATATCTCCCATTTGATGGTACATACCCAAAACATTCAAGAGGAAAAGCTCAAGGAAAGGGAATAATCTTCTAAGAGGTCAAGAACCGGTGGTGGCGGCTTTTCCCATTCTAGGTTCAGTGGTAATGGACGTCCTAAACTTTGACAAAAGTTTATGTTCAAGGTTCTTCTAATGCACTGACTTCTATGTTAAACAAGTATAGGGTGTAAAACTCTAAACCTCAAGGAGGTGGTGTAAATGGATCTTGTATTCCCTCTTTATCAAGCTGTGGTAAGAAACATGATGGAAAATGTTTGGTATATATGGATGACTTCATTGGTTGTAGAAAGAGTGGCCACAAAATGAAGGATTATATGTTACAAGCTAGCAAGGTTAAGGATGAATGGGATGCTCAGCCTAGTTGTTTTTGTTTGGGTGCTTCTCATCAAAATAAGTTTTATGCTCTTCAGACTTAACAAGATTGGTATGGTTCTCCAGATGTGGTAACCGGTATGTTCAAAGTCTGTTACCTTGATGTTTATCATTTAATTGATATGGGTGTTACCTTGTTGTTCGTAACTTCTTATGTGGCCATGAGATTTGATGTATGTTCCAAAATCTTTCTAATCCCTTTCATGCGTCTACTCCTGTTTGTGATTCTATCGTTTCTAAGAGATTTCATAGAAATTGACTTATTTTTTCTCATAGAGTCACTCATGTTGATCTTGTGGAGCTTTATATGTTAGATTTTAATATTATTCTTGGGATGGATCGTCTTCATGCATGTTATGCTTCCATAGATTGTAGGATCCGATTGGTCACTTTCAAGGTTTCGAACGAACCTATCTTGTCATGGGAAGGGGAAATTATGTTCTTAAGGGTCAATTTATATTATGACTAAAAGCGAGGAAGATGATCCCTAAGGGTTTAATTTATCATCTTGTTCGGGTCAGGGAGATACATTCTGAAACCCTTACTGTTGAGTCAATTCTGATTGTAAATAAGTTTTCAGAAGTGTTTCCCGATAATCTTCTGGTATTCCTCTTGAAAGTGAGATAGACTTCAGTATTGACCTTCTCCTAGACACGAAACATATTTCTATTATTCCTTATTATTTTGCCTCAATTGAACTTAAAGAGTTAAAGGATCAGTTGAAGGAATTGTTGGATAAGGGTTTCATTAGACTAGTATCTCATCATGGGGTGCTCCAGAATTTGTTTGTTTAGACAAAGGATGGTTCTCTCTGAATGTGCATTGACTATCAATAATTGAATAAGGTTACCATTAAGAATTAGTACCCTTTTCCAAGTATAGATGATTGGTTTGATCAACTACAAGAAGTGAGTTACTTCTCTAAGATTGAACTTCAGTTGGGTTATCACCAATTAAGGAAGAACGAGAATGATATCCCAAATATGGCTTATCAACCCCGATATGGTCATTATTAGTTTTTCGTAATGTCTTTTGATTAACTAAATCCCCAACGGTTTTCATGGATTTGATGAATAGGGTCTTTAAAAAATATCTTGACATGTTTCTGCTTGTGTTTATTGATGATATTTTGATTTACTCATGGAGTGACGATTAGTATTGGAGAAATTTGTTACAAATTCTCCAGAATCAAAAATAGTATGATAAGTTTAGGAAGTGTGTATTTTGGTAGAGATATGTTACTTTACTTGGCGATATTGTCTCCGGTGAGGGTATGAAAGTTGATCCTAAGAGAAAATTGAGGTGGTTAAGAATTTTTCTAGACCTTTGTCCACTTTCGATATACGAAGTTTCATGTGTTTGGCTGGTTATTATAGAAGTTTGTGGAATTATTTTTATCTATTCTTTGCCTTTGATAACACTGACTCAAAATAAGGTGAATTCCTATGATGGAAACTTGTGATAAGAGTTTCCAATAGTTGAAAGATATACAAACTTCTGCCCTTATTTTGACATTACTAGAATGATTAGATGGTTTTATGGTTTTTTGTGATGCTTCACGAATCGGTCTTGGTTGTGTTTTCATACATCGTGGAAGAGTTATCACTTATACTTAAAGGTAATTGAACAAGCATTAAAAGAATTATTCAACCCATGATTTTGTTTTAGCGGCGGTAATGATTGCTTTAAAGATTTGGAGGCATTACTTATATCCTGTTCATGTGATGTGTTTACCTACCACAAAAGTTTCAAATAGGTGTTCACTCAAAAGGATTGAAATCTTCCCCAAAGGAGATGAATTGAGTTATTGAATGATTACGACATGAATGTCCTACATCATCTAAGAAAGGAAAATAGAGTGGTAGATGATATTAGTCGATAATGAATGAAGAGTGTTGCTCATGTGGTCTATGTTGGTTATGGCAATGTCTCCCGAAAAGTTTAAGAAATGAACTAAGATAAGATTATGAAATCTAGTCATGATTTCTCGAAGAGTTACTTAGTGTAGGTAGGACTATGGACCCTACTTATGCATTGCACAAGTGGACTATAAGGAAGGTCATGATTAGGCTCTTTATGTAATGAAGACTATGGTCTATGTATGTTAATATGAAAGCATGTTAAAGTTTACTTTACTTATGTCAAGACATGAAGTATGTTTATGCATGTGCATTACACTTATGACTTCTTAATGGGTTGCTTAGTATATGTGGGGGTATGGGACTCCATGTGTACATTGCACAAGTGAGCTTGTGAAGGGGTTGTGAGGGTGGTTTACCTATGATATGAACTAAATGGGTCATGACTAATGATGTAGTAAAAGAATGAGTACTTATATGATGTTATGAAGTTGGTTGGTCTTATGTCTAAATGAAGATGTTATGACTTGTTGAATATGATATGCCTAGTCTATGGTGGCTTCATAGGAACACTTGGTGTGAGTAGTATTATGGGATGCTACTTGCACATTGCACTAGTGTGACTTGGGGGTTGTTTTAGGTGATGGTTCCTATGTGAAGACTATGTCTTATGGTGTGCTTATGACTCTATGAATATATGTGGTTGGATTGATGAAGGCTATATGTAAGTTCACCATTGGTAACCTTAAGGTGATACATTGCACCAAGTATTCCCTAAGGGTTGCTTGAGGAGAGTAGTTAAGATAAAGAGAAAGGTAATGTATTGTCTGCATTGAATGTGCCTGAAATGTTATAAGTGGCTCTATGTGCTATTATGAATGGTTTCCATGTGTATGATGATGTATGTGGTTTATATTGTGCCTATTGTACTGAATGTTCTTGAAGTTTCTCTAAAAAGGCATGATGCATAGTTTCCAACTAAATGTCCTTTTAAGAGCATGTTTTGCATGGTTATCATACTTAGTGCATTCTTGTACTAACACCATTCTTCTTCATCTTTTTTACACCAAGTGTAGGTGATGGTGACTAAAGGGTGTTTCCTAGAAGTGATGAGCTTGGCTTACTATTCCCAAGTTCGGGTGTGTCCTTAAAGATTCAAGGACCTTTATGTGAAAGAGTTTCCTTAAGTTCTATGTACTAAATAGTAGCTTCTTTTGTATTGTAAGGGTTGTGTCCCTCTTGTGTTGTAGTCATGTTTTAAGATGGCTACCTTGAGACGTAGTACTCCAATTTTTGTATTAAAGGTTTAATGAGATGACTTTTATGTCTTGTGTTATATTATGAAAAAGTTTTAAATTTTCTGCTATTTTTCTATGATAAATGCTACGACGAATGCTAAAGGCTTGTATAAGACCTTTGAGAGGTCGAACACGCCGGTAACGACTAGGGAGTGCTCTCGGGTCGTTACAATAGCTTCTTAGGAGTAAAATCAGTTATAGTGTCTCTTTTATAGCTAAAAAAAGGTAGTTATGGAATTATAAGGCTAGGAAAAGACCCAAATGAATCTGGCTTAAAATTGTTGAACAGTGTTACGGTTCGTAGAACTTTGTCATGTCTGTATTGGTAAACCATAGAACCAATTTGCGAAACCCAAATTTCACCTTACTTCACACGAGGCCTTTCTACGGTCCATCTAGTTTCCTACGGTATGTAGACCACATCCCTAAAACTCAACTTTTAGACCAAAATTTCACTAAATTTGAATCCTTTCTAGGACACCATCCTACGATTTGTCATTTTCATCCGTAGGTCAAACTTCAGAACATGAAATTGCAAAACTATTCTAAAAGTCTACAACTCATTTCCTGCAACTCATTTCCTACAACTGTATGCTTCATGTCCAAAGAACGGAGTCCTAGAACCTGCTTACTGCCACAAAGTAGAATTTCCTTTTTCTTTCGACTTTCCCATACCAGAGGAGTTACAATATCTCCCCGTTGATAATATTCATCCTCGAAGTGGACGACTCAATGTAGAGTGAATAGAGTAGGAGTGAAACTAATGCAAATCTCATTGAAATGAACATAAACATAGAGAATCAATTAAAGCTAAACGATAACATCAAAAATCAAGTTTTCATGAACATGCATGCATATGGAAACATTAAAATGACTAAACTGCATGAATTTGAAAACAATGAACCACAAAGAACTAATACCTCAAGCTGGAATGAGAGCAGAGGAAACAAGATGAGGATACCGGGACATCATATCGGCAAATAGCACCTTGACGTATTTGGTTTCTCCAAAGAACTTTCATGGAAGCAACTTCCTTATTTCTCAACTTCCGAACTTTTTTCAGTTTAAATATCAACCAGAACCTCTCCATACGAAAGATTTACTTTAACTACCAAAACTACAAACGAAACAATGAATGTTGGATCTCCAACACACTTCTTTAGAAAGGAGACATGGAATACCAGATGTACAACCAATTAATCATTTGGCAACTTAAGTTCATAAGGAACTTTTCCAATACTCCTCATAATCTGATATGAGTCCACATAGCGGCACTAAGTTTCCCATTTTTTCAAAATCTCACTGAACCCTTCATGGGTGAAATTTTCAAGTAGACCCAATCATTAACTTCAAGTTCTCTTCTTCAAACATCCGAATAAAACTTTTTTTAGAAACTTTGAACTATTTTCTACCTTTTGGGTATGAGCCAAACCTTTTCGATAGCCTCATGCATTAACTCAGGCCCTATCAAAGGAACCTTACAAACTTCAAATAAACCTAAAGGCGACCTACACCTTCTACCTTAAACAGCCTCAAATGTTTCCATTCCAATTCTAGAGTGATAGCTATCATTTTATGCAAACTCTATCAATAGCAAATGATCATTCCAGTTACCCTTGAAATCAATTCCATCGATTTGAGGCTGGAATGTCGTGCTAAGTTTCCCTTGAGTGGCAAGACATTTCTGAAACAACATCCAAAACAGGGATGTAAATTGATTACCACGAGCAATTATATTGGAAAAGGGCTCTCCATGCAACCTTAACATTTATCGAATATAAAGCTTGGCATAATCTCCTGATGAGAATGTAGTCTTAACTTGAAGGAAGTGAGCGAATTTTGTCATGGTTAATGATAACCCAATATGAATCAAATTGTCGATGGGTATGGGGTAAACCCGTAATGAAGTCCATATTCAAATCTTCATACTCCTATGTAGGAATACTAATGTTTTGAGAAAAACAACTTGGTTTGTCATGATTAACATTTACTTGTTGACCATTCAGAAATTTAGCCTCAAAATCTGCAACATCCTTCTTCATCCCATTGCACCAATAGAATTCCCGCAAGTCACTTAAATCTTTGTGGGTTCCGGGTGAATAGCATATCGATAACTATGAGTTTTATTAGAATCTAATTTCTCAACTCATCGACATTTGGAATACTAAAGAACCTGATATCGAAGGACACCATTTCCCCCTTAGATGAAAGTCTGAATTGATTTTATGGAAACTATTTTCTTCAACTCAACTAGTAACGAATGAATATCTTCCTAAGCCTTCACTCGATAGAAAACATGATTTGGAAGTATTATTAATGACTATACAACATTCAATAGAATAAACAAAGCAAACACCTAACTGGGATAATCTATGGACATCACGAACTAACTCCTTGAGCTACATGGAATTCGGTGTTATACATAATAGCTATCTAGTGGATCCACTAAGCTAATACCTACGGGGGCACGTAGTTATGGAATAAGGAAATTGCCCTAGAAAACCTTGACTTACTAAGCGTGGAGGTTTCCAACTCATGAAACAACATCTATGTTAGGAACCCGGACTTTCTAAACGTGAAGGTTCTCTTGTGGGAAGCCGGACTTGCTAAACATGAAGCCCCCACTCTCATTTTTCATGTTCACTCGGTGCTAAGCTCCAACTCCCATTTTAAACATCTTTAAGCCTTTATTTAACATTAGTGCATAAAGTAGGTTTTACGGACCTAATCCCACATATCATATAGCTCAAAGGTTTCTAAGATGAGAATGACCTTTCATCATAGAACCTACATTATGTGAGAATGACCTTTCACATAGTCATACCATATTCATAACATAGTCTAGTTTAGAGTACAATTGAGGAAACCTTTCAAGAGACTCACTTTCACTAGATTATCATAAACCTTATTCATTCATTCATGTGTGTGTACATATGTGAGAAAGCCTTTCACATAAACACCTTTATACAACACATATTCATACCTTGCTAATCATACACTTTGCATGCATAATAAGATGTAAGGGTGCATATAAGAGTTCACCTTTCAATACACACCATAACACATCATATTCATAGCTATACATGTAGAGTGTGTACGCGCATATTAGTTCTCATAGTGACATATTATCAACAACATTCATATTGAGTGTTCTTCCCTTAAAGGGATCACAACACATTCACAATGTCCCCAATTCATGAACAATTCACATATAAAGCCCTTAAGGATTCTAGACCACACACCCACACTTCATCATAGGAGAAAAGTACACATTAATCATTGAATAGGTACTTCTAACATGTATATGATCAAACATTCATATAGGGGTAATATAGGTAGGGGTCATTCCACAATAGTACCTAACATAATCAATCATGTAGACCACACCGTATCCCTAACATTGTCATTCACATTATACTCCTCATCATCAACACACTTTAAACATCATGCTAGCATTGAGGATTTCATACATAACATTCAGAGCATAACTTCATAACCATATGCATTATAATCATCAATTCACTTCACATCTATTGCCTTCAAGGCCATGATCTCAACATGCATAGATAGACAAGAAATGAACATCTCCACCATAAGTGGATCAAGCCACACAACATCAATTCTCATACTATAGACTAGAAGTTAGGTCAACTTACCAATTCTCCAAGCCATGATCACCATGGATCAATATTCAGCAATTCATAATCAATTGACATAGGTAGAAATAGGAATCAACAATGTAATTCAAAAACATAAACATAATCTAAGTACAATTCTATAAACAAAGGGATGAGACCATAACTTTGCCCATAAGGCCATAATCCTCAACTCATCAATATACCAACAATTCAACATGAATAAGTACAGATAATCATAGGAAACATCAATACAATCTAATCTAAACATAATTTCACCAATAGAGATCATATTCACAAAGACCCACATCATAGGCCAACTTTTGAGAATTTGGGGATCATGGGTTCTTCAATAATTCCTTTGAAAATTGTCTTAAAAACCTTAATTCCACATTAATTCATCAATAGAATGATTTAGAAAATCGTTTGACAAGGAACCCATGTTTAGATTGAAAATTGGGAATTTTGGTCTTTGAATCACTTTTGAAAATCTTTGATAGAACTCCTTGAATGAGAGGTTACTCAAGAATCAAGAGTAACCATACCTTAATTATTGAAGACCCATGAAATTCAAGAAGAAATTAGTTGAAAACCCATCTTCGGTCTAATTCTAGGTTTTGGGGTTTTAACCAATTTTAAATACCCTAAAATAGGTAGAATAACCATTTATAATAATTCCCCAAAGTACCCAAACTACCTCTCACTTAGTTGGACCTTATAAACAAGTTAAACTTGAGTTTTATTTTTGCAGATTTCGTCGGGAAACAAGTTCGCGACGCGGAGGTGTTCCCAAAATTTTTTTGGAGATTAAATTCGAGATAGTAGAGTCCGCGACATGTCCGCGACGCGGACCAAACTTTTGTCCCTTGGTTGATCTAGTCCACGACGCGGACATGCTCCCTTCAAGCACAACTTCAAGCTGCCTTGGCAGCTTGCTTGGCTAAGGTTGGGGTCCTCGTCGGGGACCCTTGAGGTGACCCCCGGGGAGTCGTATCCGAATGTTTTGACCCTAAAAATATTTATTAAGACACTAGGGTCACCTCCACTGATTTTAGACTTCAAACAACACATAAAAATATGAACAACATACTAGAACACACCGAGACGTAAAAGACTAGTTTCCGAACGTCTTGGTCGTCCCTTGACGTTTGACTTCCAAACTCTTTAAAACTGACTTAAAAGGCTATTCTTCATTATTTTGACAAGTTATTAATGCATAAAACCCATGTGAGGCTCTACTTTATCCTACTTTATTTTGAGGGTCATTACAATATCCCCCACTTAGGAACATTCGTCCTCGAATGGCACTTAAAACACTTCTGAGGATTCAATGACCCAACGAGCAGCTCACAATACACAACATACAACATCAACATAAGAGCACACATCAAGAAGGGAACATCAACTCCACATAAAAGGCTCAAAACAACTTTGTGCAATTCAAGAAAGTAGCAACACCTCTACCAACTCCTTATGCATCAACTTTATTATTTCCCATTTCATTAGAGGAACTTTATTCTCCAAATCATCACTATGCTTAAAACTCTTTACTTCTCATAAGTATAGGAGGAACTACCTTCTCCATATTCAATGAGCATCAACATATATATTAAGCAATCAACAAGACATTTCTTTAACAAGATAACATCAAACATGCTCATTACAACTCTCATGAAGTCAACATCACAGAACATCTATGGGTGCAATTTCAACCATAAGAAATGTTAAGCATGCACTTCACCGACTCATAATGCATCAATCACTTAGGCCTTTCTCATGTTCATAGGAGAAATTACCTTCTTTTAATCGTGACATGATATTTACCCCTTTTTATATCATCATAGGGTCCAACATGCAATGGATTTCAATTGCACACATAGACATGATCAATATTTCAACTCATGAGGCAATTAAGCAATTCATACTAGAGTCACCCTAACATGAGGATTATAGATCATCTACTAGTCTTATCATTTAATCATCATACTATCAAGAACATACATGTCATTACCATGTTTAGTTATGTTCAAGGAGGGACTACCTTCTCCTAGTCACAACATATACACATGGCATCATAAAACTCATAAGCAAGCATTACACAAAGGTCAATTCATTTAAGGAGAAATTCTCAACTTCTAACCTAAGCATGCTCATACTCTCTTCCTCATGAAGTCAAGAGTGCATTCACCATATAAGGATGCATATTGACATGAGAAACATGAATTTTATTACTAAAATTCCATTTTTATGTAATAAGAATCCTTCAAAACATGCATAACATATTGTCTTCTAGGACATGCATAACATACGGATATCATGCAACTCATAATCATATTGCAAGACTCCAAACATGAACAAGCTACTAGGAACTCCTTGGTCTCAAGTTTGAATAAGAATAGAAGGAAAATATAAGGATATCAACAACCTTACTACTCACTCATCATCCCCCACATAGGGTAAACCCATCTAAGAGCACATTAAATTAACCAAGAGAACTATCACTTACTAATTAAGCACAATGTCCCCCTCTTGGGATCAAGTTATGCAAACTCCTTTAATCATTACCTCCTTCATCTCTAAGGTAGGAACCATTCTCCACTAAGTCTTCACTATACTCCCTTAGGTGAATATTTCAAGAATCCAAAGAAATAAGTATCTATACCACTCCACTTCATATCTATCACCCAAAGTGGTTCTCAACTTGGAGAACTCATGGAAGTTCAATGTAGAAATAGTAAGGGCACTCAAAACCTTACTATCTAGGCACATTATCCCCCACTTGGGGTGAGCTTAATCAACTCTTTATCACACCATACCCTTATCATCACCTTTGGTGTAACTTTTCGCTCAACCATGCCTAGGAATTATCTAAACACCCTCTTTGAATGACTATACTTAAGATCAACCTTACAAGACAACTATCCTCTTTAGAGTTAGTCAACATCTATTATCTTGTCCTTCCTATGAACTAAGGGGTACATGCAACTCTCCAAGTTAACCTTAGAGCAAAACACTATCCCAACTCATGGAACAAAGCCCCTTTTTCCACACTTAGGGCAAGCCTACACAAGAACTCTGATTCACACAAGGAAACCATGAAGCATCACTCATAAGAAAAGGCAACTTTCAACTCACACTAGTTACCACATTCCTTCAAAACTCTTCAAATCTACACCATGACTTTCTACAATCATTACCCATCACCATAAAGCTACTCATCATGCTAAAAAGGATTTCATTCTTACCATAACAACTCTTACCATACGAGAAGTACACCACCATACAACATTTTCTATGTAATGCCCCCAACCTCATAGGTAACACATTGCCATGATTGGCATCACAATACGATTTCCAAATCTACCTTCATATATACTCATATAGTCACCACATCATAATAAGCATTAAAACTCACCTTTTCTTCCCTCGATCCTTGCAACATCACCCCTTCCAAGTAATCACATCTAGAAGACCACCGAAAAGGGAAAAGAAGAGAGAGAGATCATAGGGAGTTAAGCTCTACAACACGACACAAGAGTAATGAAGAAAGTGAAACTTTTATCGTCCTATAGCCTCTCGCTCATAGATATGTCACGACTCACACTGATCAACAAGACTCTACTAGACGTGGCTCATGAGACGTTGAATCCTAAGACCATTTTTATAACCTTATGCTTTGATACCAAGTTTGTATCATGCGGAAGAGTAAGAATGTCCCCCTAAAAGACTAAGCATGTGTAGTGCTATCAATAGGAGGAGTCTTAGGAGGAGTAGAATCATCTAGGGCATCAATGCCCATAGATAGATCATAAGTTGAAAAAGTATGGCATCAGCTAGGGCATCATTTCCCAACACATCACTGGGAGGAATGGTGGAGTCTGAAGAGACTAAAGTAGTGCCGACTACGGACGTATCCCAAACGGATCTCTCAAAGGTAGCCTAGAAAATCATCTCCTCAGTGTCCTGAAACTCTTTGAGTGTCTGCACAGTACCATGCATATCCTTCTCTTTCCTCCTCTCATACTTATAAGTTTCTTCAGCCTAACCATTGTCAAGCTTCTCATCATCATCCACATTATCAGTAGCAACTTTACATTCTAACTCAGTCTATTGCACACTCGAAGGTGGCTCACTATTGGGAATTACTAGTGGCATGGAGGCAGGTGCATTGGGTAAGGGAACATTGCCCCATAACATCGAACTATTTCTAGACCTTAGTTTGTCCACATCCATTCATAAGGTAGCAAGCTGGCCTCTCATGTTGTCAAGAACACTATAACTACCCTTGGCCTCCTCATAAGCCTCTAACCTATTAGTGAGATTGTCCAACCTCACACTGCATAACTTAATCAACCCTTACATTTTGTCACCCTTTTCCTCAAAGGGGTCATCACCCTCTCAATTACCCTACCAATCAGCTCTGGTATACCCTTCTCAACCATGGCATCTCTAACTTGAACAACCTAGGCATGACTGACCATTTGATAAATCAAAGCCTGGGTCTAGAGGGAGACGAGTAGTAGGAGCAGGGGCAGGCATAACATCATCACTAGTAATAGCAAGAGTAGTAGAAGATAAAGGCATACCACGGGAGGAATATATACCTGCTCCACGGAAGGAGCATGTGTGCTGGCCTTTGAAGTTAAAGTAGTTGGATAAAAATGGGCGTGGTGTCTAGTGGTGGTGGCTTCTTTTGAGCCACATCATCTCATAATAAATCAGCCTCACTCCTTTAGATGTCGTTGGAAGAGGCTGGTGTGACTCGTACATCATATTTCCCCATAAGGGAACTCCCATTTTCTCACAAAGCTGGGTAAAATGGATTGGGAAAGAAAATGAGGCTTGTACCTGTCTGGCTTGTAGCAACATTCCAATATTGATCTGCTCACTGTTGATTCTAGTACCCAGTAGCACTTCCGTAGGATGCCAGAGGATAAACTCATTCTAGAACGAGATGATTTTGCTTGTTATAAACCTGAACCAATACCGCGCACTTATCTTGAAATCGTTCTTTTCAATTTTTGCACCATCAGTCTTCCATGGTGGAGAAATATGAAATATATGCATTGCGATCGACCCATTCAAAGAATATAGCTTATGGTGCATCCATATAAGGAACATGTCAGAATGATTAGAGGGTTGGAAATAACAACATTTATTGAACTAGAATCACAGGCCCTTTCTTGCCACGCATTTCCACTTCTTTCAAGGGTTTCGTGTTTGTACCCTTACTCTTCTTTTGCACAACCTTTGCATGGGCTTCATAGAATTCCTTGACCCACTTTTGCTCATATGGTTGCGTAAGTTTTGTGAATTTTTCAAACCAGTGAAACTTGATAGTTCCCAATATGACCGGGTAATCACTCATTATCACATAAGTTGAAAGACTTCTCTCATCAATAATGGTTCATTATCCATCTGCCTTGAAGATATTGAGGGCCATTTGAGCTAGGAGAAAACAAGAAGCATGAGTTGGATCCTAAGGAAGTGATAGAAACATAGACTAGTTATCTCTCCTTTTACTGGTGATATATATGCTTCTATGGTCGCTTACGAACTGTCGTAAAAGGATGCAAAGTGGCTTGTTGTAGATGAGGGGCCTCAGATGGCTCATTATTTGTGACACCACTATGCCTTTTCAGAGAAGGGTGAGGTGGTGAGGAGTTCATGTTTTACTCTGTGTTTGAAGAAACTATTTTTTTGCTCTTTGTCTTGGCCAAAATGTTCAAAGCGTAAGCATTCAAACATAGAATTGGAGAAGGTTAGTTCAAATTAAACTCAATTGAAAGCACAGTTCAAAAGTATTTTGAGGTACACCTAAATAGAAGGTGGATCGCTTCACAAGATGGATGATCTTCAGTGAGCTCGTTGAATTGCACATAAGAAATTATCAATGAATTCAGGCACAATGGGTGGAGTCATGTCCAACTCGGGGATTTGCCGAGTTTGTTTCGGTAGGCTAAGTTAAGTCCACTAATACTGACAAGTGTAAAATGAATAGAAACATGCATCAAGGGCGATGTCCACTCCCATTCGGTGATACACTTCATGGGTTTGCTTAAATAAGACAAGCTTGTCAAATGGGATGATACCAAAGATCACATATTCACTCAAGAAGGTGTATTGTGGCTTATTCGGTGATATGTGATAGATAATGTTTCAGAGACACTTCATCCAATACTAAGCGTCAACGATCGTTAAGGTTTCAGCCAAGTAGGTCATCAAGATGACATCGGAAACCTTAACGATGTCAACGAGCCTAATACTAAGCGTTAACGATAGGCTCGTTGACATTGAAAACCTTAACGATGTCTCGAGCTGAACCCATGACAACCCAATACGCAGAGACCATCAAATCTCAAGCAAGCCAAAAACATGAAGGTAGAGTTGCATTTGTCACTACAACCCTTTAGATTAAGCCACAATTACTGAATGAAATGACATTTAAACAACATTTACACTATCAATTAACAATACCCAGCAACTAAATCAACCCATAATCACACCCCAAGAATTGGGGTTTTAGCTAGACATCATAAAAAGGTAGAAATCATTACCGAATTGTGTTTCCATCAACTGGGTAAGATTAATATTGTCTTTACAAATGTGTAAGATGAAGAATTTTCAACACCCACTTCCAATTTCTCGGAAATGGAAATCTTCAAAGTTAAGGGAATATTGTCTCAAAACTCAGTTCTTAGCTTTCTAACTTGAAAACTTAACAATAATGAAATTTAGAAAAAAAATTGATACTAGACTAAAAATTCAGACATGTATTTATAGTCACCAAAAATGTGTTGCGAAGGACCATTCAGCGCAATAAGTCAGGATCGCCGATCCACCCTTTTGTCAATTCCATCGCCTTTTTGCTTTTGTCTTCAGCATCGTCAAGTTCTATAACATTGGGCGATATAGCACTACATTGCGGAACGGTTCGGTGACTCACGTACTGCTCCTTTCTATCGCTCACTTTATTTTCTCCTTCAAGGCTTGGCACACTGGAACATTAGGCAAGACCCTAGCCATTCGGCGACTCACCCAATGGTTTAGGTGATCCTCAGGGCTTCTTTTCTTCGTTGTTTCAGCCGCCTTGTTCCTTTTTGCTCATTAGTGTACATGTTTTGTTCCTCAATCCAAATACCTGAAAATCAAGGATTTACATCAGTTACTGGCACAAAATATGCATTTCAGGACACTAAATCTATTAAAATAAATCCCTAAGTGACTCCAAATCAATGAATCATCAACACCCCCAACTTAAACTTTTGCTTTTCTTCAAGTAAAACTCAAGTTCAATAGTTCAAAAAGGATGTCTCAAACAGTGCTACACAAGACTCAATCATGAATGCACACAAAGAAACTCAACTTACTCATGCAAGGATCAATTGTGCACTCAAAGATTCAAGTTGTGACTCACCATTATCAAAGACTCTCAAGTTCACAATACTTGCTTCAAATGCAAGTTCAAGCGCAACAAAGGTACTCAAATGCCCTCACACAAAGAATGATTCCATATTCACACACAATGGTTAACAATTTAAAGCCTTGGAATCAAATGCAACGCTCACACTTACAAAGATGAACACAATGCATGACTTCACCCATAGGTTTGCCCTTATTTTCCAATCGATACTTGTTTCAGCTCACTCAAGATCAAAAAGATCTTTTCAAGGTTTGTAACGGGGTTGAGTTGAAAGGTATGGTCATTTAGGCTCAAAGGCTGTAATCCTTATGAAATGTGGTGTGAACAAAACTTTCTTTCCTTTTCTTCATCATTTTCATTCGTGCTCACAAGTCACCCCATTATTCACTTTCCATTGACTATTGGAAACCCCATTTCTTCTTGCAGTTTCACAACTTTATTCTACAACTTTTTCATTCTTTTTCTTTTTCATTCGTTTCTTCTCTCTTTTTTTTATATGGAGGGTTTCCATTTTTCTCACAATCATGGGTCAAAGGGGACTTTCTTGCACTTCTTGGTTTACCTTCTCTTTTCACCACACCCCCAACTTAGGCTTTTGGCCTAAGTTGGCTATTCACACAAACCACAAATCATGAGGATTAGGTGTAATGGATCAAGAAAGGTCACAATTTTATAAAGTATCTTCCAAGAAAAGGTTAAGGCTCTAAGGGTGTTCAAGCGAAGTTCACACACTCACAAGGTAGGCACCAAAAAGAGGTATAATGTCAAATTGTTTCACACTCTTCAAAGTTTCCTAAGATCATATCAAGAGATTGCAGCACTTAGTCAACCGGACCAACGAGGCAATTTCTAGGTGTCATCACACATGATTCACAGTAAGCTCATCACACAAGGCATATACACCAATGTCAAACAAGACATCACACTTTTGCTAGTGTGCAATGTTCATCACAAGAGACTCAATTTGATACTTGGCTAGTCACAACGAGATGCAAAAAGTTCACATATTGTCTATGCAACTTCATTTGGCCTCATCGTAGTCTCACATTCTTTTTTGTTCAATTATGAGCACTATTCACGTCATCGGTATTGATCAAAACCAAATCTCAAATTTGCAAGAGAACATCCACATTCAAACAAAAACAAGAGGTGGCACAATTTTTTATTCCGGAAGGGTCCAAAAATCACTTACAATTTAAAAACAAGGAGTCATAAGCTCAATCATCCGCAAAAACAGTGTAAAACACAATCTTAGCTCGAAAACCAAAATATATACACAAAACATAATCACAAAAGGTCAGAAAAGGTGGGCCTCACCCCACCACAAATAAAAATCATTTGTCCTCAAATGCAAGCAAAGTAATCCAAAATTCAAAACAAAGTAAGATAGGGAAGGAGGTAAAGAAGGGATCATGTCTACTCAGTCACTCCATCTATCGGGGCATCAGTGCCCGGTGTAGTGCTCTGATCTCGGGCCTCAGTACTCGAAGTCACCTCAGAAGGTTTGCTCTATTAGAAGCTGCCATGGACGTCTCTGTCAGCGATGTGTGTATCACTGACTCCACAATCGTCTCCTTAAGATCTAGAAAATCTCTGTTTATGCTCTCCTCCCGTATATATATCTGCTCCTCGTCGGTCTCTGCATTCGACTCAACAACTGTTGTATCCTCTCTATGTGCATCTACGATGGTAGCTGGAGGAATCTCTAAAGTCTCAAGAGCGTCCACATCATTAGCAGCCTCCACTAATGAGGTGAAGACAGTAGAGTTTAGATAGTCTACATCCTTCCTCAAATCTACTACCTCAGCTTTCAAAGTCCTAACCTTGGAGGTCTTCCCTTGTATGCTCTCACAAGCCTCAACTCTCATGGTGAGAATGTCAATAGAAGTCTGGAGGGGGGTCAGTGCAACTAAAATGGCAGCCTCAAGCATCCAGGGAACATATCTCTCTAGCCGGGTCACCCTCACATTCGCTGACTGGGCCAGGTTCCCCATCTTCAAGATCATCGCTTGTGTAATCCTACCTAGCTAGGAGGAGGAATGACTAGTGGTACAGGAGCCAAAGGATGTGCCGGGGCTGACACTGAACCTGCTGGGGTGGAAGATGAGGGGACTCTGGCAAAGTCAGGGTGAGATCTAGCCCAGATCTCATCCGGCTGGGACTGCGAAAGCTGGTCGTCCTCAAGCTCAGATAAAGTATCCTCAAATTCAGTAGTTTCTCTCTCATATGTGGGCCTCTTGCCCCTGCTTTGGCCTCCAGTTGTACGCTCTTGCCTTTCTCTTTTTGGAGGATTTGATCCCCCTTCATTGATTGTGTTCCCCTGTGCTCTTTTCCAGGGTGGCATGTTAATGTTGGTCCTTACCATGTCTGCAAAAAAGATCAAGAAAAAGTTAAAAACACTTCAATCAAAAGTACAGAAACACAATTGTAGACAGACTTGCTGAACCAGTCGGCGAGTTGCCGAGTCACTTTGGCAAGGTAGATCGGGCTCTCCGAAAGGATTGGATAAACAAATCCCAGAAATTTTTTGCATGTCGGCAATGGGAAGGCCTTTAAAGTGAATCACCGACAGCATTCGGCAAGCAAGGATTTGCCAACCAAAAGCTATAGTGCATAAAGGTTTCAGGGGTGCAGACAAAGGGCGATCAAGAAGACTTTTGGCGAGTAACCGAGTGCTTTCAGCGACCTCAAGCTTCTCGCTGAAAGTGACAAAATCAAACTTCAAGTATAGCAAGAAATAAAAGGTGAGATGGGGAACTTCAGTGCACCGCTGAGTGGTTTGGCGAGCTCGACCCAGCTCCCCAAATGACCCAACGTGCCTACTTTCAATCCAACTTCTCGAATTCAACCCCGCAACCCCCGTAAACAAAATCAAAGCATGCTTTAATCAAATTAAGTTCAAACCCATTACACCCATTATCCTGGGATACTCAAACTTCTCCTGATTTTGCAAAATTTGGCTATTTGACAACTTTTGCCCTTAAGAATGACATCACCCGCTCTATCATTTGGCAAAATACGTAATTTGGCACAACTACGGGTTACTTAGAATTCACCCGACTAGACCGAACAACATGCAGGCACAAACCTACAAATTCTAACCAATTTTAAGGCATAAAATTATGAGAATTAAACATTATAGGCATTACGGGCAAGATTATCAAATTAAAAGAGGCATACACAGCAACAATTAAGATCAGAGAGGTCCAGCACACACCACTAAGATAAGATTATTGTAAATGAGTAAAAATTTGATAAAAATAAACTCGAGGTTCCGAAAACCAACCCGATTAAACAAGATTGAAATGCTAGGAGGCAATGTAATCCACTCCTAACACACAATCAACAACTAAATCACTCTAAAATGGCAAGAGATATAGAAACTAATGTGCGGGTGTGAGTTTAGGAAGATTAAAATTGAGGGAAAGTGAAAGAGTTTGAAAGTTTAAACCTTTGGCCATTTAAAAACAATCGAGTTCTCGCCCATTCGGGGACATTAGTCATGCTCGCCGACCAACTCGACGATACACCGAGTGAGAACTTACCTCGCTGAGTTTTACAGGACCTCCAGTTAATGTAGGGGGTCCAAACGGTGGACTAGATCGTGATCGCCGACCTGGTCAGCGATTCGCCAAGTTGTTCCTAGGCTTGCCGTGTTTTACATACTCTAATTTAGAATTGTTTTGAGTCCATAGGTGGTCTAGGTCGGGCTTGCCGACCTCTTCGGTGAGTCACCGACTGGACTATCAACTCGCCAACCTACAGTTTTCAAACACTTTCCACACTTTGTCCTGCACAATCAACATACCATTAGTTCAAACTTAAAAAGAAAGAAAATAAAACTTGGGTTGCCTCCCAAGAAGTGCCTTAGTTAACGTCGCGGAACGACACAAGTCCAGACTTAAACCTCATTCTTGGGGTTAGCCATAATATCACTAGGCAAACCCCTTTGTTCTCTCCGGTTCAAATGCAATGAGATATGAACCATTTGGGTCTCCAACTACTTGATCGATACTAAACGGGAGGTAACAGTCTAGCTAAGGGTCGACACATCTTCTTTCATTTCATTTAAAATCTTGTCCGACCCCTCAACTTTGTTGAGGATACGAGAAAACATATCCTCAGACTGGCCACCTTCCAAATCCTTTGGCTTTTGGCGCTCATAGGGAGGCACATACCTATCCTTCTCCCCATCATTCCAATTTGGATTATAGTCCATCCATTCTCGATCACGATCCTTCCAACCTTCATCCCTATTCTAACCTTGGTTACCACCATGCCTCGAGTAGTTTGAATTATAACCACCACATTGGTTGGCTAGGAAAGTCACCTCTTCATTATATAAGGCCTCAAACTTGGACTCATTCGGATTAGCACACACGACACCCACAACATTCACACTTCGAGCACCAGCTCCTATGACATTTTTAGGCAAAATGTCAAGTTTCGTCATGATCTTGGCCATGTTCTGGTCCCTTTCTTGGTCTTTCTCTATCTGTTCCTTGGTCAATTTGAACGTGAGAGGGGAGACCTGGTCTTCACGGGTATACCACACCCTGTTTATGGTAGTCATGCCATCCAAGAGCTGAGCCGCTATCACATAAGGGTGCTGCATCAAACCTCCCAGAGAAAGTTGGTCAGCAACACCCTTGGTAACGAGTCAAGACTCTGGTAAAAATACTGCAACAATACGTTATCAGGCAAGCCATGATTTAGGAATTGAAGAACCAACTTTTTGAATCACAGCCAAGTTTCATAGATTGGCTCGCTTTCTAGACGCTTCAAGTTCTGAATGCTTTCACAAAGAGTCATCATCTTCGAGAGAGGGAAAAACCGCATTTGAAATACGGTGACCAACTCCTCCCACGAAGTGATTGATTCACGTGGGAATTTAGCCAGCCACTTACATGCCTCTCCCATCAAAGAGAAAGGGAATAACCTCAACCGGACCGACTCTTGGGAGATGGTTTTGAAGGAGAACGGTCCTCATACATCCACAAAGTTTCTAATATGCTCATGGGGATCCTCATGAGCCAAACCACTGAACAGCCCCTTCAATTGCAAGAGTTGAAACATAGTACTTGTGATGTGGAACATCGCATTCTCTTCGGCTGGAGGCAAGCGAATGGCATCAATACCACCCAAAAGATGGGGGTCATTAACATTAGGCTCATTGACATCAGTAAGGTTTCCAATGTTATTTTGATGGCCTACTTGGATGCCATTACTGTCGTTCACACTCATACTTCCTGCTTCAACACACCAACAAGAAAAACAAAACTAAAATTAAGTAAGTACAACTTTGACTAACAAGAATAAAATTCAACTTAACAAAAAATTCTCAAGTAACAACACTCCAAGGCAGCGACACCATTTTGATAGATAAAGTTTCAAAGAAACTTCATCCAATACTAAGTGTCAACGATTGTTAGTTAGTAATATAACCCAACTAAGTGAGTTGGGTCGAGTCCCAAGGGAATGGTACGTATTTGAGAATCAATAGGCAAGTAAGAATATGCTCTAGTCAATCATAGGTAAAAACATTCACTAATAAAAGTATGGTTCAAGTTTGGGATGACACAAGTGTCAAATAACAGGGGGGATTTTGAATGTAATTATCAGCTACAACAACAAATAACACGAAAATAACAAATATAGAGACGGTATCTTGGGATGTGATTATATTATGGGCTAAGGTAGACAAATGGGTGATTGCAATAAATAGTGAATAGTTATAAATCAGTGAATAATCTAGACTTTAGTGGGGATAAATTTTCTCTCGAACAATTTACCCCTAATCAAATTGGTCTCTCTGGAACACCAATAAGCAATAATTAAGAACATCCTTTGCTTTAGTTCATTCACTCTCTCAAGCTGAATGTGTGGAAACGGGTTTAGGATTCACTCTCTCAAGCTGAATGTGTGGAAACTTGTTTAGGATTCACTTTCTCGAGCTGAACCCATGACAACTCAATTCCCACAGACCATCAAATCATTAATCATGGTTTTAAAACCTCTCTCTCTCGCAATCCAAAAACATAATGGTAGAGTTGCATTTGTAACTACAACCCTTTAGATTAGGCCACAATTACTGAATGAAATCACTTTTAAATAGCATTTACACTATCAATTAACAATACACAATAGCTAAATCAACCCATAATCAAATAATCACACCCCAAGAATTGGGGTTTTAGCTTGACATCATAAAAAGGTAGAATTCGTTACCAAATTGTGTTTCCATCAACTCGGTAAGATTAATATTGTCTTTACAAAGGTCTAAGATGAAGAATCTTCAACACCCATTTCCAATTTCTCAGAATTGGAAATCTTCAAATCTTCAAAGCTAAGGGACTATTGTCTCAAAACTCAGTTCTAAGCTTTCTAACTTGAAACCTGAACAATAATGAAATTTAGACAAAAAATTGATACCAAACTAAAAATTCAAACATGTATTTATAGTTGCCAAGAATGTGTTGCGAAGGACCATTCGATGCAATAAGTTGGGATCGTCGATCCACTCGGCGATCCGCCCTTTGGTCAATTCCATCGCCTTTTTGCTTTGGCCTTCAACATCTTCAAGTTCTGTAAGTTTGGGTGATAGGGCACTGCATCGCGAAACCGTTCGGTGACTCGCCGACTGCTCCTTTCTATCGTCGACTTGATTTTCTCCTTCAGGGCTTAGCACACTGGAACATTAGGCGAGACCCTAGCCATTTAGTGACTAGCCCGATGGTTTAGGCGATCCTCAGGCCTTCTATTCTTCGTTCTTTCAAATGCCTTGTTCCTTTTCTCATTAGTGTCCATGTTTTGTTCCACAATCCAAATACCTAAAAATCAAGGATTTACATCAGTTATTGGCACAAAATATGCATTTGAGGACACTAAATATATTAAAATAAAACCCTAAATGAGTCCAAATCATGCACTCATCAATATGCCTAACCACTTTGGCAAGTGCAGACAAATTCGCCGAACATGATAGGTTTATATTAGTGCCTAATTTTCACAGACAAACTGAACATCACAATAATATCAAGATTTTCAGCATCATTACAATACACCCATGTGCTTATCTACCTATAGATACTTAGACTTCCCCCAATTATCACAAATTATTGCTCAAATTGATGATTTTCCCTTAAAAAAGTCGTCACTCTATTTATATTGGGATAAATCATGTTATCTGGTAAACTCTCGGTTACTCAGACTTCACCCACATAAATTAAACAACAAAATTTTAAGGGTTCAATTTCAACAATCAAGTTTAACAATTTCTAGACAATAACACAAGCAATCAATTCATGTACACAATATAATACTATCATTATAGTACTACCCATTGAAATTAAATAATCACATGCATCACATGGACTATAGCCCATATATAAAACAACATTTAAAACTCAAAATCCAAAATGAGTTGGGCTCACCGATCACGTTGGGTGATTGACCAACTGCTCTTCAACTCGCCTTTCTTCTGCTCTAGGCTTCAGGTATTTCAACCTAAGTTGGCGAGATCATTAGATTTATCCTTTCACATTCAGCATATCACCAAATATAACCTCTATTTTCTATTTAACCCTTCACTTTTTCTCCTTACACTATCACCTTCGGCGATGGTCCACATATTAACCTTTCTCATTCTGGCCATCGTAATTTCTATTTTTTTCCACCGACCTACCTCAATAAATTCAAGTATTGTACACTGTCACACTCGGTGAGGTCAGTTTCATTACACGATGTGTCCTTCCTACTAAGCAATCAACAAGATGGAATTTAGACTTATTTTCATTATTTTGGCTCTTCTTTTAAACATTTATCCTTGTCTTGTTTTTTAGCCTTTATAGATGATAATAACCACAATATCATTAGAATACGACATGATTAGCCATTGAGGACACTAATTGTTGAGCTATATACGCCTCAAATGAGTGTAAATCTACCACCCATCATTGTTCATCCACTGATTTGAGCTATTTAGTATGAACTTAATTTAAGGGTTAAGGTTTTCAACTTAATTCTACTCTAGATCTTCAATTTGCGCTTGAAAAAGATTAATAGAAATGGTTAAATATCTCAAATGCTTGTCATTGAGGTCTGAATCTAGTTGAATAATCTTCTCGATGGAGAGATTGTAGCAAGATTGTAGGTTGATTTGTTCAGTACGTAGATGAGACTGAACAACGATTTTATTAGCTAATGCTATGAGATAAAAAATGATTAGGGTTACTAGGTATTAACCAGTTTATCCACGGTTGTTGAGATTTATTCAGCAAGCAATTGTACCCATCATTGATATCACTAAAAAATCCCACACCTCTAGATTCAATTTGTCTTGATTAAATCCTTGTCATATTTAGTTAATTTGTGATAATTGTTTTTGATATTTCTTTGTCAAATTTTGGTGGAATAATCCACCCACTTGGTATAATCACTAAAATGAATTAGTTGCATTTTAATTTCCTCATTAAATTCTTATCCTTATGTCACACCTCTTGGTTACCCCCTTAATGTAACACATGACCTAGAATCATGAGTGACCCCAAGCTAACCATGCGTCTAGCATATATCAACGTATAGAGAATAAATGAATAAGACATCTATTATGCGGAAGCCAAAACAATGGTTAACTGAAAGTGGAGAAAAACCCAACTAATGTGAATATATAAAACATACTAAGAGTTTAGCGATAACTGAAATAATCACTTAACAACTCTAGCTGAATCTACTACAATGTTTGTAAGGCATCTCACTGAGTTGAGTTATTGGGACATACCACCTAGCTAACTCTAACAAAACTGAAAACTGAAAGTAAACACTAAAATGAAAGCATGTCTATTGTCCTCGGAATATAAGGACTCGCCACTGAAACTGCTGAATGTGGATCGAGAATCGATCTAAGTGTGATCTGTATGCTGAGTCCCTGAACCTACATCATCAAAGGATGTAACACAGAGTATGCATTAGTACTTAGAATGTATTTAGCATGAAGGATATAGATACTAAGCTGAACAAATATATTTAAGTTGAACAAAACATGACTGAGCAATAACATAAACTGAACAAGAATGTAAATACTGAAACATAGTTCAAAAGTTAAGTTGAATGCATTGACCAAGTACTAATCATGAAACTTACGTGATGAACTTAATATTGAAATCCTGGTCAAATGCACTAACATTCTGACTATGGGAGCTACTATTAACCGACATAAACCACGTGAGCTAAACGTGGAGTTTGATGTATATGCCCCATCGAGAGGACCAAATATACCTTGTCAAGGGTATAAATTCATGACTGTCGTGAACACTAATTATGATGCCCAACAGAGGGGGGTTATAATTCTACAAGGGCACGTAGTTCTGGGACTATGAGGGTACGGTGAATCCTAGTTCATCTTGGTGCTAAGTCTACTTCCAACTGAATATGTATATGACACAAATGTAACTGAAATACTAAATAGCTCAAAATACTGACATGCAATCTGAGAATGCAACATTTATTTACTGAGAATGTGACATTCTAAATCTGAAGCATGATTATCTATTTAACTGACCTAGCAAGTATAATTTATGAACAAAGAGAATTTATACAAACTAGTGTTCTGAGTTTCTTAAAAGGAATAAACCAACGTTTCCAAGAAAACATGATATTATAGCAGCTGAAATCACAATAAATTCCAAAGATTTTACAAATCCTAGGTCTAAAAACCTATATAGAATCAAGGAAATGACTGAATTCTAGGGACCTAGTGGATGAAAGGAACCCGCTAGTGAAATCTTACATACTTGGTGATGAAATCTATGGAGAAATCCTTTGGATTTGGGGCTGAACTTTGAGGAACACTGTTGCTTGTTCTTGGGAGGTTTGGTTGAGTTTTCCTCTTCTTTTTACTCCAAGTTTGGATGATATCTAGAGACTGAGGGTTCTGGGTAAGTCTGACTAAGTTATTATGCTTAGACTGAGTAAAATGACGTAGTTTAAGGGCCTTAACACATAGGGAAAAGACCAAAATGACTCTAACTTAAAGTTGGCGAAGGCTATCCACCGAGAGATCGACATACCGTCGTTTGGACTACCAACCGTCGACTGTGTTAGTGGTTCATGGTTTGCCCGATAGGGCTTCACTAAAATGATCATAAATCTTTACTCCAAGCTTGTATCTTAGCAAACTTGGTGGCATTGGAAAGAGGATTCAATTATCTTTACTTTGATAGGTTATGGGCCACCTAATTCTTTTTATTCTAAAAGATATGACTATTGTAAGTTGACCCAACAACCATTTCCCTCCAATTGGTTAATGACCCTCACCTATGGTAAGACCTACGGTCCGTAGGTCCAACCATGGACCGTACTGGTCTACTGTGGGTGGGATCAAAGACCATCAACATTTAGGCCTTAACGATGGAACCCCATCTAGGGTTTGTGGTTCTACCTACTGTCTGTGGGTGGTTATGTTGGTACTACCACTAGTTTTTCTGAAAACTAGGATTTTCTTTATTTTGAGATTCGAGGTGTTACACATTACATCAATCATTGTGTTATTCAACCTTGACTCTTAGTTGGGTAATTTTATTAACAATAACCACTTACTCTTCTAATCATTTTAGAGTAATTTTGAGTGTTATCAAGTACATGTTGCTTTTGTACTCATGCTACACCAAACATCAGTTTCCTGATGCAGTTCCGAGAACCAGCTACCAGCATTGATCATTTGAGCATTAGAACCTGGAGTTCAGAGGCAATGGTGAGCACTTGGCATCCTGGACTTACTAGTCTCTATTTGTGTTTTTATTTCTAGTCTTCTTCTTTTTTAGAGAAGATTGGAATGTTGGATCCACGTTTGGACATGTACTTTTTTATTTATACAATCCTATACTTGTGACTTCAAGGTTTTAGGAGAGATCTTTATATTTCTATATATCATATGAGTTTCTTCTTTCTATTATTCAGATTCTGTTGTGGAATTACTGCTTGGACTATGTTTCACCCTTATATTTATTACTTCTTATTCTTTGTTATGGGTTAGCTTACCTACATAAGTGTTATAGTAGATTCCATCATGACTAGAGAAATGTGGTCATGAAAAGTTGGTATCAGAACCCCAAGTTCATTGGTCTCACTTGTACAGAGTTAATACCTAGTATAGTCGTACTGATCGTTGTGGAGATATATGCATCCTATCTTTATGAGGCTACATGGAGTTATTATGATTGTCTTCTCTTTTGTATCACATTCATAAAATGTGTCTATTACTGGTTTAATAGAGTCTCACTTGTTTCACTCTTTGGATAAATAGCTCGTACGCACAAAGCGGCATCTAGGGTAGTAGTCAACATTACAAGTAGCATATAGTTGCAGCACTAGTCCTAGAGAGATAAAGGGATCCAAAGTCTGTGGTGGACCCTTTACCACAACATGTTCTTTTCGGTTGGTTGGGTAGGAACCAATGTAGTCACCACCTTGACCAACTATGGATCTTAAGGTTCAAGGTTCACACAACCATCACTTAGCTATTGATGGTACTTAGAGGGTATGCATCAGGCCTCAACTTGGTATTTGAAGCACTAGGTTTTAGAAAATGTCCTAGGAAGTTTTACAAGACGCATTAAGTAGAGTCTTGTTTATAAGTGTGAAACGTGCCACATCTATGAATAAGAGGCTACAAAATATTCAGTAAACTTCACTTCTTTCACTACTCAAAAGTTTTTCTATAGAGTCTATCTATATTAAGATTATTCTCCTAAATCATGCTCGGTGCTTTTAAAGATATGGCCCCTCGAAGAGATTATTTTAGAAGGAGTACGAGTGAGACTGTGGAGCGTGAGATTCCGCAAGTTCTTGTCGATCCTTTGACCGAGAAAGTTTCTAATACAAAATTTTGAGCCACTGTTTATGTGTTTGCTCAAGTTATGATGGAATTAGATTTTAGGGAGGCCATTGCTCCCGTGATCCCAAATATGGGTAGGTGGCGACACTGATATGGGACTTCACTAGCATGAATCCTTCGATGCTTCATCGTTCAAAGGATCATGAGGATCATCAAGAATTCATTGATTAGGTGTATAAGGTAGTGGTAATTAGAGGATTCTCTATGTGGGAAGGCCGAGTTGGTCACTTATCTAATCAAGAATGTTGTTCATGTTTGGTTCAACCAATTGGAGGAATAGAGGGTAACTGATGCAGGTCATCATTATTGTAAATTTTGAAGGATATTTTCTTGATCATTTCTTTCCTCTTGAAATAAGAGAAGAAAAAGTGTTTGGGTTCATTAATCTTCGACAAGGGAATATGAGTGTGAAGGTGTATGCTTTGAAATTCACTGAATTGGCTAAAAATTCTTCAACTCTGCTTGTCTACTCTAGCGGGACGAGTATGTTTGTTTTGTGTGTTTCCAATTTGCTGGTCAATGAATGTCGCACCACCATATCGATTATGAATATGGATATCTCCCATTTGATGAAACATGCCCAAAAAATTAAGGAAGAAAAGCTCAAGGAAAGTGCACGAGATTCAAAGAGAGCAACGAACGATGATGGTGACTTTTCTGATTCTAGATCTGGTGTACATGGGCGTCCTCAATTCCAGAAAAAAGTTATTCGATCGATGTTCTTCTAATGCTTCGAACTCTAAGTTCAATAAAGATAGGGTCTCTAACCCTAAGCCTCAAGAAGGAAATAGTGGTGGTTCTTTTATATCTACATGCACTAGGTATGGCATGAAGCATGATACCTAATATTTGGCCTATACAGATGCCTATTTATGCCCTATTCAAATAATTTTTTATTAATTTGCAGCTATGAAGGCTAAGGACAAGGCAAGGATTAATATTTGAAAGAATGGCCAAAAACATGAAAACTAGTGTAAAATCTATATTGTTGATCGCCTAATCGAAAGGGTGATTCACAAAAATGGTTGCATTTCACCGAAGCCTAAAGCTACTAAAGGACGAGCTGAATGACAAAATAATGATCCACCGAGTCAGTTAGGCAAGCCAAACTAATGTCGCGAACTGGGCCATGGAAGATTCTTTTTGTAGAGTAAAAATTGTTGAGAAGAGAGGGAAAGTGGGGAGATCTGATTTTTTATGAATTTTTACAATTAGACATTTTAGAGAGAGAAACTATTTAACATGACTCTTAATTTGGGCTTTTAAACATCACTCATGTAATTGACAATTTGAGAGTGAAATTAAAGTGGGTATTGATTATAAATGCTTATAATCACTACACTTATGGCTGCTATCACAAGAGGTATAATTTCTGCACTTTTTGTGATGGGTTACTGAGACCCCAATCTCTAATGGTGTGATCATGAGGTTGGGTGTTTATTTAATTTAGTGGGTATCTTGTATTGCTAATTTTTACTACTTTGTGTGATGGATTTAAGCTATTACCATGTGATTAATGTAGGGATTAAGGCGGTCATCTTTATCTTAGCTTAGATCTCAAATTAGTGGTCGAAAAAGTCCAATATGAGTGGGTAGTTAGTTCAATATTTGGAATCTAGCATAATCTAGTTGTAATATAAAGGTAATAAGTTGAATTTCAAATCACAAAAATGAGATCGAAGGGAGTCTTATCATTTAATGTTATGACTTCGAAAGAAGATTAACATTATTGAAGATGACCCACAGTATCAATGATTGTTTGGCTTTGTTGAGCAATCTAATTTTACTCCTTACTGGTATGAATTTCCAATGCCCACACACCTAGAGTTAACTCAATTTGTTCAACCTCCATTTATTTTAAGATTGTTGTTAATAGGTGACTTTGAACTCGTTGGATTAAATTTGGTGGATCATCCACCCATTTTTCTCGTTTGCTACATTAGAATTAATCGCTTGTTAGCTCACTCATTGGATTCTTAACCTCACACAACTCCTTGTAGGATTCGACCCTGCGTCTTAGTTGGGTAAATTTTATTAACAACAGTTGATTACTTATTGAATTTGCTTGAAGACTAGATTGACTGTTATAAAAAATGGTATCGATGCCGGGGAGTAGTAGCTAGGAATTCAATTTGAGAGGTAATTAGTGTACTAATTTTCTTGTAGTTGAAAAAAACTTATAATAAGTTCTATTGTTGTGTCCTATTTGTAGGTGAAACAATGATTGAAAACAGTGGTGAAAACTCTAGCCGCCATGTGCAATATAATGATGTTAGAAAGAGTGTTGAGGTGTTTTCTCATATCACCAATGAGGTTAGAGCAATGTGGTTACCACTTGTGCATAAGGATATCACCTTTGCCATAGCCGAACCACTATTGTAGTTGATCAAAATGAGAATTTTAGAGGTTCTGAGAATGAAGACAGTAATGATCAACTCTACAATTTGTGAATATGTGTAGCTCCTTGGTGGTTGATGGCACTTCAAAATAATCAATGCGGCTAAGTTTATTACCTATTTCCTTGATTGGGTAACTTACTAGGTGGTTGATTGAGTTGCCGCATAATTCTCTTTCTTCTTGGGAAGAGTTTATTGAAGCTTTCCTTGAGAGATTATTTTCTCCTTCAAAAGTAATGCAATTGTGGAACGGTATTTAGAATTTGAAAAGAGTAAATAGACAACCCGTACATGAAGTGTGGTTTCATTTTAAAAAGGTTTTGCTACAGTGCCCAAGCCATGTTTTTCGTGATAAGATGTTGTTGAAATACTTTTATTAAAGTCTTGATGTTTTGAATAAAGGATTGGTTGATTATCTTTTTTAGGGTGGAATAGTTGAGCAACCATTTGTGATAGCATCAAGATTTCTTAATGAGATGACTAAAATTAATCAAGGTTGGTACACTAGTAAAAATAATGTGTCACTTCCACATTTGGGTATGTCTAATGAACAAGGGAAAAATAATCAAAAGCATGATAAGAGCATTGCTAAATTGATGGCTCAAGTTGATATGTTATTCAAGCATGTTATGGGAAGAAGTGTAAATTCAGTGAATGTTGTGTCCCGAAAGATGTATGAGGAAATATTCTATTCAAGGGGTGACAAATTGGAGGGTTTTTGGTTAAGCTATCCAAAGCTTGCCGAAAAAATCATGGTTGGACCGAAAATATTAAAGAAAAGTGGCATGGAAATGAATGAGGAAATGATTAGTATGCATAACTTCATGACTTGCATGACCGGGTGAATAATCCAACGGAGGATTTGCTAACCAAAATTCTTGCTAAAGTGGAATGGTCTAATATGATTTTCAATAAATGAAGAGTAATATTTTGGCAGAGTCCACTATCGTAATCTCACACGCATAATCCATTAAGTCACTTGAAGAAAAGATGGGTCATTTGGTTGCTCTCATTTATTCGAATCCCAATGTAGAGACTATGTCCCTTGTGAATGAGAATGCATTTAATTATATTCATGCTATTGCCATAGAATGACATTTAATGATAGAACAAGGCCCATTAAAGAAGATGACACACGAGTAAAAGAGGTTGAAAGTGAACCTAAGTTGCATTTGAATAAAGATGATGTTGCATCCCTAACTACACTATGCGAAATCAAGATAACTCCTCTTTTTCCTCATTGATTGAGAAAAGAAGTTGATAACGCAAAGTTCAAAAGTTTTTTGGGAATGGTGAAAGATTTGAAAGTAAATATCCCTTTTGTGGATTCCTTGATTGAAAATTTTGGGGTATGCAAAATATATAAAAGAATAGGTAAAAAGATAAGTGTGATAGATTGTAAAACAATTGAAATACAACAAACTTGTGGTGTGGTTACGACAAAGAATGTGGTCTTCAAGAAAAATGATCCTGGGGCTTTCTCTATTCCATGTACTATTGGTGCATGTACATTTGGAAAAAGGCTTGTGTTATCATTGTACAAGAATAAATCTAATGCCGTTAGTGATTTTTAATAAGCTTGGGCTTGATGAACCACAACCGACAAACATGAGACTCTTGATAGCCGATCGTTCAGTAAAAAGACCGATTGGTGTGGTCTATGATGTGTTGGTGAAAGTAGAAAAGCTTGTATTTCCCGCTATTTGCAATGCTTGATTGATAAATTGATATTGATATGCTTGTTGTACTTGGTAGACCATTCTTTTCCACGGGCAAATCTTTGGTTGATGTGGAAGATGACGAGTTGAAGTTTCGAGTCAATGACGAAGTTGTTAGCTTCAATAATTACTAGTCAATTAAGTATCCAAGTGATATGCACGTTGTGTTTCACTTTGATCAGATTGATGAAGTTGTGTTAAGTATTGGGGAAGCAGGATATACACGGGAATTGTTGATAGCTGTATTATGATTTCACGTATCAGGACACTTCAGCCGATTCTAAGTGTCAACGATAGTTTGTCAGTAATATAACCCAACTAAATGAGTTGGGGTCAAATCTCACAAGTAGTGGTACGTGCTTAAGATTCAATAGCAAAGTTCGTATATGTTCAAGTCAATCATAGGTAAAGACATTTACGAATAAAAGCATACTTTAAATTAAAGGTGACATAAGTGTCAAATATGGGGGTTTTGGTTTTAACTATCAGCTAAAACAACAGCAAATAACACGAACTAACAAGTAATGAGATGGGTTCTTGGGATGTGATTTGATTATAGGCTAAGGTAGACAAATGGGTAATTACAATTGTTAGTAAATAGTTGTAAATCAGTGAATAAACTAGACTTTGGTGGGGAGAAACTATCTCTCGAACAATTTACCCCGAATCAAGTTGGTTTCTCTCGAACACCAACATGCAGCAATTAAGAATAGCCTACGCTATAATCCATTCACTCTCTCGAGTTGAATGTGTGGAAAAAGATTTAGGATTCACTCTCTCGAGCTGAACCCATGACAACCCAATACCCACAGACCATCAATTCAGTAAATTGGCTTTAAAACCTCTCTCTCGGGCAAGCCAAAAATACCAAGGTAGAATTGCATTTGCTACTACAAACCTTTAAATTAAACCACAATTACTGGTTGCAATCACTTCTAAACAGTATTTAAACAATTAATTAGCAATACTCTTAAGCTAAATCAACCCATAATTTCATAATCACACCCCAAGAATTGGGGTTTTAGCTAGACATAAAAAAAGATAGAAATCGTTACCAAATTGTGTTTCCATCAACTGGGTAAGATTAATTTCGTCTTTACAAAGGTCCAACTTGAAAAATCTCAAAGACACTTCCAATTTCTCAAAAATGGAAAATTTCAATTCTTCAAAGTTGAGGAAAATATTATCTCAATACTCTCAGTTCAAACTCAAAAATTACTTTAATGAATGTTCAGAATAAAATTTTGAATTTAAACATAATGTTTGAACATGTATTTATAGTCGCCAAAAATATGTTGCGAAGGGCAATTCGGCGCAATAAGTCAGGATTGCCGATCCGCCCTTTGGTCAGTTTCATCGCCTTTTTGCTTTGGCCTTCAGCATCCTCAAGTTCTGTAACTTTGGGCGATCTAACACTGCATCACGGAACCGTTCGGCGACACGCCGACTGTTTCTTTCTATCACCGACTTGATTTTATCCTTCAGGGTTTGGCACACTGGAATTTCGGCGAGGTATTGGCCACTCGCCGACTTGCCCAATGAGTTAGGCGATCAACATGCTTTCTTTTCTTCGTTCTTTCCCATTAGTGTCCATGCTTTGTTCCTAAATCCAAGTACCTGGAAAACAAGGATTTTACATCAGTTATTGGCACAAAATAAGCATTTGAGGACACTAAACCTATCCAAATAAAGCCCTAAATGAGTCCAAATCGTGGACTTATTAACACCCCCAACTTAAACTTTTGCTTGTCCTCAAGTAAAACTCAAGTTCAGTAGTTCAAAAAGGATGTCTCAAACAGTGCTACATAAGATTCAATGATGAATTCACAAAAAAAACTCAACTTACTCATGCAAGGATCAATTGTGCACTCAAAGATTCAAGTTGTGACTCACCATTATCGAAGATTCTCAAGTTCACAATACTTGCTTCAAATGCCAGTTCAAGCTCAACAAAGGTCTCAAATGCCCTCACACAAAGAGTGATTCCATATTCACACACAATGGTTCAACAATTTATAGCTCCGGAATCACATTCAACACTCACACTTAAAAAGATAAACACAATGCATGACTTCACCCATAGGTTTTCCCTTATTTTGCAACCAACAATTGTTTCAGCTCACTCAAGATAAAAAAAAAAAAAGGTCTTTCCAAGGCTTGTAATGGGGGTGACTACAAAGGTATGGTCATATAGGCTCAATGGTTGTAATCCTCATGAAATGTGGTATGAACACTTATTTCTTCCCTTTTCTTCATCATTTTTCACTCATGCGCACAAGTCACCCCATTATTGACTTTCCGTGGATTGTTGGACACCTCATTTCTTTTTGCATTTTCACAACTTTATTCCTCAATTTTTTCATTCATTTTTTTTTATTCTCTTTTTTTTGTATGGAGGGGTTCCATCTTTTCTCAAAAACCATGGGTCAAAGGGGAATTCTTTGCATTTCTTGATTTACCTTCTCTTTTTACCACACAGCCAACTTAGGCTTTTGACCTAAGTTGGCTATTCAAACAAACCACAAATAGTGAGGATTATGGGTAATGAATAAAGAAAGGTCACAATTTCAACAAGTTTCTTCAAATAAAAGGGTTAAGGTTCAAAGGGTGTTTAGGCAAGGATCACACACTCACAAGGTTGGCCACAAAAGAGGTAAAATGTCAAATTGTTTCACACTCTTCAAAGTTGGCTAAGATCATTTCAATAGATTGCATCACTTAGTCAACTAGACCAACGGGGAAAATTCTAGGTGTCATCACATATGGTTCATGGTAAGCTCATCACATAAAGCATTGACACCAATATCAAACAAGACTTCACACTTTCAGTAGTGTGCAACGTTCATCACAAGAGACTCATTCGATAACCGTCTAGTCACAACGAGATGCAAAAAGTTCACATATTGTCTATGCAACTTCATTTGGCCTCATCGTAGCTGCACATTCATTTTTGTTATATTATGAGCACTATCCCAGTCATCGGTATTCATCAAGACTGACACTCCAATTTGCAAGAGAACAGCCACATTCAAACACAAACAAGAGGTGGCACAAAGTTTTTCGAAAGGTCCAAAAATCATTTACAAATAAAACGAGGAGCCACAAGCTCAATCATCCACAAAAACACTGCTAAACACAATTTATAGCTCAAAAACCCAAACATATAGACAGAACAATCAAAAGATAGGCCTCACCTCAGCACAAAAAAAAAGCTATTTGTCCTCAAATGCAAGCAATAAAATATCCAAAAGTCAATAAAAATAAGACACAGAGGGAGGTAAAAACGGATCCTGTCTAAAGAGTCGCTCCGTCTGTCGGGGCATCAGTGCCCGGTGTAGTGCTCTGAACTTGGGCATCAGTGCCCGGAGTCAACTCAAAAGAATACTAGCTCTACTAGACCCACCCATGGTAGTGTTTCCCAAAGAGGTCTGGTGCGCAATCTCGAACTTGGCATCCTCTAGGTCAGCCAAACCATCATAAACCTCAGCATCACACACCTCTATCTTTTCCTCATCGGTCTCCGTCTCTGACTCATCAGCTGCCATATCATCCCAATGTACATATGCAGTGGTGGTTGGAGGACTCTCAAAATTATCTGGGGCATCAAATCATCAACGGCCTCCAGTAGTGAAGTGAAGTCAGTAGACTTTAGATAGTCCATGTCCTTCCTCAGATACACAACTTCAGCTTTCAAAGCTGTAACCTCAGAGGTCTCTCCCTGTTATCTCTCACAAGCCTTAAATCTCTCAGTAAGAGTGTCAATGGAATTCCGGAGGAGGGTAAGTGCAGCAAGAATAACAGCCTGAATCATCCATGGCACAACAGCCTCCAATCTAGTAGCCCTCACACCAACTGAATGAGCTAAGTGCCCCATCTTCAGGAGCCTGGCCTGAGTAATCTTTGTGGGCTGGGCTAAGGTAGAAGCACCCGGGGCCTGTGAAGAGGAAATAGTAGCAGATATACCAGAAGGCCCGGAGGCCGGAGTACGCAAAGATGCCTCTGCAGCTATCAAATCAATGTCCACCTCTGGGGATGTATCCACCGGAGCTGGTCTCCTCATGTTGGCCTCTTGTCGTGTGTATTTGGCCATAATACGCCGGATGTCAGTGGAGGAAGAAGGGGTAACCTCAATATCTCTCATCTCATCACGAGGTACTCCTGCACGCCTACACATCTCTGTAATCAGCACCAGAAATGGCAAGGAGGTCTGACTTTTCTTAGACCTCATGGCCATCTCTTGCTCGATGAGGAGTCCCAGGTTGATGCTCCTCCGGGATATAATCGACCCAAGGCAGGCCGCCTTAGGGTGGAGACAGATGGACTCGTTCTGGGATGGCATGATCGTGTTGGTTATGAAGCCAAACTAGAATCGAGTATCAATACTTAGATCACTATTCTCTATGGGGACCCCTACCTCGATCCACCTCGGGGTGGTATCGGAAAACAATGGAGAAAGCCAGCCCTTCAAGTCATCCAAGGACTAAGTTGTAGGCAAACTCTCATATGCCACTGTAGCTCCTACACCTCTACCAAGTACAGTATTAATGTACTCACTACTGCACCCGACTTCTTGTCCCCGGACCATGACCGAGTTAACCAGTCTGAACTCACTGGCCTTCTTCTTGTTCTTAGGCACTAGATCACCATATGCTAAGTAGAATTCCCAGACACATGTAGAAATGTAGAGGCCTCAGGGGTGGTGAACTGCACAAATCGATGGAAATTGAGGGTATCTGTTACCCCGGAGTATCTGCCTTCTAAACCTTCTGTTGAAAGCAGCTTCTCCTTAAGAATCATTTGCAACCCATCGACTTTCAATCTGTTAAGTAGCCATGGAGGAGGAAACACTGGTGGTACAGTGACTACAAGATGTTTCAGAGCTGGCACTGAATCTGTTTGGGTGGAAGCTGAAGAGACTCTAGCTGAGTCAGGGCGAGATCTAGCACGAATCTCAGCCCTTCGAGACTGTAATGGCTGGTCATTCTCAGGCTCAGATAAAGTAGCTCAGGAGTCAGTAGTCACTCTTTTAGATGTGGGCCTCTTGCATTTGCTCTAACCTCCCATTGGAGGCTCTGTTCTTCCCATTTTGGGAGGTTTCACTCCCTCTTCATTTATCACAATACCATATGCTCTTTTGCGGGGGTAGCATGTCGATGTTTGTCCTTGCCATATCTACAAAACATCACCAAAAGGTAGAAGTAATACAAGAAGAATTAAAGAAGAAAAGAGTTGCAGAAAGACTCGCCGAAAGGATTGGCTCAAAAAGATACTTAGACAAAAGGCATGTCAGCGATATGAAGGGCCTTTCGGTAAATCGCCGACAACATTTAGCGAGCAAAGCTAGCCTGCCGAAATTTACAATGCATTTAAGGATTAGGGGTGCAGACAAAGGGCGATCAAGGAAGACCTTGAGTGAGTCGCCGAGTTCACTCGGCAAATTCAGGCTTCTCACCGAAAGTTACAGAACAATTTTCAAGATTAAGAATGAAATTAAAGGCTTTAAGGGGAACTTCGGCGAGCTGGACCTATCTAGCAAAACGACCGAACATGCCTACTTTCAACCCAACTTCCCAAATTCAACCCCACAGCCCCCGAAAACAAAAAACAAAATAAAAACATGCACTCTTACAATTAAGCTAAGACCCATTACAACCATGACCCCGGGATACTCAAACGTCTCTCGGTTTGGCAAAATTTTGCCATTTGCCGACTTTTGCCCTTAAGAATGACGTCAACCGCTCCATCATTGGGCAAATTATGTCATTTGGCACAAATGCAGGTTACTTAGACTTCACCCAACTAGACCAAACAACATGCAAGCACAACCCTATCATTTTGATCAATTTTAAAGCACAAAAAACTCGAGAATTCAACAATATAAGCATTACGGGCATGATATTCAAATTAACACAGGCACACAAAAATACAATAACGATCAGAGAGGCCCATCACACATCACTAAGATAAAATCAATTGCAAATGAGTAAATATTGCTAAAAATGAATTCGGGGTTCGGAAAACCAACCTTAGATGCCGAATGAATACTTTGAAACACTAGCCGGTAAATAAATTCAACTCCAAACACAAATCCGATGACTAAAATATGATAAAAATGCAAGAAATATGGCATACTAAAGTGTGGGTGTGATTTTTGAAAGTTGAAAAGTGAGGGAAAGTGTAAGAGTTTTAACTTTTGAACCTTTGGCCTTAAAAACTGTTCAGTTCTCGCCCTTTCGGCGACATTAATCTTGCTCGCCGACCCACACGGTGACTCACCGAGTGGGAACTTACCTCACCATGTTTTATACGACCTCCAGTTATTGTGGGGGTCCATATGGTGGATAAAGTCGTGATTGCCGACCTGGTCAATGATTCGCCAATATGCTCCTAGGCTCGTTGAGTTTTACAAACTCCAATTTAAACATGTCTAGAGTCCAACAGCTATCCAAGTCGGGCTCGCTGACCTCTTCGGCTAGTCACCGACTGGACTTTTAGCTCGCCAATATACACTTTTTAAACATGTTCTACACTTCAACCTGCAAAATAACCACACGATTATTTCTAAAACAAAAATAAAGCGATAAACACTTGGGTTGCCTCCCAAGAAGAGCCTTAGTTAACGTCGTGGCACGACTCAAGTCTCCTCTTAAATTCTATTTGTAGGGTTTGCCTCAATTTCATAAGGAAACCCTTCTTATGGCTCTGGGTAGAGACAAGTCAGCACTTGGTCCATTTGGAATTCTAGTAGCTGAATGAACATAGAATGAGAGGTTGTCATCTGATTAAGAATTAAGACATTCTCTTTTATCTCGTCCAACACTCGTTCATGCTCTTTGACTTTTTGTAGGATGAGTGAGAGGACCTCTTCAATTTGCCCACCCTCTTGCTTCTTCTTCCTTCGATGCTCGTGAGGAGGGATGTACATGTCCTTCCTTTTGGAAAATTCCTCCAATTCCATGACTTTCTTGGCCAAGACATCCAGCCGAGTCAACAAGGTGGCAAATCCTTGGTCTTTTTCTGTCTCCTTGTTGGTCTTAATCATGCCATCAAGGAGTTGGGTTACTCTTTCATAGGGTTGTTGTATAAAACAACCCGAAAAGAATTGATCAGCTGCGCTTCTATTCTTGGGACCAAGGCCTCTATAGAAGCATTCCAGAAGCAACTTTTTTGCAAGAGGTCCTTAAATCTATGCCGCAACTACCAAATGGTGTCACCCTCCAATTTCTTGAAGGTTAGGATGTTATATCTAAGACTCATCAATTTCAAGGGAGGGTTATCCATTTGGTCCCTGTTGTTACCAGATATGCTCAATTTCTCTGCTCAAAACAGCAACATACAAACCAAAACTAAAAATCTGTAAGTTCAACTATGGCTAACAGGAACAAAATTCAACTCAACCAAGTAATCTTAACCGACACCACTCCTCGGCAGCGACACAATTTTGATTTCATGTATTAGGACACTTCATCCGATTCTAAGTGTCAACGATCGTTAGTTAGTAATATAACACAACTAAATGAGTTGGGGTCGAATCCCACAAGGAGTGGTACGTGCTTAAGATTCAATAGCAAAGTTCGAATATGTTCAAGTCAATCATAGGTAAAGACATTTACGAATAAAAGCATACTTCAAATTAAAGGTGACACAAATGTCAAATATGGGGGTTTTGGTTTTAACTATCAGCAAAAATAACAACAACTAACACGAATTAACAAGGAATGAGATAGGTTCTTGGGATGTGATTGGATTATAGGGTAAGGTAGACAAATGGATAATTGTAATTGTTAGTAAATAGCTGTAAATCAATGATTAAGCTAGACTTTTGTGGGGATAAACTTTCTCTCGAATAATTTACCTCGAATCAAGTTGATTTCTCTAGAACACCAAAAAGCAGCAATTAAGAACAGCCTACGCTTTAGTCCATTCACTCTCTTGAGCTAAATGTGTGGAAAAATATTTACGATTCACTCTCTCGAGTTGAACCCATGACAACCCAATATCCACAGACCATCAATTCAGTAATCTTGGTTTTAAAACCTCTCTGTTGAGCAAGCCAAAAATACGAAGGTAGAATTGCATTTGTAACTACAACCCTTTAAATTAAACCACAATTACTAATTGAAATTACTTCTAAACAACATTTAAACTATCAATTAGCAATACCCATAAGCTAAATCAACCCATAATCACACCCCAAGAATTGGGGTTTTAGCTAGACATCA